>NC_053155.1:208717734-209087734 GCF_016835505.1 Polypterus senegalus
ATTTGCTGAATTAAGCAAAGTAAATTTTTCTCACAGCATGTCTGCACTGTATGGGTATATCCTGTCGACTCCAATTAAAAGACATACGGTATTTCATTAATATACCGTTAGAGCAGTTCAGTTGTGTCTAAAAGCAGCTCAACGGTACAAAACCTAGAACTTTGTCTCTTTATAGTATCTTGCTATGCGCTGTTTGGAAACCAAGTGCATTCTCACTCTCACTCCTGGGACCACCCTATCTTGACTTTTATCAATGCTCTCTCGCTGTGTTTTTTTGTGTTTGCCTATTCCACACATTTTTAAGTATATGTGATTTAATTTACATAACATCATGTAACAGATATTATTTGGGCTTGGCATTTACACATGAAACATCTAACAGGGGAATAACGTTAAGGCAAAAAAATCCCAGAAAAAAATATAGAAACTACTAACAGTTTCAGGAAAAAATTGAAATGCTTCTGATGTATCTTGCTGGTGTCACTAACTTTACAGTTATTTTCTTGGTTTGTCATTTTTACATGACATACTTTTTTGGATGCCATACGTTGTTATTTATCGAATTCCTAAATTTGAAAATGTAAGTAACATTCTGAATTACTGATATAGGGTAAAGTAGGCTGGCATGAAATGACCCCTATTCTTGGTTTGAATGTGTGGTGGAAATTCTCTTTTAAGTAATAATCACGATCAATTTTCTAATGTTTCAAAGATGGACGTCATTTATTTCAACAAGCCTGAGGGAGGCTAGCATATGAGGAGCTCAGTTCTCAATGCTAACTGACAAATATGGGAGAACACTCCATTTTTAAAGTCACAATAATTTGCATAACAGTTAAGAAATACATTAGTTTGCACCAGTCAATGTACATATAAATAGTATAATTCATATCTTTGTAGATCTACAATAAATGTCCCAGTATAGTTATGTCTTTGCCCAGCATCTTATCATTAAAAAGGAACTTGTTATATCCATCCATTATCCAACCGGCTATATCCTAACTACAGGATCACGGGGGTCTGCTGGAGCCAATCCCAGCCAACACAGGGCGCAAGGCAGGAAACAAACCCTGGGCAGGGCACACACACACACACCCCCTGTCTTTGGACTGTGGGAGGAAACCCACGCAGACATGCTGGGGAGATCATGTAAAATCCACGTACAGAGGATACAGAAAGTTTCAGTTTGGCAGGAAAGGCACACTCAGGGTACTTCACTCACTCGCACACAAAGTTTTCTCCAACAGTATGGTTGTGGCACAGTGGTCAACACTGCTACGTTACAGCTCCAAAAACTATGAGTTCAACTTCCAGGTTGATCTTTGTCAGTGTGGACATCTGTAGGTTTTCTTCATATATGCATTTCCCCAGGTATTCTAACTTCATTTCCACAATCGAAAGTTGAGTTATGCAGCCTTGAGTAAGTGAGTATAGGAGACTGTTCCCTGTGAATGAACTGTCACCCTGCGTCATATTAGTTCCTGATTTTAATGTAAAGTTGATAGAACAGACAACAGCTTTAAATTTCGGCAAGGTAACTTAATTAATGTAACACAGTGGGTCCAGAAAGTATTCAGAAAGACCCCTTCACTTTTTGAACTTCTTTATTGTGATGTTGATTTAATTTTAAGAAAATAAATTTACCATTTTTGGCCATCAATCTACACTCAATAACCCATAATGACCAAGTGAAAACAGGTTTTTACAAAGGTTTTCAAATCTATAACTAAAACTGAAATCTCTAATTCATATAAGTATTCAGACCCTTAATTTGGTACTTTGTTGAAGCCATGTTGACAGCAGTTCCACTAGGGGTGTTCTTGGTAAGTCTATACAAGCTTTGCACACTTGTATTTGAGCAGTTTATCCCATCCTTCCTGGCAGATCCTTTCAACCTCTGTTAAAACTTGACAGGAAGTGCCTGTAAACTGCCATCTTCAAGTCTCTCCACAGATGTTCAATGGGTTTTAAGTTTAGGCTTTGGCTAAGCAATCCATGTACAGTCAGAGACTTGTCCTGAAGCCATTTCTGTCTTCCTTGGCTTCATGCGTTGGGTCATTGTCGTGCTGAAACTTGACTTGTTGATCTAGTCTGAGGTCAAGTGCATTCTGGAGCAAGCTTTCCTGAAGGACCTCTCTGTATTTGGCTGCATTCACTCTTCCCTCAATTCTGAGCAGTCTCCCTGTCCCTACTGCTGTGATGCAACCCCCCTAGCATGATGCTGTTGCCTCCATGCTCTCACTGTAGAGAGTATTAGGTAAGTAATGAACAGTGCTTCGAATTCTGCCCAAAGAGCTCAATTCATGTCTAATCAGATCTGTGAATGTTTTTTTTTCCCTAGCACTTTCAAAGTCCTTTAACATTTCCTATGTCTTTTACTTAAGAGGAGCGTCAGTGTAGCCACTCTGTCATTTAGAGTGACTATTAGCTTCTTGGCCACCTCTCTGACCAAGACTGTTCTTGCCCATTTATTCAGTTTTGGTTGGATGGCCAGGTCTAAGACGAGTTTTGGTTGTTCCAAATTTCTACCAAATTCACAATTATTGATGCCACTGTGTTCCTTGAAACACTCGAAGCTTTAGAATTTTTTTTACCCTTCCCATGGTCTGTGTCTCACTACAATTTGGTCACAGAGATCTACAGAGAGTTACTTGGACTTGATTGGAAGACAGAGAAAGGGAATAAATGCACAGACGTATGAGGCGCTGAGTATTTAAGACATTTGAGTGACAATATCATGTGCTGTTATGTTAGCAATCATGTGACTAGCAACAGAATGCCGTTTCTACCAACAACGTGTTAATGCCCACATAAAAAAAAAAATCCAGAATGACATTATCATCCTAATAATAAAAATGATAAATTACAAGAAAAAGAGTTCCAAACAGTCAAACAGCATATAAATTAGATATTTGTTGGCAAAAACTCTGAATTACTAGAATAAGCAGGCATTGAAGTATTCCATCATGCTGCCATATAAATTGTGTTTAAGTTGTAATGGATGCCCACTCTTTCAAGGTTTATTTTGGGTTCAGATTTGCAGTGACATCAGAAGTGCTATTGGCAGTTCTGTCCCAGTGTCTCTGTGGTTATAGAAAATACAGTGACCAGATTTTTCTGGGGGCAACCTGGGACACCAGGCGGGGGGCCTCTGAGCCCATCAGAAGCCAGATAGACTTTAATAATGGAAATGCCTATTTTCGTGCTTCCTGCATCTTATTCTGTACGAGTTTCTTCCATTTGAAACAATCATATTATTAAACCACAAACATATACCCATTTTCAAAGTAGGGTTCAATACCATTGTATGCTATTTTCGTGAAATTACAGGCTAGATCTTGCCAAAAACAGTTTGTGAAAATTGACTGAAAGACACGCTTTCCTGAAGAGCAAATAAACTCATTAGTGTTCATTATTAGGTCAGTTACACTTGCAGGATAAACGTGCTTCATTCACAATATTGCATCCCACGTACATGTGCTACTGCTAGTGCATGTCCTGACTTCAAAAGAAAAAACAGCAAACCAAATTCCGAAGAGGCAAGGGAAGAAGCAGTGTCACTCTGCACTCTAAACTAAAGGAAAATACAGCTGTAAATGTAAGGAACAGGCAAACATCAGCAAATGTTGTTGTGACTTGTGTCAAATATTCATTTATTATTAATATATACAGTAAATTAATATTATCAGATTCACAACTATGATGAAATGTACAGAGAGTACAGTCTGCAGACTTGAGACTATACAGTAAAGTGTGTACAGCAGTACTTACTTAAAGAATAAAGAGCTAAAATTAAAGTTAAAAAAAATAAACTTTGTCAGCACTTTCAATTTTGTCCTACAAAATAAATTGGCAAGTTTAAGCTTTAACTTCAGTGAAAACGGCTCACCTCGAACGGCGTATTGATGAGTGAATGACTGAATCATGCATCAGCTCTTATATCAGGCTCACAGCAGGAATAATCAGATAATTCCTGGCTCAGGGTGTAGCATAGCCAAAACATGTTGTATAACAAGGCACGGCCGATACCATCTGACGATGCGTCCGCTTCCGCCTTCTCACCTTCCGTGCGTTTCCATACTGCAAACAATGGCCATCAGCAGGCGTCAGACACAGAAAAAGGTCGACTAACCGTCTGACGTCATGATGGGTAGAAAGTATGATTTGGAATCAGAAAGACTGAATGGGGTCTAGGCCTCTAGGGAAAAGCACGCATTTTGTCGAAAAACGCCACAGGCCGAGACATTTCCTGATCTTTCGGAGACGCCGGGACGGGTGATCCAAAAATAGGAACTGTCCCGGGTAAACCGGGACGTCTGGTCACTGTATTAAGAAAATCATCATGGACACTGGACGCATTTCTATGTTTGTTCCAGAAGTAACCATTGGTGCTGCCAACTAAAAAAAAAAAAACCTTAGCTCATTGAAATATTGAGATTAGAGTTGGTAAGAGGCTCATTGGCATAAGGACAAGATGCCCAGATCAAGAGAGACAGGAAGAGACAAGAAAACAAAGTGCTTCTAATGATACTTGAGAGCTGGTCAACTGAACGTGCTTCCCGATTTGACCAAACGGAGAAAATGATCTGAGGAAAGGAAACAGGTTGTAATGTGCCTGCTTTTTTCCTTTGATACTTTTTGTTTGCCCTGTGCTTATCTCACCCTTTTTTGCATTGTGTTATTTAAACACACAGTCAGTTTGTCACTCTGGACTTGACATTTATCACAAGAGTGGAAAAGCATTATGAGGATGTCTTCTGGTACAGTGTGTGAAGATACAGGGAATGCTTAATTCGTTTAGAGACCTGGAGGTTTCATTCTTCACCCCTTATAAATATAATGTTATGTACCCCAGTCCAGCTTGTCCAACCAGGATGATACAGTATGGTTTAGGTTTGCTGTAAACATCTTATTAACAATGAAAGGCTACTTTACCTATATTGGCTGTGTAATTCATTTTAAATTGATTATTTTAGGTAAACATTTTTTAAATCTTTTGTATGGTATTTAGGATAGTGTACCAATTAAAACGTTACTTTCCTATGCTGTGTGCAGCACCACAGAGAAGCTGACCAAATGAATGTGTGCAGATTAGTACCCTTTCTTTCCAAACCAATGAATATAAAAATTCAGAGATGAAAAGCTAAACTTACAGTTCTCATTGATTTGTGAGCCTGGCAGCAATCTGCTTGTCAATACGAACTTCCTCACTGGCTGCCTGACATATTTTTCAAAAGAAAGCACAATAAACAGTCAGTACTGATTTAACTAGAAGTAAGACTGATGAAGACAGGTTATCTGTCTTTGTCACAATCTCGGTGACTATCACAAATTATAATGAGTGTTTAGAGGTTTTCATCACTACAGTACATTGTCTCTCACTTTTTTGTATCTCTGGTAAATGAATACTTCACATGAATAATCTTTCTTCCTTTAATAGTTCACATTTATTAGGACCAGGATTGGGCAAATGTTGTACAGCATTTCATCATCTGGGGTACAATCATTAAAGCTTTACTAGTATCTTTACCTAGATAATACATATTGGAGGGCATCTTATAGCATTATGAACAACACCAGTTACGAAAAACAGAAAATAAATAAATAACATATTTGTCAGGAACTAACAAAACACACAATGCATTTGACCTATACAACTTCCAAAAACTGAGCCATCAGGCTTCTCATTGATTTTTACAAGCATAAAGTAACTTCAAAATGATCTTTCAAGTATTTAAATTTGACCAAATTAAGCTAGATTTTAAGAAGCAACTTAATCTGAACAAGTGTCCATCGTTAACATCCAATCAAGTCCCTTTGGCTGGCGTGTTTCAGAATTTACTTTCCTTCCTCAGGGCCAGGTAGACAACAATCAATTAAAGATAATAAATTATGTAACCAACTCGCTGACACTTATATGCAAATGTAAACTACACCCCAGATGACTATTTACAGTAATTTACATTTGTCTTTCTGTCTTGAAATCTAAAGCACAGAGTCCTTCTTGTTCACACATCCTGTACGGCCTTGGTATTCTAACTTAATATAAGAACCTTGGGGCCAGTTTTTATTGGATGGTGGCAGAAGTTTAGTTTTCTCTTTAAGTTACAGTGTAATGTGGTCCCATTGTATAAAAGGGTGATTAGGGTAACCTTAGTAATTATTTTGGGTAGTAAGCTTAATATGTGTCTTGGATAATTTATTGGAAATAAACACTATACAAGAGACTAAACAACACACAAACTAATGTTGTATTAGTGAACAGTCAACATGGCTGTTAGATAGGGAAATTGTGCTTTACAAATTCTATGAGAAAGCAAGAAAAGAATTTGATCAGAGCTACACATACAGTACTACTTCTCTCGAATTTCAAAAGCCTTTAATAAGGTTTTACTGTATGTGACAGGCTTTTGCTCAACCGAAAATGAGTGGGAATCAAAGGTGTGTTTAGATGGTTGCAAAATTGGCCTAAACACAGGAAGCAAATCCCAATGGTCCAAATTAGGTGATATTGAAAGTGGAACCCATCAGGAATCAATGTTGGGAATCTGTCTGTTTTCAATTAAAATAAATGATCTTGATAAAAATGCAACGTTAAGTTTGCTAAAGACACTAATCTAGTTGAAACTGTGAATCCCCTGGACAGACCAAAATCATTTCAAATAAGCCTGGACAGAATTCACAATTTGGCAGATATGTATCAAATGAAAGTGAACATAAACAAATGTAAGTTTTACACATAGTAACTAAAAACATTAAATATGATATAGTGGAGGAGTCAGAAATGTCATCATACTCCATAGAATAAAGACTGAACAAATCCTCCTGATTTTTAAAAAAATCTATAGTCAGTGCTTCTTCTCTCTCTGCCTTACTTTTCCTCTCATCATGAAGTATTTGGAGTGAGAAACACAATTTTTCTTATTCCCAGGCCTTTCTGATGTAACAGTACTAGATTAGCATGCTGGAGATGTTTACACCTACTTTGCCATCACATTCACATACCACTCTTGTCGCCATTAACATTTAAACTGGACTATTTTGTTTTTTTTTCAGAACTGTCCTGTAGATTACATGTACAATTCCTAAACTAGCGAGACTCATAATAAGTTTTGTAAGTTGTTTTATAGGGTGTGTTGGTGTCATTTGTTGAATGTATATTGTATGCTATTTATTTTTGTTCATATTTTTATTATAACTGTTTAAAGATTGTTGCCCCTTACCAAATAATGACTTTTTAAAGGGTAGGAAGAGCTAAGGATGGTGAAAGTGTTGGCATGTTTTTGGACTTTTTACCTCAACTTTATTAGGGTGGAGAAGTGAGGCAGTTGACCCTTCAGATATGGCATTTGTTACAAGGTTGGTATTTATTTGTTATTTTTTGGTATTTCATTCTATTTGTTTATTCTTTGTAATTTTGTTTCGTCTTCTTCCTGTAAAGATTTTTGAGCTGTATGTTTTGTATGAAAATGTGTTATTGAATTAAATGTTGTTGTGGTGTGTTTTTTTTTTGTTGTTGTTTAATTATTATCCTGCGTGGCCGGGCGTGGAAAGAACGGACTGTGACCACTGAAGAATATTTGGGATGCCAACTGGGTCGTCCCTTTTAATTTCCTTTTTCTTCCTTTTTTTAACTGATAATCAGCACCTTCTGGTGACAAAACAAAGTGAAACAACACAAAAATGAATGGTCTATACAGTTGTTCCTTTTAACACAAACAGTCTCCAGGGGAGCTCTGGTTTGTTCAGTTCTCATTCTCAAAAGACACTTTGTCCCAGGCACTCGGGCTTCATTAATCGGGAGGACCAAAATCGGCGGAGCTAATTGCCCTCACTGGGCGGTTCCTCTGAACTTCAGGTAGTGAAGGAGAAGTGACAGTTAGCGACAGCACCCCCTCTTAGCCTGGCGGGTTATCATATACCTTGAAGAAGCAAGTAAGGTGACACCTTAAAAAAGATTTGACCTAAGAAAGAACTTTAAACACTACTCAAATAAAATATAAGCTTATCCATTTCTGGTTCCAGTTAGTATCCCAGTGGGAACAACAATATCTACTAATGCAAAATCTGGACTGATTTTTAACAATTTTGTTAAAGGACAGGACAGTAATTAAAGAATATATGTGAAAACATATTTCAGACCAAAATATTACAGGAGAGTTTCAGCATTACATTTCTTCTGTGGGAACTTTCCAAGTATACACAAAGGAAATGAAAAAATATTTTGCCAAATGATTGTTTATAATGGCATGACCTTAAATTTCACCTAATCACTGGGACAATTGAAATTTTCTTTACTACTAAATTTGTATAGATAAAAATAAATAGTACTGAGCCCTGAATAATATTTATTAACTAGAATATAGAAAAGAAAATAGCATTACTCCAACAAGATTACTGAATTCATTATTTTGGAACCTTGCCAGTTATGACACATTTGCTGTTCTTCTGAAAGTGCGATCAAATGTAAAGGTTGCATTTCCATACACTGCTAGCATGTGTAATTCATTTGTCAGAATTGTTTAATAAAAGAATGCAAATGTAAAACAATATCACCTTCAAGTGCCTGTCAGTTTTTTTGTGCTGCAAAACATTCACCATGGGAAATGGAATAAAAATATTAAAATTTTATCTCTTTTCAAAGAACACACACATACCAATAAACAAAGGATATCTTAATCTTTGGGTAGATTATATTATAGTATATTATTACCTTGAGATGTCTTTAAATATATATACATTAATAGAGAAACCAAAAGCCTTTGTGCTCATTTACAAACTAGACTCATGAAGGTAATCTGAGGATACAGTCAATTTCATACACTTTTACAAGAGAAGATGTATAAAAACAGCTCCGGTTCCAAGAGACCTAAAATCAATATTAAATCTCTGGCCATAATATTTTCTTTAAGTGTTGCAGTTTTTCTTGTAGATCACAACAGTGGTAAAACAGCTTGCATTGCTGCATTACAGGGTTCAAATCCTTTTTCACTGCCTATATGGAGATTGACCATTCTCCCTTTTTCTTTGTTTGGCTTTACTCCGAGAACTATCTGTTTTTAGTGTATCTGTTATGTTAATTGGTGAATTCCAAATTTGTCTGGTGTAAGCATTTGTATGAATGTACCCTGCAAGGGACTGGCACCCCATCCACAATTGGACAGTGGCAGGGTATTTACTTGTCTGGTGACTCTGATTTGAACCAAGTAGGTACAGATCATGGATGGATGGTGTTTTGATTGTTGCAACACTGCTAGGTACTTCAGTAAATACTCTCCACTGCTACAGTGAAAAGTGTCTATGAGGCCACCCAACTTCTAAAACAATGCATTGGTTCATCATGAAAGTCTTTTCTGAGTTCAAAACAACTAGTTGTAATAACTTCAGTTCATTGATTTTGTAAACTTGCTTGTTTAGTTACAGATTCGAGGTAGACAAAGTGTTTATCAGTGTAAGGCAGTAGCCTTGGAGAGAAGACCAGTCCTGCAAAAGGCATCCCCACACATGCTATAAATCTCCTAAAATTAATATTTGTGTGTACATGAGAGAAACTGCAATAACTATAGAAAATGGTGGAGAAACTGACTGAGGCTGGTGTCTGAATAAATCACTCCCAATAGGTTTTACAGCTATATTTGGATACCCTGCTGGCCTAAACAAGGATTGAGTATCTCAGAAGCGTCCTTTGGGACATGGCCTTTTCAAAGTCGCTCAAGGCTCAGGTGTGTGATGGCCTCAGGGATCACAAAAGGGTATAGTGAAGATGGAATTGAGACCTGTACACCTTAAGGTATTAGGTTTGAGGTCAAATAATACTTACTGACATAGAAAAGAAAGCATTTGATTGAGAGCAATATAAAACAGAATGAATATCAATCTTACAAATCATAGTTGTAGAAAAGATCTGCACACACCAACTCTGGATTGTCTGAATTCAGATATGTAACTAATTCCCACTCTTAACAGTTGAATCTACTTTGGGTTGAGCAAGATAATCAGAAAATGAGGAACTTTTTCAAATGCATGGACAATAACAAGCACATCGGAAAAAAAAAATTTAAAGGACATAAAAGCAGCATGGTTGCACAGTAGTTAGGACTGCTGTCTCACAGATCCAGCATCTTGTGTTTGCATTCGGCACCTGATCCCTGTCTATGTAATTTTTTCACATTCTGTATGCGTCTGTGTGAGCAATTTTCTCCCACATCCCAAAGACAAGTATGTTAGGTTAACTGGTGATTCTACATTGGACCTATAGGACTATATGTGGGTCCCAGATTGGCACTGTGACCGCAGTTGGTACCCGTCTTATATCTGATGCTTTTGGGATATGCTGCAGCCCCCGTGAGCCTGAAGTGAATTAATTGGGTGTGAAATTGTTATGTTATGACATATTAACTTTATTTTAATATAAAGCTTTGACTGTATTCTTTGAAGTTGCACGTAATTGTTCACTTACGTTTTGTGTATTTTAAATAAGACCACATCAATAAGTGCTGTTTTTTCAACTTCATGTCAAATTAGACACTTTTTTTTAAAATTTTTAGTGTGCCGGTCAACTTCATGTTTTTTTTTAAATCAAACATCTTCCTCTCTCTTTGATCTGATTTCAGGTCCAGCGGGACCCCCTGTGGCTACAGGTTTTTGTTCCAACTAACATCTGTTTGTAACTGATTAAGAATGACATTATTTCTCAGTTTCTGTGCAATATGCACAGAAAAATGATAAAGGAGATTTATAAGTCTCAAAGTGTCCTCCCCTTCTCAGTAAAGAATAAGAGCATTAAAAAGGCCAGCTAATGAAATCACAAGATTGTTTAAAACAATGCCTTTCTGGTTGTGAAACTGAAAGAAACAAAACCTCAGGACTGCTTGAGAACCAGTATTCCACTGAGTAAGAGTGCCTTACTGTCCTCAAATGGATTTGAATACAAAGCAGTCATGATTATGGAATGTACTGCCAAAGTGGATTTAATCATTGGCAGTTATAACCAATTGAAATCTGATATCAGTACAGGCTTGTCATCCTCTGACAGCCCGGTGAAAATCATGCCATAAAATATGTTATGGCATTGTTTGTAAGTACATGATGGAACGTGCTTGATCAAATGGTTATAGAAAGAACACAAAAAAGACAAAAAAGGATTGGGGGTCCAAGGTGAAGTCCCTTTTATTGTAGTTGCAAAATATCAACAGAAAGGAAACAAGGCAAACAGTAAGATTGTAGCAGATAGAGGCGTGGTCCACCTCTAACACCCTCAGGTACCACTCTGAACACCAGGTGAAAGTATAATAATTATTCTTTTTATCATTATACAGTGCACAAAGCACCTTCCACTCTACACTCATAAATCACAAAACCAATACTCTTTCCTTCTCGCCCAGACACTTCGCCCTCCTACCTCCCAGCTCAGCTCAGTGTCTGGACTGGCCCATAGTCCTTTTATAGCCCCTGACCTGGAGGTGTTCCTGCCCAATCAGTCCCCAGTTCCTTATTCCTTCCGGGTCAGGGTAAACAGTCCTTTTCTTCAACCCAGGAGCACGTCGTTTCTTCCTGTCACGTGACCGTGATGCACTCCCGGGTCATAGGGCACATAAGAGCCTACGAGCCCCCCTACAGCGACGCCTGGTGGCCCCCAAGGTATCCAGCAGGGCTGTGTATAAACACTACATAGTCCATGATGCCCTGCTGGAACTCGGGGCATGATCATGCTGTCGGGAGAGCTCCTCCTGGCGGCCTGGGGGTGAGGGCCGGAGTAAAATGCTGGCAATCCACCACAGATACATAATATCTAGAGGGAAACAAACAGGCAAGCAAAGCTGTAAAATATGAAGATAATAGTGATAAAAAGAATCAGGTTCAAGACCCATCAGCTAGGGAGAGCAGGTTAAAGTCCTTGAAAGAATTTGTTGATAATAAGGATTTTGGGGACAGAGGTTACATTATGGGATATGGTATTCCAGAGCGAAGGAGATGAGAATGTAGAGAGGTGGGAGATATTTATGCACAAAATGACACAATACACTATAAGACTAGAGACTAGTCATTTAGAAGGGGAAAAAGATGGTCTTTGTTTCAGGTACTGCAAGTCTGTTTCCGACTGAGGATTAATTGGAATTGCAGTGCTTTCTGTATCCTTGGCTGTTTGTTTATATGGCAAACTTGAACTTTTGCAGTTTAGAGATGAGATCAGTGTCTGTATTAAAATGGATCACTTATCTCTGTTTATTTTTTTTTCATTGCACATTTGCATTTCCTTAAAGGCAGCCACAGTAATTTGGAAGGAATTTAAGAATACCTCATTCACGAGACCTTAAACTGTATTTTGATTTTCTCCCATTCCCCCCTTTCTCCATCCCCCACCCCCCTTTTGCTCCCTATGAATCTATTTAGAGCCCAGATGGGCATGAATTTTCTTTGAAGCATTCTATTAATCAACCTTTCAAAGGATTTTATTAAAAGAAAAGTTAAGTCCACTGTTCTAAAGTAATTTAAACACTAGAAACACCAGGCATTGTTTCAGTACTAAACTGCCAAGACTACACCGAGTAGCACCTGAATCTATTTATTCTCAGTAATGGCCCATCAAGGTGACACATCCCTACTGCCCTACCCCCAAAAGTAACATATAGCCTAAGGCAGCTTAAGTGAACATAATAACACATTTCAATTAATTTGGAGCATAAAATAATACATGAAGTAGAAATTAATTTTCATGGTGACACTTTACATGGTTTTGTTTTAGCTTTATTGTTTATGCCCCCTCTAATTTTGCACTGCTTCCGGAAGCAAGAATCACTCAAAAAGGATGCTGTGCCACAAACTGCTTTCTCTGAAAAAACTTTGTCTAATAAAAATATTTTATTAAGTCAAAATGCTATTTTTCTACTGTATATGCAGTAAACAGTTTATAAAATTACAGCATTATTTGCTGTACATATTTAATGGATTACAAGTATGTAGGTAAATAGCAGGCAGCATTATGGACTGAGTATAATGCTGTGCACATCCCCAGTTTGCTATTAGGTCAAGTCAGGTTGGAGAGCTCGCACTGGTACAGAGCATTGCTGCACTGTTGGCAACTCTCCAGGCCAAGTGTTATGTGGGCATCCTCATGGTCTGGTCCAGTCACTCGGGTCCTCAGCAATGAGGATCATACAAGCCAGATTACCCTCAGAGAAACACACCACATGAACATAGTGATGAAACTGATGCTTCCTCACAATGCAGGTAATGGGCCCCATTTGTGATTCTGTGAGCAACCGCTCGTGCAACACAAAAGTCAATCAAGCAGTACCCAATGATTCCCCAAAGAGACAGAGTACCAAAAGAGTCAAGTCTTCTTTGTCTCAGATCATTGGATGTTGTCCATGTCTCCCCACCATATAGCAAAACAGGAAGCACCAGGACTCTAAAGACTTGATCTTTCGTCATTTTGCATAGATATCAGGAGTACCACACACCCCCTTTCTTAGCGACCTCATGATCCTCCATGCTCTCCCAATTTGTCTTCTGACTTCATAGGAAGTCACCAGAGACATGAATGTCACTGCCGAGGTAAGTAAACCTCTTGACACGGTCAACATTTTCTCTGTAAACAGCTGAACTGCTGATGCTGTGCCCAAGAGGTCATTAAAAGACTGGATGTTGTTTTTTATCCAGGACACTCACAAGCCCAAACGCTCTTGAAAGCCCTCATCAGAGCTTCCATTGACTCAGCAAAAATCACAGCATCATTGGTAAAGTCAAGATCATTGAATCTTTCTTCACTAACAGATGCTGCACAGCTGCTGGACCCCATGAACCTGTTCAACAGTCCATACAAGCATTGAACAGAGTAGGAGCAAGAACACACCCTTGATAAATCCCACAATCAACTGGGAAAAACACAGAGGTTCTGCCTCCACTCTGCACAGCAATCACAGTACCAGTGTACAGGCTGGCCATGACATTCAGCAACATCTGGGGGACCCTGAAAAGTCTCAGGATGTCCCACAGGGCAGCTTGATCAGCTTGCTGATATTTATGTTTGTGCTCAATGAGAACCCTTAGGGCCAGGATGCGGTAGATGGTAGACTTCTCAGGCATAATGCCTGACTGCTCTGGTCACTGGTAGATGAGAAAGTGATCACGGACCCAATTGAGAATGACCCTTCTCAGTTCCTAGTACAGATTGGAGTTGCCATCAAGCTGTGCACTGCGACCCTTTCTCTAATATCCAGGGTACCCTGCGAGATGAAGCAACTCCTTCTGGGAACACCAGCAACCTTCAGAGTTTTGTCACAAAAGGTCTCCCAAAATCACATTAAGATTAGCAGTTGCAACAAATTCTGCAAGTTCCTCATAAAACTGTACACAGACTCATTAGAAACAGCCTGATCTTGGAGTCTGGCCAAGTCCAGCCTCATTCTCCTAGTAGGTGGAAGTCTACTGGACCTAAACTGGATCATCAGAGTAGCAATAACAAGTCTGTGGTTATAATTCATTCAGAAAATGGGCACTTCTGCAGGCACTGCAGTTCTGTGGGAGACTCCAGTGACTGCCTACAAGGATGTGATCGATCTTCTTCACAGTGCCACCAGTATTGGAGTAAAAAGTCTAATGATCTGGCTCTGGGTGCTGGAACCAGAATCCAGTGATCTGCAGCCCTTGAACTTTTGCAAAGTCAAGGAACCTGTCTGCTATCATCAGGCATGAAAGTGGGCACAATGCTTTTGCTTTTTAAGCTGCCACTATATCTCCTTGACCATCTCTTGTGCTTTTTTACAGTTGGCTGGTACCTCCTGCCTCATTTTGTTTACAGTTTGGTATGGAGCAGGCACAATCTTTTGGTCAAGGAGCTTATTTGCCATGCAAAGTCAATGCTTGAAATTGAATGAAATAACTATCGTTATTTCCATTTGTGTTTGCTACTTCATCTTCTTCCTGCATATGTAACGGGAAGGGAAAATCCAAGCATGCTCTGATATATTGTATATGTAAACTATTTCTAATCGAGGTTCCTCCTTGGATGTCTGAGTGTATAGTGCTATATATATCATCGGAGTCCCTCTTGGAAATGTGAAAACTTGTTGAAAGTAAGCACTGGTACACGTATATTTGAATGCCAGTACTCTGAAGCACAGAAAAGGAAATGCCAACTTCAAACACTGTGGAAAGTAGTGTGAAAACCTTTGTAACTTTTATCACATTGCTTGTAAAAGGCTCACAGATTGCATCAAGAGTCACATTGAGTTTCCCTGATAAATCAAGTATGATCTTTCTCCAAATAGGCAGAAGTATTTATATTAATAAAAGGCAAAGCCCTCACTGACTGACTCACTGACTGACTGACTCACTGACTCATCACTAATTCTCCAACTTCCAGTGTAGGTAGAAGACTGAAATTTGGCAGGCTCATTCCTTACAGCTTACTTACAAAAGTTAGGCAGGTTTCATTTTGAAATTCTACGTGTAACGGTCATAACTGGAACCTACTTACGTACATATATATGGCCATAGCCTGCAGCTCGGTTGCCGTGTGAGGCGGATTTGCATCCCTCATCGTCACGCGTCCAATGTAATTGAGTGCCTGTCCATATAAAGCCGTCCATCAGCAGCAATCCAATAGACACGCTACCGCTAAATAATTGCAGTGAAGGACTGTGCTTATGCAAATGAAGATGAGATGGTCAAAATTAAATTAAGCTGTGGACATCGCAAGATCGCACGAGATAGCACAAGCACAGCTGAGAACCTTCGATGCATGTACTCCGAGCGGCTCACGTGACCTGACTTTTCAGGGCTGGGAAAGGTAAACCCGTGCATGCAGTGTGTGATGTCTCAGATAAAGAGGAAGACAAGCTGCTTATTGATGCAGTAGGAAAGGAACAACCCTCTGACACTGAACAAGCCTTTGCACACATATCAATAGGAAAGCAAGGTGTAAAGCTTAAGTTTAAATTATGTTCATAGACACGCTGCCGCTAAATATTCGCAGGCAAATCCATAACCTAATACCGGGAATGCCTGTTAAACATCTTTGATTCAAGAGTACCGATTTGGGTAGTGATCACTTCGATGAATGAAACCTGTTCAAAAAACGCATTACACAATTGAGAATGCAGCAAAAGAATATGAAGCGAGTGACAAAAAACAAGCATATTCATAAGTGCAGCTACTGCGGAAACAAAGCACGGTGTAAACCTTAAGTTTAAATTAAGTTCATAGACAGGCTGCCACTGGCGTTTGTCATGCCTACGACGAATACGATATTCGGGAGATTCAAGTTTAATGAAAAGACACAGGGTATAAACAAGACTTTTGATCACTTTGTAATGGAGTTAAAATTGCTGGTGAACGACTGTGCTTATGCAAATGAATAGGAAAGCAGGGTGTAAAGCTTAACTTTAAATTAGGTTAATAGACATGCTGCCGTCGACGTTTGTCATGCCTAAGACAAATACGATATTCGCGAGATACAAGTTTAATGAGAGGACGCAGGGTATAAACGAGACTTTTCATCACTTTGTAACGGAGTTAAAATTGCTGGTGTAGGACTGTGCTTATGCAAATGAAGATGAGATGGTCAGGGATAGAATAGTGTTTGGCTCAAACTCAGCAAAAGTGCGAGAGAAACTTTAAGTGCCGGGTCTGAGCTAACATTAAAAAAAGCCATGGACATCGCACAAGATAGCACAAGCACAGCTGAGAACCTTCGATGCATGTACTTCGATCGGCTCACGTGAACCGACTTTGCAGGACTGGGAAAGGTAAACCCGTGCATGCAGTGTGTGATGTCTCAGATAAAGAGGAAGACGAGCTGCTTATTGATGCAGTAGGAAAGGAACAACCCTCTGACACTGAACAAGCCTTTTTAGACAAATCAATAGGAAAGCAAGGTGTAAAGCTTAAGTTTAAATTACGTTAGTAGACACGCTGCCGCTAAATATTCGCAGGCAAATCCACAACTTAATACCGGGAATGCCTGTTAAACATCTTAGATTCATGAGTACCGATTTGGGTAGTGATCACTTTGATGAATGAAACCTGTTATCTTTACAACGGTTGACAACTAAGATGAGATGGTCAGGGATAGACTAGACAAACACTGAATGTAACTTGAACACAACACATCCTCCAAATACGAACCTGATTGAAAGAAATAATGATAATCAAATCCTTGATGACAGCAACACTCATAACAGTCACAAAACAATTACATTGACAATCATGTTATGTTATTTTTAAAATGTTTCCTTTTCTTTTTCATAACTTCTTTAACACACTACTTCTCCGCTGCGAAGCGTGGGTATTTTGCTAGTCAATTATATATGTTATTTATATCAGCTGCAAAAATTTGATTCCAGAATTGTCATTTGACTTTCACTACATGAAAGGTCATCACCATTTCAAAAACTGCTTATCAATGAGTTTGTCTGCCCTTATTTATAATGCAGTTCTGCATGAAGTGTCTATATGGCAGTGAAGCTGTCAGCATATGAAATACATAGGCCATATCAATTTATACATGGGGAATGGAAGACACACGATTTGACACATTGTGGATGGAGTGATCCGCAAGTAAATGAAGTTCACTTACAATATTTTCACCGAAACAACAGACCTGACCATGTATACAGTTCTTTTGCGTGAGTACACATCTGCCTTCAAAAACTTGTATGTGATTCTATACATGCAATTGAGTGTGTATGTACTTCTAATTTAAAATGTGCAGCAGTATTTCAATATAACTGAAATACATTTATTTCTCCCATTAGGCACCTCACTTACAGTAAAGTAATACCCCACATCTGTCTTTCCTTTTTTACAAAGAAAGCCCACCATTTATTCTCACATTTGTATTAATTGTCATTCTGCAGTGTCTGAAAATTTGTGTCAACGTGAGCGCTGTCCATCTAGCCTCCTTTCGCTCGTAGCTCATTCTGTGCACTATGTCCCACTTCGCATGTTCTCCCTTTTCCATGTCGAATCCATTCTGGCTGTGTAGTTCGTATTTAACGGCGTGTGAAAACCATTACAATGCCATTTCATGCAAGTTTTTAGTTGTTTGTTTAGCTAACTGAAATTACTAGAGCACCAACAATTTTCTGATGTGTTTTTTCTTTCTCAGGTGCATGGGAAAAATGTGAGTTATTTTAAGTGTGTCATTTTTTCATTGATTGTTTTATAGTTGTCTGCTGAAGACAGATAGCAATTCACATCTGGGAAATAATGTTCAGTATTGTCAATAACAGAGACAGGAGAGGATTTGTCGTTGTAAAAAGAATATACAAATCTAGTCAGAGGAGCCAGAGGAGAGAGACAGAGATTCACACCTGGGCATCAATGTACATTGGGGTACTGGAAGCAGTTGTAGGGGTCTTTCATGTAAAAAAGCAAAGAATAATGTCATCAGTCATGCTTTCAGAACAGAGTTTCAGAGTTGCAACAGCATGGGTATTTAAAGTGTAGCAATTCTACACTTCTATAAAGGTCAAGGAAGGATAGAAATGTGACAACCACACTGATGAAATAATTAAAGATTTAAAAACACAATTCCAAATTCCATCAGCCATGGTGTGTCAGGTGTTAAGGCTTTTGGATGTGCAGATCTGGCGACTGGGATAACATTTTCCTTTCCAGAGTCTGGATCCCCATTTTATATTCAGAAATATCTGAAGTATGAAGTGGAATATTGGGCAGTGCTGAAGGACTGAAGCAGACACCCAATTATTGTGTATGGGCAAGAGTGTTTTTTTTATTTGAATTTGTTGGTGAATTCTTTGATATCATTTTGGTTAAGGACCACCTACACCCCTGAGTCTGTTTATTGTCTATTGTTTTTACTTTGAATGACAGCCATCACGTATTTCACAATGACCCAAGTTGTCAATCCATGGTTCTTTCTCTGTCCTGTCTTTATACTTCAGCTTTGCCCCACTGATTTCATGTTTTTCCTCCTTCTGTAGTCATTTCTGTTTGATTACAATTTCATATCAAAATGTGCATGTTCCATCTCAACTTTCCAATTTCTTTCAACTAAGTGTTACTTTGCTAGCCTCATATTGGTCACTCTTTCTATTGCAAAATTACTGCTAAAAAATAGAAGACTGTATAGTGGAAGGGGTGGCTCAGTGGTTTATTGTTTAGCAGTACTGCCTCATTGATCCAGCAATAACCCAGTCATTGTCTTTAAAGAGTAGGAATATTCCCCTCTGTATCTTCCTCGGTTTTCCTCTGGATATTCTTTCTTATGTGGAAGTTTTTCTTCCACATATTATTATTATTATTAATACATTTTACAGTATATAGCACCATTCCTATGATCAAAACCCAAAAATGTGTGTTAAGTGAATTAGAGAATCTAAATTGGTCTTGGGTGGGTGTATTCATGAGTGGGCCATGTGTTTGCCTACCTCCCTATCCAGGACTGCTTCCCACCTGATTAAATGCCGTCCCATGACCCTCAATTGACTGGAATAAACCTGTCTGAAAATGCTTTTTTATACAGTAGAAAACCAGGTTCTCTCTTGAGGCAAGTGTAAATTTCATTTACACTATAGAAAGCAAAGCAAAGTAAAATAGATGTGGTAATTTATAAAAAGAGGGATGAATACAGGGAGCAAAATGAATACTGAATAACAAAAAATAATGAACTTGCGACCTTCCACTTAGGTTTTTCAGCATATGTATTTGTCTCAGTATGTCAGAGATTGGCTTGCCCTATTGCCCAATAGCACTTTTCACTCCTTCTTCTGCCTCTGGTGCCTTTCGTCCTTTCACCAGTCAATGGCTTACCCGACTCTACACTCATAATGCCTCTGGTTGTGAAGTGACTGTAAAGTTTCTCCCAGAGTCTCTCTCCACTATGTCTCAGAATCTCTTCTGAGGTTAATAGTAGTAATTAAAGCTGGAGGTCTGACTACCAGACTCCTGAGCCATCAATTGGCCTTAAAGAGATAGATCTCCATAGAAGATGATGATGCCCATATTACATCTGTAATGTTTTTCCATGAACTAACCGCATAAATGTGCTTTGAATGCAAATACTGTGTCTGAAATAAATTTCTATTAGAAGGATGAAATCTTACAAATTTACATTATCTATTGCCCCCTTCTGCAATTGATTGTAAATATCCAATTTTTGATTTTTAGACAATATAGTTTAAAATGTGGCTTTGTGCAGTATCCTTTGACACTCATAGAAAAAATATGAAATAGATGTTCCAACACAAAACACTTTGCTATGGTGTCAAAAGATACTGTTGCTAAGACAAAATGAATTCATCATGTGGCAAATCTCATTGGTCTTGGTGTGAAGAGACCGTCACAACTGAATACTGATAAAGACAAAAGGTCAAAATAGTCATCAGAAGTATAACAATATTAATAGAGCCTCAGCTTTAGTTTAAAGATGTGATTTTAGTGAAATTTAACCACGACATCTTTATTCATTTCCAAAAGCTGTCTTTCACATACTAATTGTCTCTGAATATAATTTAAATTGTTTTAGATATTTCTTTTGTACAAATGAGTATGCACTGCATAGTCTCTTCATGAGACAACAAAGGGTATATTTCCACATTCGATTTTTCACATGCTATGCTTATTTGATTACAAATCCCTGCAAATAAACTGATCTTATTGTGTGTTATGTGTCTATTTAAACATTGTATGCATTTAAAATAAATTTATAAAGTTCCCCATGGACGATCCTACACATTGCACATCTAAATAGCAAAACGTGGTCTCCAGTCATGGTTTTGTTAACTACAACATTACATGTTCAGTAAAAAAGTAGTAAAAAACTTGTAGTCGGGTAAAGTGCTTAAAATGAACTTCAAACTCATACAGCAAAAAATAGAGCTAAACGAAGTTTGCTCTGACAATGAAATTTAAATTACTATATCAAGGAGATTGTATTGATATCAGGAGAAAAAATGTTATTTACTGTCATTAATGTAAAAAAAGAACAGATAGATAGATAGATAGATAGATAGATAGATAGATAGATAGATAGATAGATAGATAGATAGATAGATAGATAGATAGTGTGACGGGCGGCCGGGTTCCTTGCCTGGCTGGGTTGCCCCTTCAGCACAAGATCCGGGGTAGCAGCCATAGGATGCACTCTATGTCCCCCGGAACACTTGGTGGCAGCCCTCCTAGGTTACATCGGGGCCACAGGTGTGGGACTTCTGGACTCAGACCTGTTGGGCTCCATGGCCACCACCAGGAGGAGCTGCGTGGCTTAACGAGCCTCTGTGCGCTGGAATGCAGCCACACCCAGAAGTGCAGCCTAATTAGGCCAATTACCACCTGCAGCACTTCTGGGAGGGCTACAAAAAGAGCCTGCAGCCACTACTTAGGACCCAGAATCGGGATGAAGAGTTTGAGGTTGCCTGGGAGGAGTGGTGCCGCCAGAGGATTGTGTTGTGTGGAGTTAAGTGCTTGTGAGACTGTGTATTGCCTGTGGGGTTCACGGGGAAGACTTGCCCCACAGGTGAAGAAAAATAAAAGTCTTTTACAAGTGCCTCTGGGTCAGTCTGTGCTGGGTCGGGTGCAATATAGCGCCTTTATATTACAATAGATAGATAGATCTATCTATGTATCTATCTAGATATTTATCTATCTAAAGCTATTTTATTTTCTTTCAAATTGTGCTACAGTTGTATCTTTATTCATTTTTTGATAGGCAGAACACAAAAATATACAATTATTATGCGTATTATACATTATCCTTTTTCCATGTTTAAAAAAGAACCACATTGAAAAAATGCCATGTTTCAATAATCACTTTATTCAGCAAATGTACAAAATACACAGAAATATGACTTGTCAAGCTGTATACTTTACACATGCATATTCCAACATAAATAACCTATACAACATATATCTTGCTTTTTCTGAAAAATGGGGTTAAACAAATATTCATTTTTTTCTAATAATTTTAAATTGTTTAGCATGTCCTCAAACCGCAGGAAAATAATGAGCTATAGGGATCTACCAGCTGAGCAAAATTAGGAAGTGAGTTAAGCAATGTAACAAAAGCAACTGCACTAGAAGGACAAATGAAGATATTAGCAGTAATAGTAGCAATGTTGTCACATGTACAGGGTAGCTGTCCCATCTGGGAAGTATCTGGAGAGGTTAAAATTAGGGTGAAGGTTTTGTGATCCTACTGTTGGATGTTTTTAGATGTTCAGTGAGTCGAAGATTACAGTATAACTTATATATGAACCTGGTGCCAAGTAGCACCTCTGCTAGGTTACACTACCAGTTTGGGTAATCTTACTTGCTTTTTTGCTTTTTCATTCTTTACAATATTTCAACTCAGCACACATAACTTCGAAGCTGCCTTGTATCTTCAAACTGACTATTTTGAAATAAACTGAAAATCTATGTAAATTAAGATGTCATATGTTTTTAGTGGAGTAAGGTGCTATTTTTGACTTTACTGTTATCATTCACTGCCTTTGTACAATAAGCATAATGCAAAATAATAGGATCAAAGACTCAATGGTCAAAAGACCACAAACTGAAAAAGGCACAAAAGGGAGTTAAAACTAGAGCTAGAATTAGCAAACATTGTGGCAATAGGTGATTTAAATTGGCAACAGGTAACTACATTACTAAGAGTTACAATCAGCACCTAATTAGGGCTCCTGTTGCCCCCCAGGTTGTCAATCTGTTCTGTCATTGGTGGGAAGACACAAATTTGAAATTAATAAAGGATCAGGAAATTAAACATAATCAAAAATATTTTCCAGAATTCATAACTGGGAGTCCTAAAGATCAATCGTTTTCACCAAAACCAAAAATTGTAGTCTGGAACAGTCACCAAAAATCTAAAGCCAGGATTGTTGTCAAAAATACCTTGATTCTGAAATTGTGAAACAATACCAACACTTACTACTGTAGTATCAATTCTCTCCATATTTCCTGCTTGCTCATTCTTTTGACAGTGAGTACAGTCCAAATGACTAACGTACGCACACACAGATACACACTGCGCTTCCTACATTTGCTCCAACAGACCCACCTTCTGTCACTCATTGTGTGCTGCTCAAAATGAGCTTTTGACTTTCAGTAAAGGATGAATATATCTGTTGTAGAGCTGTCAAAAATAAAGATTCAGTGCTCACAATAATAATAGGTTTATAATCAACCCTATTTGAATACAGTATATAGTATATCTTCTTATTATTTGTATTTATTTATTTCTTTTTTAACATTTTATTAATTTTATTAAAATCAAATAATATTCCATACAAGCAAGTCAAGTTTAACAAAACTAGGTTTGAAACAAATCAACCTCCACCAATGTGAAAGAGTAAAACTTTAATAATAGTTAAAATATGTAAATAAATAAATGAATCAAAATAAATGGAATAAAAAAGATGGGAGAGAATCAACTTCTTCAATTTGATTTGTTTTCCCAGTTTCAGATAATGTATAACATCATTTACCCACTGACTTAAAAGAGTTGAGTTAGGATTCTTCCAGTTGAGTAAGATAATTTGCTTGCTTTATGTCCACCGTGAAGTGCTTATGACTGGTGAACAGTTGCTTAAAAGAAGCAGGTGAGCTGCAGTCATGGGCGCTGACTCGTCAGAAACATTTGGGAGAGGTAAAAAAATCAAAGACTGTAATATAGATGATAATTCAACAACAACAATAATAATAAATCTCAAATTGCTGTAGAATAGGAGACAAGAACACCACAAAATACAATTAAATGATCAGTACAGAAGCAAGACTGCAACTTTAGGTTTTGAATGTATTGCTA
This sequence comes from Polypterus senegalus, assembly GCF_016835505.1. Taxonomy (NCBI): domain Eukaryota; kingdom Metazoa; phylum Chordata; class Cladistia; order Polypteriformes; family Polypteridae; genus Polypterus; species Polypterus senegalus. The sequence continues at coordinate 208,741,505 of NC_053155.1, forward strand.
AAATATGTTTTAATTCAAAGTGTTAGCATTTATAAAATGAGATTGCATTAATTTTTGCATTAAACTCCACACAAATTGTCCTCTGTTGTTTATAACAATCTTTGACTTATTTCATTACATTTTTCACATTTGTTGTTCATTGACTTGTTAGTGATATTACCTTCTTTACATGCAATAATAGTAATTATCATCATCATCATTATCATCATACATTTTATTTATATAGCATCTTTCCATACATACTGTACATTGGCAAGGATAATGTAAACAGGAGTCATGGGTAAATGTTCAGAAATGTCATTATTTTTTGATTTGATTTAATTTTGTGATTATGCTAGGCTAGTCAGTTTATTTTTGGGACCTAAATATATATTTTTTCTATTGTAGCAAGTACCAGGATGGCAACAATGACACAGACACACACATGCACACGTAGGTAAACCCAAACCAGGAATCTTTATTTCTTTATTTCAAACCAACGATGAAATATGCTAAATCTTCCTGTTGCTAACTTAATGAATCTAACTGTGGTGATATTGTAACCACTGGGTCTCTCATTCCTTTATACACTGACTACCCAAGAAAGACAGTTATTTCTGAACTTTCTCCCACTCACCTTTCTTTCAGTTCCATCCATCCATTCATTCATTATTCAACTTGGTATATCCTAACTACAGGGGTGTGCTGGAGCCAATCCCAGCCAACACAGGGCACAAGGCAGGAAACAAACCCTGGGCAGGGCTCTTTCAGTTCCAAATTCTGGCTATCTTTTTTTTTGTCTCCCTGAAGGTTTCTCCAAGAACACTGCCTCGCCTGCCTGCCTACCCACCCCTGTCAATCCAATATACGGAGCTGCATGATAAGATTTTGATATTGCTGTCATCATCATTATAAACTACCTGTTTTGCTGCAGATGAAGTAGACAGAAACCTTGCTAAAAATTGTGTAGGCTGCTGTTCACACACTTTCTCCATATAGTGGCAGTGCCACTCAAATGTATCTCTGAGCACTTGCTATCATGACCTGATGAATTTGCTGACATCCTGCACTGTAAACAATTTGTAGTCAGCATGTCAGATTGTTAGCATGTATATGGTATTCTAGGTTATCTGTTAGGTCAGATCTGACTGATTGATTAGTTTTAATTAATTTTGCAAATTCAGGATAAATATTGGTGCAGAGTCATGTCAGATTTAAATCGCTTGCAAAATTAATTTGAACAGTTATACAAAAAAATCAGATAAAGAGACAAAAATTTGGAATTCAGTCATGTTAATCTGAAGTCTGAATGTAGCCTTAGTGTCCTAGAGTAAAATACAGACTAAAATGCAGTCAGTAAGGACTTTTCATCTCATGCTTACCTTTTCTTTAGCTTTGCTCTAGTACTGTTTGGGGCAGTTGTCACTTTGTCTCTCCCCCATAGATGGTGCAGTCTTCAAACAAATTTGACACTTGAAAACAGGGCCCTTCACAAAAACATGAATCTCATAAACTGACATATAAAGAAAATGCTGAATGGGGTGGAAATTTTGGTGTCTTGTGGAATCCAGTGCCTCTTTTGATTTGGTGTGTTTTTTGCTTGTTGTTTCTTCTATAGATTTTCTTATTGTTAAGTTGTATGTTGTGTTGCTTTCTTCGCTTTATGCTCCTTAAGTGTGTATTTTTAGATTTTAAGAATGTTACATGTGATTTTTGTTTAGAGAGGTGCTCTGTCTTTGAAAGCTGATAGTAAAATTTGTTAAACGGTGTCCAAAAATGCTACTTTCTAGAAAGTGTTTAGTTTGACTTTCCACCAGTTTGGTACACATACTATGTATTGTTATGTAGCAACAAATAATTGTTTCCTATGAGAGTTTAACAGCAAAGAAATATGTAACATATGATGCAAACATTATAAAACAGCAATAAAAATAATAAGCTTGTGGCTTACTCCATCCATGATGTGCCATCTTGAGTGTTTGCCTTTCTTCTTGATACTGACTTTCTAGACTTAAAGCTTTGCCGCTATATCAGATACTTCATGCAGAACTTCATCATGTTGTAAATAAGGATAGATTTTAACCAGGCCAAGTCAAGGATACCCAATAAGTCTTACATCAAGTTTTAGATAGCTGCTGACATAAATAATAAATACATACTAACTGCTATTCCTTATTTAGAAAGAGATCCCATTTCATCACCAAGAAAAGACAATCTATGACTACAGTTACACATTAAGCCTTTCACAGGCAAAGGGAGAAATGCCTCTTGGTGACAATATTTGCGCATCCCTTTCCATGGCAAATAAGCTACTTGCCTAAAAGATCTGCCTGCTCCATACCGAACTGTAAACAAAATGACATGGAGGCTACCACCCAACTATGAAAGGCAACACAAGAGATGGTCAAGTGCACAGACACTAATAAAGTGCAGCGGCAGTGCTAGACAGGAGATTATACACATAAAACACACACATTATTTATTTCCAATAAGATCTTATCAACAAAGAAACTTTATATACAGTGATACCTTGAGATACAAGTTTAATTTGTTCCATGACCCAGCTCGTAAGTCAAAATGCTCGTATCTCAAATCAGTTTTCCCCATTGGAATTAATTGAAATGAGATTAATTCGTGCCAGCACCCAAAAAACCACCCAAATTTTTTGTTAAATGTTTTCAACATAAGAAACATTTATTGTAATGTTTTTTTCTTTCACTTAATTTTTGCTTAACTTAATTTTCTTCTTCACTAGTTTTTTCTTTTTTGCCACACTTTCATCACTTTCATTCACAGGGTGTTTCAATAGAAACCTATCTAAGGAGCTTTGTTTAGTCCTCCCCTTTAGAACGTTTCTGAAATGAATTAGGCAAGTGTCATTAAATAGTGCCGCTGCACGATCAGTTGCAATTTTTTCAGGGTGTTTCTTTTCAATAAAGTCAAGTGTTAGGCAAGTGTCATTAAATAGCACCACCGCACAATCAGTTGTAACTTTTTCAGGGTTTCTTTTCAATAAAGTCAAGTGTTAGGCAAGTGTCATTAAATAGTGCCGCTGCACGATCAGTTGTAACTTTTTCAGGGTTTCTTTTCAATAAAGTCAGGCGTTAGGCAAGTGTCATTAAATAGTGCTGCTGCACGATCAGTTGTAACTTTTTCAGGGTGTTTCTTTTCTTTAAACTTCTAAACTTTTTCCCATATTGCAAATAGTTCTTTTATCTCACTTTAAGAGATAACCTCCTCAGCGATACCGATCTCCTGCAGAACCGCGCTATGTTGCTGTGTCTGTAGTTCTGTCAAACTCCTCTGTCGTCAGTTCCTCGGAATGTGTGGTGACAAGCTCTTTGATGGCTCATATGTAGAATTCTGGCTCATAACTCAAGGCAAAAAAATCGACCTAATGACGGCTCGTATCTCAAAAAACTCGTACGTTGGGTCATTCATATCTCAAGGTACCACTGTATTAGATTTCTTGTATAACTACTTACTGGTTAACCCTAGAACTTTCTGAAATGCTTCTAAATTGCAAAATTAACATGCTTGACATTGTATTTAATATACATTCAAACCTGCTCCATCTTCATAACTAAAAGATATAATTCTATTTTGTTTCTTTCAGACAATGCTGCCTTTTCTCAAAATGATTTTTGTATCTGCCAAAAAACATGAAGCTTACTATAGTAAACTACATAATAATAAATCTAGACAGATTTCACCTGCCATTGGTGTTATAACCTACTGGGTTGAAAATCAATAATTGATTCTATTAATGAACCTTTGGTCCTGAGCTCCACAATTTGATTGGTTTTTCAGTTTATATTTCAGCCATCAAAGCCTTCACTACTATCTAACCTTCCTTTTTGATACCTTCATAAAGTCAAACATTGATTGTGTTACATGTCATACCTCTGTGCTTCTGCTTCCAATCTGAACCTAAATACTCTCAGTAAGATGTGGCTCATTTTCTATTTGAAGCAGACACATCCAGAAAATATTTAAATACTGTCTTATGTAAATAGCCACCACTCAAACCCATTCTTGCCCATCTCTTCTATTTAATAAGTATCCATTTACATTACACTCATTTACATCTCTAGGATTCAACCAGGTTGGTTGGTGCAATAGATGACCTAGATGTATGATACATAGGGTACAGCATGCAGACCAATACATTATAAAAGTTTACATTTCCCATACAACCTTATTTTTTCCAATTTACTAAACAGGGTCTACCAGACATTTTAGATTTGCTAATGCATTCATGTTGTACTGTATTTGTGTTTATTTCTGTGTGTAGATTTCTGGCTTATGTACATTTTAATGCAAGAATGAGTCGGGAAGCATAGCATCAACAGTAGGATTAGTGAGTAGCAGACATCCAGGATTTAAAGGACTGAACAGTGGTACACCAGTCCTCAACAGTTTTCATGGATGCTTTGTATAGTGCTTCTGATGGTATAACTGACGTCCATTGACTTAAAAAATATCCCGGGCAAAGCTGGGTAACACAGCTAGTTTGTAATAAATTGTAAAATGTACATGCTCAGTAATAATTAGTGACAGGGTCAGGGGATTTCCAATGTGAAGCAAGGAGAGGTTTAGCAGCAAGAGTATCTAAACAGATAAGGTTCTGCTAGTAAGAGGTGAGATGTAGTGAAGATAGATCGGAAGAGACTGAGTTTCTGGAAATAGTGGAATATCAAAAGACAGGAAAGTTGACAAGGAAAGAGATACAAAAGTCCAAAGGGAAAAACAGGAGGGCAGAACCAGAGCATGTGGAGAAAAGTGAAAAAAGTATAGGCTCCAGACCCATCAGATAGCGCTTACGGGGAGAAGGGTAAAGTCTATGAACAAACTTTAATTGGGTTTGTTGGTAATAGGATTCTGGGAAAAGCATGTTAAATTATGAGATATGGTCACCCAGGCAGGAGAAATGGAAGGAGGAGAGAGGACTCTAAGCCAAACTAAAATTAAAGAGAGAGGTTTATAAGCAGCATTACTTAGTATAGTATAGAGGCTGGAGACTGGCTCTTGGGTGAGGAGAAAGAGTGAGATAGGGAGTCAAGATAATGAAGTGGTTCAGTACAGGAAAGAGAGATACTTTGGCTCAGGTGCCGCTGCGAGTGGCAGCCTTTCCAGCAGCTCGGTGTATGACTTTATCTTTCTACCTTTTTCTCTATTTCACTGATTACTTCTACCACTTTCTTTTATGTGGACTCGTTCCCTCGACACTTTTTACTACTTGGACATTGATTTTTACATGCCGAGACTTGTCCATTCAGGTAGTAAACTTAAAGCGTTGAGAACAAAGGCTCGTGTTGGTGTGGTTCCCTATTTACCTGACGAGGTAAGAAGATCGTATCGTGGCAGCAGAGCCGGCACTAAGATAAAAGCCAAATGGCTTGTGAGAAAGTGGCGCTACAAACCTTCGGTGCCAACTGTGATCCTGGGAAATATGAACTTTTTTTTATCTTTTTGTGAATTTCCCCTTGGGATTAATAAAGTATCTATCTATCTATCTATCTATCTATCTATCTATCTTGATTCAGCTTGTTCTTAACAATGAATACATTTGTAAATAAAAGAAAAAGAGATAAAGAGAAAAATGCTCTATTAAATGAGTGACCAAGTTTATTAATTTCTGCAGTCTGAAATTCAGTAAACAATTGGATGGCCAGCCAATGTTAAATGCATGGTTATGAAAAATATGGATGCAAGCATGCCATTTAACTGCTGTACCGATATTCCTCTCCACACAGTGCCAAATATGGACGGCATAGGAGATGATAGTATCAAGGAAAAGTGTATAGGACTTAGACTTCAAATGAACAAATAGAGCCCCCGCTAGACAGTGAAGAGTGAAAATGAATGAAGGAAGGGATAGACAAGACCAAATACAATGAAGCTCCAGTGGTAATACTTCATATCGGGCAGAGAAAACCATCGGTTGAACATACCTCAAATTAATGTTGCATGTCTAAGATTGGGTCTACTCTCATTCCATAAAAATCTGGAAATTATTGATATAACCTCTGACCAGTAATTGTAAGGGGGAGAAAGTAGAGTCATGGAGCTCACAAAATTAAAGTGCATGGCTACATCTCACCCTAGTGGGATTGAAAGGACAGGGGTATGCTGGCCCAAAAATGGAATGGGATCACTTACCTCATTATATATACATCAACATTTAGTGGAAGCTGTTTCATTAATATTCAATCCGGCTCCTTTGAGCATAAAATTGATAAACAGCCAAAGATTAGGGGAAACTGAGACCTTTGTTGGCAAAAGTAACAGAGTATGGCATAAAGGAGACAGCCAGCAAAAATTAGGAAATCCAAGTGCCTTGGTTTTCCGGTTGCTCAAACCCATGCTCTCGTTTCAGAAAACAAGACAGTCAAAACCCCATTATGCCAATAGTGTGTTCATGAATTGCCAGAATGAGACAAATAAAGTCATTGCAGGGGATTATAATAAACAAAACTCTGAACACCACAAAAAAAAAATCCCAATGATAATACAGTACAAAGAGTTCATGAATTGCAATAGACTCAAACAAAGTGTGCACTTACATGAAACCAGGAAAAAATTAACACACTAAGGCTTAGCATAAAAACAGGATAACAAAGCAATTTGTATCATTGTGGAAAGGTGCCATTGGTGACAAATTTATCTTTCACTGCAAGAGCCACCTCAGGACAGTCTAACGGGGAGTGCACTGAAATGTGGATTCACTTCTGTTTTACTGACTGCAGGTTAGCTACTTTTGCTTTCCTAAGTGCAGAGGCTATCAAATGTTTCTGCTGCACCGTAACAGGAAAAAAATTAAAACGTGAATCTATATATGTAACATCTTGAATAGAACGAGGTTCTTTCAGGGTGTGCTGCCAATCCGTGAATCTTAAAAATTTAATGATGACAGGATGAGGCCCAGGAAAGTCAGCACAGCCTGAATATATTCAATGTGCCTTCATTATCTCAGAGGTGAAGTCAGAAAGGTTTGGAAACAATTTGGTTATATCTTGGATAGAAACAAGTGAAATTATCTCCCTCCATCCCTGTATTTGAATGCTGTCTTGGCAAGCCCTGTATTCCTGGTCAGCCATTTTCATTTTCCACGTGCAAAGTTCAAGCCAGATGTCATGTATTTCTGAGTCACGGTAAGAGACATAAGACGGCAGAAAATGAATTTCCCTGGTAATTTTTGCCAGCTTTTCCTTAACACTAACAATTTCAGTTCAAAGTTCGGTAAAGTTAATTTACATGGTTGCATTCAGGGTGTTTGTGTGATCCATCAAAAGGTTCTGCATTGCATTCCTTGTAGGAACTGTCACCAGCAGGGACATCCATATCAGGGCATTGAACCTTCTTTGGAAAATGAAGGGCAGCCAAGAATTTTGTGTCCTGAAGGAGACATTTGCCTTAGACTGTAAGGAAAGTACAAAGTTCTAGCAGTTTTCTTGAAGTAAAGGTTGCGCTAAATATTCTCTGTCAGGTTCTAGAAGAAGCAAGATGAAAAAGCCCAAGGTTTATGAAAGCCATCACAATGTGACTCCCCCTTTCATATAATGTTGTGTGAAATAAAACGGCAATCTGGATTAGGGTCTGGGGTTGTACGGCCTTACTTAGACTGCAAGTGTAAAAAGGTCCATCTGAATACAAAATATCAGACCAAAGAAATACTAAAAAAAATTACCTTGTTTGCCTGCAGGCATATTGCACTGCTGATTCTCTAATGTCTTCAAGACATCAAACAGTCCATAAACGTGGGGTTGTATAACTTGTGGGTCCGTACTCATATCAATGACTGGGACCTGTTGGTGGTCTAAATTTTTACTCTGTACAGGTATGTGTTTTAAATTTTTTATTTCTGGTTACACTGTTTGAAAGGTGAAATAGCTTTTAAAAATGCACAATTTATGATCACAAACAGATCTTGTGACGAATTACAAAATCTGTTAGGTGCAGCAATCTGAGTAACATGGGAATTAGTGTCACCTCTCTCCGTCCTAAAAACAATTTATCTTTCTGCCAGTAAAATAGATGGAAAATAGGAAGCCAGTTCTAAACCTAAGAGAAATGTTGGCAGTGAATAATGATTTAATTTCAGAGTTCATTATGATATACCATATGGGTGATGTGGGAATCGCTTCTGCAAGAAACAAAAGAATTTATCTTGTATAGTGTACATATATTTGCATCTCTAAATTGGCCTCATATGGGTGAATGTGCAGACGTTCTTTACCCAATTTATGGTTTCTTTTCTACACTGCATCCAATGCTAGTTATAATGTTTGGCCCTTGTGACCCTTAACTGTTTAGAAGGCTCACTAAATGGATGGTTGGGTAAAACCAAGTTTACCTAGTGCATAATTGTGCAATACATTACTGAACCTTCTTAAAGTAATTCAGAGTAAGGAGAGATTAGCACCTATAGAGGAAATTACTAAAAAAGTTCTAAAACTTGCTCTTGACATTTAAGGTAGTTTGTGAAGAACAATAAATAAAATACAATGATAAAGATGTGGATATATCCAGTGATGAAATACAGTTACTACCTTGGAATAAATGGACTCAGAAAGTGATTGGATGAATATTGTGTATGCAAGCAAAGTAGTGCTCACTGTTTCAGTGAATCAACTTTCTTATTCCTAACGTTCTAATCCGAGTGATGCCACCTGTTTAAATATCTTATTTATTTGAAAAAACATAAAAAATAAAAAAAAAAGTTTGCTAATAATTAAATAGACTTCTCTTCGTCGAAGTATTTCTCATTAGTTTCTCCCTTGTGTTCAGTACAACAGACTTATACTTGGTGATCACAAGGCACAGCAATCTTGTCTTTCTAAGGATAATCAAATTTATCGCAGATGGCAGAGCCTTTAGTTACAGTATTGAGGACCTGCTGTGTCACTTCTCACTTCTTCTCCAAGATTTTTGGCATGTGCTGAATATTTGTAAGTTGATACTGCTGTGTGTAGGAGGATGAGGGGCGACTTGACCTGGAAGAGTGTATTCATAAAATGGACATATGGATGTGATGTATGAATGCTTTTGTACAAGTTTGTGATTTAAGGCAAGTTATCATCACCATAGCTTTCTGAGCTATGTGCTATAATATAAAAAATATTTTTATAAGTTTTATGTGTTCTGTATAGCATATTACAATAGACGTTCATAAGCACATAAATTGTGTAATTTAAATGCTTACACAAATATTTTAATCTATGGTCAATCTTTATCTCTTGATAAATGTGTATTGCTTATTCAGTTCAAATCCCGTAAATGCCAAAAAATGACTCTACTTCATTGGGCCTTTAACCTGCAATTGCTCCATCCTGTGTATGGCGTAAATCTGCATCCACCCCTATATGTAGGCCCTCCAACTTGCAGGGAAAAACCTGGGGGTTGGTGGCAGAATTGGCACTCCAGCCACAATAAAATAAAAACTTCACACTGTTCCATTCCATCTGAACCAGTGTGGTGCTGAGGTGTCAGGCTGATTATGCATCTCTTTAATTTTCAAAATCCACATTTTTCTGGTTAGATATATGAGATGCCAGTGAAATATCTTTCTAAAACATAGAAATAACTTACCCTTCAAATTAAAAATGTTACAATTTAAGAGTGATTTGTCTGACTAACATCTCTGAGAGTTTTGATGAAAACAGAAACAAATTGACCTTCAGAGAAAAGAACTAACAATGGTTTCATAATGCAAATCACATTCACTTGCTTGTGGTCCTAGAGAACTGATCTTCTTGCCCAAATGTAGGTTTATGTTATTACATTTAGGCATAAGATCTCCCAAGGGAGCAGGCACCTCATGAGTATGATGACTCTTTGTCGTGGTTTAACATAATTCTTCCAGATATGAATGGAGGATCCAAGCACTTGGGCAATGAAGATGTTTTATTAAAATGAATAGGATGATAAAAGAGAGGCAAGCCATTATGGGTTAAAGAAACTATTTTATTGCTTAACAAGATTAAATACCATTAAGCAGAAAGCCTTAACCATCAGACTTGAAGATGATTAACCATGAATCCTTGATTTACAGATAGGAAAAAATGAACACCTGAAGATTCTCATTACTTAATACATCAATAATTTAGAGACTTGAATTACCACTAAGATTATTTGAAACCAGAAAGTAGTACTCTGGTTAATTATTAAAGTTAGAAACTAATGACTTCAGTATACTCAATGTTTTTTATATCATGATAAACCATAAAAACATGGTTAAACCTCAAACGCTCAGATTCATTAAAAAGGATAAATAGGCAAAAAAACACAATTCAAGAATCAGATTGCAACACTTTTAATAATGCATATAATAATAAATATATATGTATTTATTAGTAAATGTTTAGTTTGAATTTGGGATGGGAAGTGATTGGTCCTTCTGCTTCACGGCCCAGTGTCCTGGGTTTGAATCCTCCACTTGGTCATTGTCAGTGTACAGTATGCACTTCCCATTTCTGTTTGTTTTTTTTTTTTTCCAGGTAGTCCGGTTTTCATCCCATGTCTCTAAAGATGTCCAGGTTAGGTTAAATGGTCACTCTAAATTGATCCAAATGCACTTGTGGGTATGAGTGTTTGTGGACCGGTGCCAAGTTTAGGACTGATTCCTATCCTCCACTAAGTGTTGTCGGGATTAGCTACAACATGGCATATCACTTGCAGATATTTCAGCTGATTCTGCACATATGGGGTGTATTGATAAGGGGGATAAGTCAGATGAAGAACTTTGTTTCTTGGTGCAGAAAAAATATCTACAACTTAACATCAGCAAAACTGACTTTTGCTGCACCAAAGAGACGCCATGTCTAGTCACTATTCAGGAAGTGGATGTAGAGGAGGTGCATTGCATATACTTTGGGCTCCACATCAATGACATGCTGGGCTGGTCTCATAATACAGAGGAATTATATAAGAAAGGGCAGAGCAGGCTATTTTTCCGTAGTGGAATGCATTTCTCTAATATGGTAAGTAATATCCTTCACATTTTCTATAACTGTTTGATTTTTACACTGTGATGTACTAGACTGGTAACATCACTTCAAAAGATTTCCACCGAATCAACAAGCTAATTAAAATTTCAGGCCCAGTTATGGGAGGCACTTTGGACCCCTTGGAGGTAGTAGCAGAGGAGAGAATTAAAACAAAACTGAGTGATACAATCAACAATACTACACATCCTTTCTCTGACACACTAACACTGAGGACATTAGGCCAATAAATTATAAAGCAGAAGTGCGTCAAGAATACTACTGCGGATCCTTTATACCAGCAGCAATACGCCTGTATAATGCCTTACTGTGACTGTGACTGCCAACTCAGAGGTATTCTTTCTTTTTACGTTGTCTTTCTTTTAAGGCATTCTGGTGTGTGTTCAGACCATATATAATAGATCACACAAGGGATTTCTGGGTATCCTGACAAGGAATTGGGAAGACACCTTACCTGGATGGGAGGCCCCGAGTGGACAGAAAGGCATCCCAGCCGAGAGAGGGAAGGATGTCGCACCCAGACAAAGCTTCTATCTAATGGATGGATAGATGGACATCCCAGCCTGAAGAGAAGATGTTCCTTACATGAGCAGGAAGCAGGCGTTGTGACCAGACATATGTAAAGCACCTTTTCTGCCCAGGATGAAAGAAGAAGACTGGGAACGACTGTCTCTGGGGGATGTTTATTCCCTCCGCAGTCACCAAATGGAAGCAGCCCTCAATATCGGCACCAGCAGGGAAATGTAGTCGGGAAGCACAGCCCTGCTGGAGTCTCTGTGTATCATTAGAGGGTCTTGAAAGGAGATGTACTCCTTGTTATGTGGGATTTCTGTGTGACCCGGTAGTACTTTTAATGGGCAACAACCCTAGCCCCGTAAGTACTCCCGGGTTCTCAATAAAAGAGACCTCACTGCCTTGTCCAGGTGAGTCGGAGCTGGAAGGAGGACAAGCAACACTCAACTGGAGGAGGGCAGTGCAGTGGAGAGAGGAGAGGTGAACTGGAGGAGAGATAACTGTGTTTTTTTGCTTTATTTGTGAGGTATTGTAATAAAACATCTATTGATTTGAACCTGGGGCTGGTTTGGTGTATTTGTGTTGGGATTTGCCTCTATGGCAACCCCCAAGCTTTTGCTATATTTATATATCTATTTATGCATATATTTATTTAAAGAGCTTCTGTAAAAAGCCAAATTTTCCCCTGGAGATAGATAGATAGATAGATAGATAGATAGATAGATAGATAGATAGATAGATAGATAGATAGATAGATAGATAGATAGATATTTATATCTATCTACTGTATCTATCTCAACGATCCTACATTGAAGTAAGTGGGTTTGAGTGCCTTATGTTATGTGAGATTTCAATTCAGAGTTGGATTGTATATCTATTTTTTTATTTTTTGATTCAATCATTTTCCTTGTTGTCAATGAGTTTAGTCTAATTGTAGTCTTTTATTCGTTGAAGTCTAAATTATCAAGTAGGCATACACCATTTAAAAAACTACTCACAACACCAATTTAAATTCACACAGGTACACAATTATTATATGTATTAAAATGTAAATGTTTTATACATTTTTCTGTTTTGAATTCACCTCATTACTGTGATGAATTAAAATTAAACCCTGCAATACAAAAAGGGTTTGGATGTTTCCTGTTTAAAGGCAGATTAGCACAGCAGGCACAATGATTTATAATAATTTTTGGGTTTGTAATTGAATGCACATACTGCATAAGGCCTACATTTTTACTGAACTTGATGTCCAACATATCCCAGTGTATAAGTTATGCCTCAAGAAAACAAAGATGTCTTTCTCTTCTTTGACAACAGAAACAGTGATGAATAGAACTCAAAAGACCTTTTTGACCTTCAAAATCCTAGGTATTTTGTAGCACTAGTGGATGATTGTCAGGCGTTAATCGTGTTCATCTGAATATCATGGTAAGGGTAATGCACTGTCACAGGTTTCTCAGAAAGCATTTCTAGTTGACAGATATGAGGCAGTTGCAATGTTGTTGACAGTAAGAAACAATTATTGATTTTATTTCCAGGGGATTTTATTGATTGATCTGAAGAGGCTTTTAGATGCCAATCACCATCTCATTGACATGATCCAATAACATTTAATGACAGTGGAGTATTTTCCACATACCCATCCATCCATTTCCATTAGCTGTCAAGCACTGGAAGTCTGAGCTTACACTGGGGTTTGTGTGTCTAACAAATGGAAGAAGCTTTGATGTGCATGGCCATTGCTCACTTTCTTATAGTATTGTAGATTAAATGCAAACTTAGGTTGCAGTCATGTAAATGAAATGTACACCTGTATTTTTTAAACATTATACTCATGCAAAGATTTTCTCATATGCAGTGTGCATGTACAGTGTGGTGTTAAACTTTATTCTATATTTGCAATATTACATTTTTGAAACATCTTATTACAGCACGGGGCGGCACGGTGGCACAGTGGTAGCACCGGGTCCTCCCTGTGTGGAGTTTGCATGTTCTCCCCATGTGGGAGTGGGTTTCCTCTGGGTGCTCCGGTTTCCTCCCACAGTCCAAAGACATGCAAGTTAGGTGCATTGACAATCCTAAATTGTCCCTGGTGTGTGTGTGTGTGTGTGCCCTGCGGTGGGGTGGCACCCTGCCTGCGGTTTGTTTCCTGCCATGTGCCCTGTGTTAGCTGGGATTAGCTCCAGCAGACCCCCGTGACCCTGTAATTAGGATATTTAAGAGTTGGATAATGGATGGATGGATGTTACAGCACTTTATTATACTTTGTCAAGTCATTTTGCTGCACCTGTCTCACACTAAGTAACGTTTTGTTTTCTCTAGGTGCATTTGTATTCCATTTCATAATGATGGGACATTAAAAACTTACTTTGTAATTTCTTCATACAGCAATTGAAATACAGCTGTTCTATGGTACTTTATGCTAGGCCATGGCCTAGCCGTGCCGCCACAGCCGCACATTTGGGCTTGTATAAGTGCTGGACGTGTATAAAGTCTTGATGGTGAGAATCTTATTTGTTAGTCTGGACTTTTAAATGAGATGTAATGATGGGGAGCAAAAGTGAGAAGTAAAGTATGATTTGATTTTTGCTGTAGTGGCAATTTTAGTATTAAGACCAGAAATTGAGAGCATCAGTTATGGGAGTGAATATGAATTCTTTGGCAAAGTAATTAGTTTTATTTTGGCACACTTGGCATACAGTGTTTGGTTATGATGACAGAGAGGAATTTAAATAAGATGATCAATTTAGAAGTAGGTGGTAGAGAAGACAGCATAAGGGGGAAAAAGAGCAGAGTTGGTCAGAATAAATATAAGGAGGTCTTATATAGCAACATAAAAATCTTTAATGATTAAGAAATAAGATTTTTTTTTTTATTCACTAGAATGGGTTAAGGTTTTTCATTTCTCTTTCCATTTGTTTTGGGTTGGCAGATTATGTGCCTTTAGAGCTTAAGAGTTGACGCTGGAGATTTTGCTATTCTTGTACTGCTAGATCTTGCTTCAGCTTTCGATACCGTGGATCGTCTGATTCTTATATCCCATCTTGAACAGTATGTAGGTGTCCAAGGTAAATGCACTTAAATGGTGTATATTACTATTTAAACAAGAGTAGTTTTTCTGTCCACCTAGATATGTTTTCATTCTCTTGAGCTCTTCTTACTTAAGGGGTTCCTCAGGTTTTCATTCTTCAGCCAATTCTCTTTTTAATAATAATAATAATTCTTTGCATTTATATAGCACTTTTCTCACTTGATATAAATGCTTCCTTTAGGCCTGATTATCAGGAATTATAGCTTTTCTTTTCATTGCCATGCTGATGACACTCAAATTTATGTCACTGCAATCAAAGCAGAGTGGGACAATACACTCTCTTCATGTGTGTTTAAATGATGTTAAAACCTAGATGGCACTGAACTTTCTTTAAACGTAATGATAAAAAAAATAAAATTGTGATGTATGGATACCTGGAAATTTTGAGGGTCCCTGTCCCTGATGTTATTCTTGCATCACTTGCCATACATCATAATTCTTCGGTTAGGTGTGATTTTTCACAGCTCATTCAAATTTGACAAATAGGTAAACTCAGTGGTTAAATTCAGTGTTTTCCAGCTGAGACTTTTAGCTAAGGTAAAGGCCTTTCTTTCTTTTAGTGATTCTTGAAAAGGCCATTTGTGCTTTTATAACTATTGGACTATTGCAACTCCCTGTATATAGGTATGATCAGGCATTGTTACAACTAGTCCAGAACACTGTTGCTCACCTATTGACAGGCTCTCGCAAACATGACAAGATCTTACAAATCTGACCTGGCTTTATTTGCTTCTGGTCTGCTACAGAATTGATTTTAAAATCTTGTTATTTGGCTTTAAATGTTTGAAAGGAATACCCCAAGCACCTCCCCTTATTTTTCAGAACTTATTCACATTCACATGGCACCAAGAGCACTGCAGTCTACTAACCAGATGCTGTTAGTGGTGCCAAGGTCAAGGTTGAAGCAAAGTGAGGATCAGGCTTTTGCAGTGGCCGCTGCCTGTCTATGGAATAACATATTATTATATTAGGTCTGCCCCAACATTAGTTACTTTTATGATATTATTAGACTTATTTCATTTTGCTGACCTTTGACCCATAAGAGGTTGCATATTATGTTTGTATTTATTGGTTCTTGTACATTCCTGATTCTGAGTGTGTGTGTGTGTTGGGGGGTGGTATTTTGAGTATATCTTTTATTTATGGTTTGTCATGATTGTGCTTTTGTAATTTGTATATTGTACTGTTGTTGTCTTTGTCTTTGAACCAGAAACTAAACCACAGCCGAACTTTACAAAATAGTCATATCAGTAGAGTCGGTAAATAGCACCTTGCTCCAATTTTATTTCGATTTTATAAAGTTAAAGAGTGAAACTGAAAAGAAGCAAATTACAAATAATTACCGATTTGCAATAAACAACATAACTTGTTGTGTTAGATAACCTCTGCTGCAGGTCTCAGTAATATCTTTGAAATATCATGGTCTGTGATTTTAAATTACCCTGTCTGCACCTTCCCCATTTCTTTAAGCATATGTTATGCATCCCTTTCTTTCAGTTTAGGCTGTTTTTAATGTGCTTTATAAATAAAGTTTCACTTGATTAAGAGAGTGCAGCTCCTAAACAAAGCCCATTCCGATTGCATGTTTTCTGGAAGTTTTGTTTGAAGATGGAAGACAGTCACAAACAGAGTTGCTGTATACAGAGTAGATGCATTGTTTTGAGATTTTGATCATTCACATTCGCTTGTATGCTTGTATTATTTACACATTTAATAACTGTTATTAAACAATCCTTTTTATTGGCACATGGAGCAGGCTTAATTGGGGTCAGGGAGACATGCTTGCTATCTCTCATGAAACATCTAGTAGTGGTATGGTGTAGCCAAAAGTGGAGATTGCTTGATGCTTCTTGACTTATATGGTGCATTGCCATACCCACCATATGACAAACCACCAGGACTGGGACCCGAGTGCAGCGGGTGACATCTCAGCTCCACACTGGAAGAGTGTAAGTTTTTTTTTTACTGTGACTGGAGTGCCAATCTTACCACCAGTCCTCAAGTTTTCCCTGTAAATTGGAGGACCTGCCTGCAGGGCTGGATGCAGATTAATGTCATACCCAGGACAGAGCAACTGTATGTTAAGGGCCCTACTTAAGGGCCCACCAGAGTAGTGTTATTTCTGGCATTTACAAGACTTGAACGGCAACCTTCCAATTGCCAGTGCAGATCTCTAGGCTCAGAGCCACCACTCCACCCTTGACTCATATGGCTTCTGTTTAACTCTTGTGATTGCTCTTTCAATTTGTGACTTTTTTATTCTTCATTTAGCCATATGCATAGTAGATCTTGAACTTTATTTTTACTTAACTTTTACTGTGTGTTTGTTTTTCTTCTTCAAATGGTGCTCACATGTCCCCTGCAATTCTTTTTTCCTGCAATTGCCATTGAACACACCAAATGTCACATAGACATCTGTCTTCAAGCTTTCACTTTCCCCCCACTTTTCTTTTTGAGCAGCCACCATTCCATTTGTTTTTCTAAACATTGTATATTTCAGATAATATGTCTAGCATGGAGACCTTTTGTTATGTCTTTGGTGTGAAAGTCTGTTTTAAAATTATTTTGAAACAGGGTATTTTTGCGGAATATTTCATTTCTAGAATTAATTTTTTTAAATTACAAATTGCCGTTGAAAGCCAAAAAGTCTGTTAAAATTTTTATTCAATTTAATCAGATGCCAGTAGACTGTTAAAAACACTTTTTATGAGTGTGTCATTGTAAACAGTCATTTATCAAAGTATCTATGACATGTCTTGCTGTTTTATTTTCACTTTGACTTTGTACTTTTGACTGAAAATGAGAAAGAGTAGAGGAAAAATGTTCACCTTGAGAAATCTCAGTGCTGAAAATGGCAAAATGACATAAACCATCCTCTCCTGTCTCTCATCTCATTTTTTGTCTATAATGCTGCCCATAACCCCAAACAAGCAAGAATTAGAATGGTGTATGTCATAATTACAATTGGAAATCTCACAATATCATTTATGGTTTTTCTGTTGGATCTTAATTTTTATTTTTCATAAAAGATTATTTTGCTGCTACTATTGTGATTCTATGTTGTTTTTGCATAAGGACAGTCATTTTGTCTTGTTATGCCATGGGCAACACTATGTTGTTTACCATTAGCATGTACTCTTGCATCATGGGACCGAAGACATCACAGCATTGTCATTATAAAATGGATTGGCACACTAGTCTTAGTGTTCAAGGTTTGGATTATTTTACTATCATCCTGTTTCTGCTACTACTTCATCCATAATGGAGAGGAAGCTAGAAGTTGCTCCTAAGAAGAATTTATTATAAGGACCCTTTGCTACATTTTCCTGACATTGATTTTTCTTGGTGATTTAGATATCGGTACCTGGTTTTGTGACTTACAGCAGTGTTGGGCAGTTACTTTTAAAAGTAACCTAATTGATTTGCAAATTACTACCACAAAAGTAACTAAATGTCTTATATAATTACTTACAATAAAATGTAATGCATTGCAAAAATTTCATTACTTTTGCATTACATTTTCTTCTTTTGTCTGAAAAGCTTGCCAGCATCTATTATTAAATCCTAAGTCCATTTATCAACCCTCATGAAACTCAAAAGAAACACTGCCAAATTTGATAATCTTCCAGTGTTTAATAAATACACTTGGTCCTTTAGGAGCTGTGAAGTATATAACATCCATCACCTTTTTCCATCTCCAAAACAAACTCCCCAAGATTTGTGGTATTAACACTAGCCGCTGAGCCACCATATCACAGTTTTATTTCAACATACCTGTAGCAAATGGCTGGATGACAACTAAACTCACATATTATAGGTTTCTATTATTTGATTGCACATAGTGGCTGTAAACCAGGGTTAAATTTACCACTCAGCATATGCAGGATTAAATGTATACGTATATCATTTGTCCAGTTCGTGCCAGGAGAGAATTAAATGCAGTAAATAACACAGTAATCAATTTTTTTGAGTGCTGGGAATAATCATCTTTGGTAATAACACAATAATGCATTTTGTTACTTTATAAAGTAATATGAGTAACACACGTTACTTTTAATGTGTTACCCCCAACACTGCTTACATTTATTAGGTCTCACCTAATTTTCTGACCTCCCTTTTGTCTGCTCCTGTTACATTGCTTATATCATTTTCTCCTGGTTACCTCCTGTGTATGTCAGATCCCAGTCTGGCCATTATAGGCTGGAACTGGGCAGAGCCTTCCATAGTCCCATAGGGAGTATCATGTTTGCCTTAACATTTTAAATTGTAACCATAGCCTTTGCCTTTACCAGCTGCTTCAGTTTCCGATTTCAGAGGAAATCATAAGATCCAAGGTAGAACAAGCAATCATTTGACTGAATTTAAAAGCTGTCTTGTCTTTCTGGCATTTGTTTCACTTAGCCTGGATGTTTTTGCTAAATTGAGCTAGAATAGGATACTTAAATACTTTAGGTCAGGGCTTCTTAAACAACTTTCTTTCTCATAAACCAATCTTACCCTCTTTCTGTCTTTGAGATCCATTCCATGACGATCGTCAGATCATAGTGGGGTCATACTTGGAGAATCGCCATCACTCATCACAGCGGGTGGGGTGGGGTTCCCCTTTGAGAATCATTTGTGATCGTCACAGTAGAGTGATGTCAACTGCTTAATTAACTTGCGGCAACCTTCTAGTTCACATTTCGCAAACCATATGAAGAGTGAATCGTGTGACCATACAAGATCCACGATCACACTACCAAAAATAAAAAAATAGGAAAGATGATTCTGTTTTAAGTCAGTAAAGCCCAAAACCAAATCTAAATCGTTTAGCAGGCTACAATCAAAACTGAGATTTTCAAAGAAAAAAATCTAGGGGGTTAAAGCAAACAAAATGCCAACAATTCCCAGCAGGAACATGTCAGAAATTGAACAAACAAAACCAACAATGAAACAGCCTACTAACAGACAAAACAAAATATCCCTGCTCAACATGTATCTTGCAGCACATACTACTCAAAAATAAAGCAATGATATCATTAAAAGTTTACCTTTGTTTATATTTGCATTAACCATAGTTTCTATGTCTGATGTCATTGGTGTGCAGTGCTTCAAGCACCAGGATATAAACATGGAAACAAATACAAACACAAAAAACACCGCCCAAAAGCATGTTCAGACAGCCATAGATATTTTCAGTAGTGGTTAACTCATTCTTATGATAAAATCACATTTTTTTCTAATCTTGAAATCCCTAAGTGGCTGAAAGATAGGCTCAAAACTGGTCACTGTAGAATAAAATAACAAAATCTTTCACAAAAGCAGGCCATCTAAAAGTAACAGGGGTGACCTTTGTTTGCCAACTCATCACCTGTTCAGCTGTTTGAAGTGCACTGTGATTGACAATGAACTGTGCTGACAGAGTAATTGCTGTAATAACAGGACATCAGGCAGATTTTTCAGGATACAGAAAATTGATTATTGTGCACTTATTATTATAATACTTGAAATGTTCCTTCCTGAACTAATCTATCTTGAATCTTTTCACTGATTTGTTGAAGACAAGACAATCTGAAATTAAATTCCATTATTCTATCATTCCTTAGTCCATCTTTTATATACCACTTTTTATTCAGATCACTGTCTTGACATATATTACATATACAGAGAATTTAGAATACAGTAAATTTTCATTACATGTTAAGTGTGCAAGTGTGGCTAATGCTAGAAATCATTTGTGGTCAGAACACTCTGTATATATTGTGAGGGACACAATTAACTGGTGAAAAACTGGCCAGAGATGGCATATACAGGACAGTATCTACCCAGGACGCCAGATGGCAGCTCCATTGGGTTGCAGTGGCACCATGGATTCTCACAGGACACCATGGGATTTGGAGTTCTTCGACTCAGCCTGGTTGGGCCCCATTTGGTGCCACCAGGGCATGCTGCGGGCAGCCGGACGTGGAGCAACGAGCAACGCGAGCAGTGCCGGGTGCCTTATATTTAATGGGTGCAGTGGACAGTATTCATTGAGCCAGAGTCAGGAGGAGGGAGACAAAGCTTGCCGAGATGGAATGGAGGAGAAAAAGAAGAAGAAGAGAGTATTGTGTGGTATTGTGCTTGGGACTGTGTTATACTTGTCTGAACGGGAAAGACATTGCCCGCAAGTGAAGAAAATAAAATAAAAAGCTTGTGCTTTTATTAGTGCTTATATATATATATAGATAGATAGATAGATAGATAGATAGATACTTTATTAATCCCAAGGGGAAATTCACATAATCCAGCAGCAGCATACTTGAGATTGATAAAAATGCAGGTATATCAGACAATAACTTTGTATAATGTTAACGTTTACACCCCAGTTGGAATTGAAGAGTCGCATAGTGTGAGGGAGGAATGATCTGCTCAGTCTGTCGTTGAAGCTGCTCCTCTGTCTATAGATGATAATGTTCAGTGGATGCAGTGGATTCTCCATGATTGACAGGAGCTTGCTCAGTGCCCGTCGCTCTGCCACAGATGTCAAACTGTTCAGCTCCGTGCCGACAATAGAGCCTGCCTTCCTCACTAGTATGTCCAGGCGTGAGGTGTCCCTCTTCTTTATGCTGCCTCCCCAGCACACCACCGCGTAGTTGCCACAAGCGTCTGATAGAACATTTTCAGCATCTTTTTGCAGATGTTGAAGGACGCCAGCCTTCTAAGGAAGTATAGTCGGCTCTGTCCTCTCTTGCACAGAGCATCAGTATTGGCAGTCCAGTCCAATTTATCATCCAGCTGCACTCCCAGGTATTTATAGGTCTGCACCCTCTGCACACAGTCACCTCTGATGAACGAGGTCCATGAGGGGCCTGGGTCTCCTAAAATCCACCACCAGCTCCTTGGTTTTGCTGGTGTTCAGTTGTAGGTGGTTTGAGTCGCACCATTTAACAAAGTCCTCGATTAGGTTCTTATACTCCTCCTCCTGCCCACTCCTGATGTAGCCCGCGATAGCAGTGTCATCAGTGAACGTTTGCACGTGGCAGGACTCTGAGTTGTATTGGAAGTCCGATTTATATAGGCTGAACAGGATCGAAGTGCAAAGCTTGTCAGGACTAACCTAAGAAGACTTTAATCTGTACTTGATGTCAAAGGGATTTCTACAAAGTACTGAATTATGGTCTGAATACTTACTTGAATAACAGGTTTCGGGTTTTGATTTTTAATTAGTTGGCAAGTTTTTTTATTTAAACATTTTCTCTTAATCATTATGGATTACTGAGTGTAGATTGATGGGCAAAATTGGCAAATTTATTCATTGAAAATTAGATCTACCACACAATGAAGTGTGCATAAAGCGAAGGGGTCCGAATATGTTCCAAATTCACTGTATAATACTGTGTTATTCTAACCTTTAAGGAACTAATTTTACTTATTTTTATATGATTTAATTTATTAGCAATGCTTCATTCCCATGTTTTGCAAAATCAACGACAAAGTAAAAAGATGATGCTAAATTGGCCCCTGATATATGTGTATGTGTGTGTGTGTCTTCACTCTATGATGGACTGGTGTCTGGTGTAGGAATTGTTCCTTCCTTGCTATGCATGTTGGGATTGGCCCCAGCGTCCTCATGATCCTGATCTGGATAAGCAGATTTAGAAAATGGATGAATGGATCTTCCTCTGTTGGGTCATTTTAATGATCACACTAGTTCAGGGGTGGACAGTGTCGATCCTGGAGAGCCGCAGTGGCTACAGGTTTTCATTCCAACCCAATTGCTTAATTAGAAACCAATCCTTGCCAATCTCAGACCTTGTTTAATTTTATTTCTTGCTAGTCTGCAATGTAAGGTTCTTAATATCATAGATTTTTTTCCTTTCCAAGGATGTCATCCAAATGATTTGAAGCCTAAAATGTTTGATTTTCAGTCTGTCAAATTTTTCTGTTAAGTGTTTTATTAAATCAAACAGTGCATGACGAACCCACAGAGATGTAAATGGAAACAAGTTAGATGGAGAACTGCTGGCTGCTTTGTCATTTCCATCTTATTGCTAATAAGGAGCCATTAAACAGTGAATGCAGCTATTTAAGTTTGAAATAAGCAATTAAGATTGGGGAACCTTAATAAGCAAGACCACTAAAATGAAGCATCAAAATGTCACTTAAGCAATAATTGACTTCTCATAAAGAAGCTGAGTTGGAACAAAAACCTGAAGCCACTGTGGCTCTCCAGGACTGACATCGCCCACTCCTACACTAGTGCATTATGAAGTGTGTGAAAACATACAGGATTGAGCTAAAACTCACTTACTCAAAAATGGAATATTTGAAAATGAACCACATTAAAAAGTAAAGTTTTCTACACTACAATAATAACAACATGCAAATCATAGGTTTAAAAAATGTCTTTTGGGTGTTGCAGCACCCAAATAAATTTGGAGCTGCCTACACTCATGGCTAACCACACAAACTTATGGCTTAGCTTGAAATTAACAAAAAAGTATTATTACATGGAGCACAGCACCACAAAGACTTCAGGTCTAACTCATTAGTCAGTGGACAACACTGCCTTTCTATTGCATTTTCTATGTAGGAAGTCCTTAACAAGACAACTGCTCACTGCTCTATAACATGTTTAAGCTAAAATTAAAAGAGACTTGCTCATTGCCTTTAGTGAAGATGGGTAACAGCTTGCTGATAAAACTGCTACAAGTTATAGTGTACTCTATACACATCCATCCATCCATTGACTAACCCGCTGAATCCGAATACAGGGTCACGGGGGTCTGCTGGAGCCAATCCCAGCCAACACAGGGCACAAGGCAGGAACCAATCCTGGGCAGGGTGCCAACCCACCGCAGGTACTCTATACACATATATTTTAAATGTGATAGTACAGTGTGATTAACACCAAGTAAAACCTTTTCCATGATGTATTTTTAACTCAGCTAAAAAAATATTTTTTGTAATAAATTGCTGGCTGAAAACTGCTTTTCTTTTGGGAAATGAACAGAAGAAAAAAAAGTAGTATTTAGAAACTGATTTATTGCTGTGCAGACACATTTACTTACTGCTAATGTACTGTAATTATTATAGAATATTTGGTTCTTTATTTTAAACTATTGTGGTGGGGTGTGTAGGTTTGCAACGTATTTTAGATGATTCTGCTATTCTGTGAACTGACGCAAGCTTCATTTACAATGATTAATAGCAGCTTTTAAGAATCTGCCAAAGTAAGCTTCAAACATGTGACCCCTATTTGTGTCTGTCAAGGTACACAAAAGAAATACATTACCAAGCCAACAATATATATATATATATATATATATATATATATATATATATATATATATATATATATATATATATATATATATATATATATATATTTAATTGCAGCAGTAAGTACAGTATATGGTTAATTTTCTGTGCAATATGAAAACAAGTTTAAGATACCTTAGACAGCATTCAGAAGGTTTCAAATACCTGGAAGTTATTGTAAACTGTTTTTACATTCATTTCAATTTTCACTTTAAATTACAGCTTTGTTTGAATTATTGCAGGAAATTATGACAGACAACACATATACATACAGTATACAAGTGAGAATCACCCGCCCAGCTGATTCTGCAAGCTTTGAATTTCATTTAAATCTGTAATACTGCAGCATAGTTTTTGTCTGCATAAGGTATTTACTCCTGCTGAGAATGCTTCATGTAGTGTATTTATCTTAAGCTTTTTAAAATTAAAACTGTAAGAGAACATTGTAAACATATTAAACAACAGAGCCTCTGATTTAATTTATGGATATGATTTACAGCGTGACACATACATAATTTTTAACACAAGGCAAGTAAAGCCTTGTAAAGCTACTAGTGCTCAATGATTCAAAGTACAACGAGCTCATAACTCTCTGCACATTATGTTTTGTAATTGCATTTTTGTCTTTTAAAGTACTTTGTTGTTTATATGTTTTGTTATATTATAGGAATAAAAAAATCAAAATGAGTTCATTTATTTTGTAAAATACACATAGTTAGACAAAGAGAAAATTTAATGTACACATGAATAAGAAGTATAAGGCTAAACCACAGCTCTACCACTTTTCTGTCTCAAACCCAGATGGGAACATACTACTGTATATGCACTTACTTACCTCTCTAGCATCACAAAGGCACTCTTCTTTATTAACCTCTGTGTCAATCTAAAAACTGGTTTAACTCTGGACTCACATAGTCAGCAGCTCAAAGTCATTGGGCTTTTTTTCAGAAGCACAAGGCTGAAGCCTGTGCAGCTCTTAGAGGACCAGGGGCCTCATGCATAACACCATGCGTAGAATTTGCACAGTAACATGACGTAAGCACAAAAGCAGAAATGTACTTACGCACAAAAAAATCCAGATGCATAAATCTGTGCGTTCACCAACTTCCATGTTCTTCCACTACATAAATCCCGGTCAGCGTGGAAATTAACGCACGTGCACGCGCCTGCTGTCCCACCCCAACTCCTCCCGGAATTACGCCTTTGAATATGCAAATCAATATAAATAGCCCTTAAGCTCATTGTTCTGTGAAAAGGCAATGGCAAAAATACGAGGAAAAATAGAAGAACTTCAGCGAATACCAAGCGGAGGCAAAGAAAAACATACTATTTGTTGGTTTAAACAGTGGTATAAACAAGAAAAGGAAGTTGATCGAGTGACATAGCGTGTTGGAGAAACTCGAAAGCTCAAGTTCACAAAGTCGCACAGTGCGTGAAATAAAAAAAAGAAGTTGTCACATACTAAAGTCACCGTGAAAAGGCGAGTTGTAGCCCACTGTCTGAGTGTCATATGAAAGCTTATTAGAATACAGAGAAAAAAAAGGCACACAGCGTGAAAAAAGCATGAAATGTCAACTTTAATCTCGAAATTTCCACTTTAATCACGTAGTTTATTTTGTCATTAAAGTAGAATGTCATAAACTTCATCTTAAAATTGCTTAATTGACTAGTTTCTCAAATCCCATTGTAACTAAAGTAGCATGTTAAATGCTTTGTTTTGTATTTGATCTTTTATGTGTATAATGTGTGTGAATCACTTCGTGCTTCCGTTCTTTCTCTTCCTTTGTCAGGACACAGAATCCATTACATTTGTGATATTACAGCTCTCTGAATAATTAAAATATTGAAAAGTATTCGTGATATCATTGTCATGATGATAGGAATTAAATCATGTTATTAAACATGGGAACATGGTGGCGCAATGATTGTTTATATCTTACACAAGATGCTTGCTGCGCTATGTGCGACCTTTGATGAAATACTTTATTGTAGCAGTACTGTCTCTTTCAAATTCACTAACCTCAAATTCCTGTCCTTATTTTTCTTTTTCCAAATACCCAATCGCCACACAATCAGCTCTGTAATAGACGTTAAGCCATCTGTAAGCTTAGAATGCGGATTCTTTTTTAAGGAACATTGAAATATCTTCGTAATGTTTAATTATTCTATCCATCTATCCTTCCAGTGTCGCGCCAGCCACAGAAAGAATACAGCGCGAGGCAGGAACAAACTGTGAACAAAGCTCAAATTACTCACTAGCACTGCGGCACCGTATAGCTAAAGTTAAAGTTTTATCTGTATAATATAATAAATATGTTTTGCTGCATTTCATCTTAAAAATTATATTGTCATCATATGTATAAAGTGGCTTTATAAAGTGGCTCAATTACCTCACTGTAAACTTGAAGTACAAACAGTTCTACAAGGAGCACTTGATGGATTGGTTGAGTGCGTGTATAGTTCTTGGGATGAAACTGTTTGTGAACCGTGAGGTCTGTACAGGAAAGGCTCTGAAGTGTTTGTCAGATGAGACCAGTTCAAATAGCACATGGCTGAGGCAGCATGTGCTTGATGCTGTATACCGATAATTCTCTTTCCGATCAGCTGCTGTACTCCTGTCATTTACACTCAGATACAGTGATATAAATACTCCGGTGCAGTGAGAGTAATATGGAAAAAGATGATCCGATGTGGCAACCCCTAATGGGAGCAGCTGAGAGAAGAAGAAGAAGGTGCAGTAAGAGTAACAATGCTAAAGCAGCTGTTGTATTTAGAATAGTTTGACCTGTGGACCATTATATTGTTACAGGTTAATTACAATCAGATGCATTAAACTAATAAACAATATGCGGTTAATTTCAGTGTATTCATAAAGCCGCGTCAGAAATGTGGATCTGAAAAAGAAAGATAAACCACACAGGAACAGTAGCGCTCCTTTGACGTTGGGTGCCGCCAGTCTGCAAAACCAAGCACGGAACTTGCGTATGACAGGGTATGAGCCACCGTGGAAATGTGTGTGGCTTTATGCCAAGTTTAGGTTTTATACATCACAATTTGAACGTGGAAACGTTCTTACGCAACATTTCTGTGCGTATGTACCGTTGATACATGAGGCCCCAGGTCTCTGAGGGAGCATCAACTCTGTTTGTCTTGAATGGGCACCATGGCACCACTACTCCCAGAAATGCCATATTATTAATCCAGACTAGCTTCATTGATGGGGAGCTGGAGCTTATCCCAGCTAGCAAAAGATAGGGTGCTAGTCCATCGCAGGGTGAACACACCGAGACCAATTTAATTCACATGACCTGTATGTCTTTAGACAGTGGGAAGAAACTGGAACACCCATAGGAAACCTATGCAGACATGGGTAGAACATATAAACTGCATGCAGGAACAACCCAGGATGTGAATCCTGGTCTCCTAGTGAGAGGCAGCAATGCTACCATGAATGTGCTGCCCAACCAAAAATGTCATTGTACCTAATCGGCTACAAGTGCAACATGATCCCTGCTTTCCTGACTATAGACCATCAAACGCTCCAGCAGTGCAATATTTAAGCCATTAAGGTTCAAACTATACATGCAGACAAAATGTATCAGGATAAACATCACATCTTAGGTCCTGTAAAACTAAAGATCAGATGCACAGCATGTCAAGCTGCACAGCCTAGGCTACCCTTCTGGAGAAACTGACACCAGACAGTGAAACTGGGCATATATGTCAGCTCATTGTGAACACTAAGGGGTACTTCTGTAGTATTGTTTAATCAAGCATAAAAGCTCAAAGGCCAAGGTATAAAACATCAGAGTTTTATTTCATAAATAAATATTTTACCCAGCAAGAAGAGATACACAAAAGGACAAATAAAGGCACTTTATAAAGGCTCATTTCCATGCTCACATCACGAGTATAAAAACTAAACTTGCCTTAAAGCCACACACATTTTTACACCAGATCAATCCCTGGCGTACACACCGCTCGGATTTGCAAACAGACAGCATCCAGTGTCAAAGCAGTGCTATTCTTCCAGTGTGGTTTCCCTTTCATTTTTAGATCCAGATCCCTGACGCGGCTTTATCAAACACACTGAAATTAACCGCATATCATTTATTAGTTTAAGGCATCTGATTGTAATTAACCTGTAACAATAAAATGGTCCACGGAATGGCCAAACTATTCCAAATACTGTAGCTGCTTTATCATTGTTACTCTCACTGCACCATTCAGAGCATTTATCCCACTGTATCTGAGTGTGGAATCACAGCTCTACAGCAGCTGATCGGAAAGAGAATTATGGGGATACAGCATCAAGCACACACTGCCTCAGCCATGCACACAGTCTATTTGCACTTCCTCCATACAGCAAAAGCTTCACAGCCTTTCCTGTAGGGACCTTGCTGTACAGAAACAATTTCATCCCAAGAACTATAAACGCACTCAATCAGTCACACAAATGGTCCTGGTAGAACTGTTTGTACTTATAAGTACAATTACCTCACTGTAAACTTGCGATACAGTTATAATATTGCACAACCTGAGCCACTTTTTAAAGCACGTATTTACAAATGATGATGACTGGCTTCTAAGTCAATTTAGCTTTCCAAGCGCTATCTTCTTGGACCTCTTGATATCATTTTAAAGATGAAATGCAGCAAAGTATGTTTATTATATTATGCAGATAAAATTTCAACATCATTTAAATAATCAATATTGTTAATTAAAGATGTGAGGACACGGTGTTGCAGTGCAAGTGACGAGCTGGCACTAAGTTCAGGGATTTTTCCTGCATTGCACTGTATGTTTGTTGTGATTGGTGCAACCCCAGATGGATAGATAGATAGAATAATTAAACATGTACTACAGAGACATCTCAATGTTCTTTAAAAGTTTTGAAGAATCTGCGTTCTAAGCTTAAAGATGGCTTTACATCTATTACAGAACTGACTGTGTGGCGATTATTTACTTGGAGAAAGAAATGTAAGGACAGGAATTGGTTAATACATTTGAAAGAGACAGTGCTTCTGCAATAAATTATTTAATTGAAGGTCACGCATGGCACAGCAAGCATCTTGCAGGAGGCTGGAACAATCTCTGGACGGGGCACCAGTTCGTCACTATCACTGTGCCTCTGTGTTCCTATGTTTAATACATGCTTCAATTCCTATCATCATGAAAATGATTTCAAGTATACATCTTAGTATTTAAATTGTTCAGCGAGCTGTTATATCATGATTGTAATGTATTCTGTGTCCTGTCGGAGGAACAGAAAGCTTGTGTAAGAAGCATGTAGTGATTCACACACATAGAGCACATAGAACACATACAAAACAAAGCATTTAACATGCTACTTTAGTTACAATAGGATTTGAGAAACTAGCAAATTAAACAATTTTAAGATGAAGTTTATGACATTCTACTTTAATGACAAAATAAATTATGTGATTAAAGTGGAAATTTCAAGATTAAAGTTGACATTTCGAGCTTTTTTCCCCACTGTGTCCCTATTTTTTTTCTTTTCTCCATACCCTAATAAGCTTCCATATGACATTCAGACGGTGGGCTATGACTCGCCTTTTCACAGTGACTTTGATATCTGACCACTTCTTTTTTATTTTGGGCACTGTGTCAACTTCCTTTTGTTGTTTATACCACTGTTTAAAACAACAAATAGTAAGTTTTTTCTTGCCTCCACTTGGTATGCGCTGAAATTCTATTTTCCCCGTGATTTGCCATTGTCTTTTCACAGAACGCTGATCTTAAGGACTATTTATATTGATTTGCAAATTCAAAGAGGCATAATTCTGGGAGGAGATGGGGTGGGACGGCAGGTACGTACACATGCGTTACTTTCACACTGACAGGGATTTATGGAGCGGAAGGTAGTGGAAGTTGGCGCACACAGATACACAGATTTATGTATCTGGATTTTTTTGTGCATATGCACATTTGCGCTTTTGTCCGAATGTCATGTTTTAGTGCAAATTCTACGCATAAGGCCCCTGGTGTTTTATTTATAGTATGCGGTGTACACAATGAAGAGAAAAGGAGACAGGACTGTTCCTTGTGGTGCTCCAGTGTTGCTCACATCCGTATAAGAAACACACAAATAATATACTGTGCTGTGTGTTTTAAGTTTCTATTTTTGTTTGAATGATTGTTAGAGCAATAGCATTTATATTTTATGTAAGAAAAAGGATTTGTTAATTTAGTAATTTGTTCTTTTTTAAACTACTCTCTGCAAGTGCCCACATGTAAAATAAAGATGAATTGCTTCTAGCAGCACTTGGTGCTCACATGACCCTGATCTGGACTAATTACGTAGGTTCAATAATGGATATATTTATATATTTCTTTTTTCTGGTTTATAGTTTTTCCCTTTAGCCAATAGGGCCACAATGATTCAACAAGCTTTAGAGAAGCATCTCTTCATCAATCTTCTTTTCCTTGTTGACACCACATACTGTACTTTTTTTTTTTTACCAAATCATATGTAATATCATTTAACATTACTAAAACAAGTAGCATACTGGGACAGTGATTAACACTATTGCCTCACAGATACACTGCCTAGAGTTTGAATCCTGCATCCGGTGGCTAATTGTGTGAATTCTACATGGTTTCCCTGTGTCTAATCTGGTTTCTCCTCAAATCACAAAAACATGAATTAGTTGAACTAAGTAGTTGTCCAGGGCTGGTTTCCATTTTCATCTGTTGATATAAGCTTAGGCCCCCCATGACCCCAACTTGCATTAATTACCCAAATTATCACAGTTATTACCCAAATATAACAATTGAATTGCACATCATGGTTTAATATTTAAGGTAACTGTTTGTCTTTGTCAATGTACCTGTTTACCTCTTTCAGTACTTCTATTATAATGTAAAGAACAGTAAATGGTGAACAAATTTATTTACCAATTCTAAGTCATCTATAATCCCTAATAGGGTATCAGGTGTCATTTACTAAAGTGAATTAATGAAGTCAATGATTAATGGTGCCCAGAGTGTATTACTTCACAGTGTGCTGCATTTTGTTTTTTAATTTCTTTAGTATTCAAGGATTTGCTTTGGATAGTGATAACAATCAATACTCATTTGATTAATATACTCAATAAACTGCATCCTGGAAAACAGAGCAAGTCACCATAGTCCGAGAAGAGATTAAACTTTTCTGCTGTCAGTGATCTACAGAAATAATCATGATGATGTTTGATCTTACCCCTTTTTAATTTAGGTTGTTATTTACTTGTGTACTAATAACCTTCCTCTCATTAAGATAAAAACAAAAAACATGTGCAAATGTTAGGTTGATTTTTGAACTGTCATCTGTTTTTACAGATTGCATTATTTAAAAATCAGCAATAATATTTTTCTCTATTTCTTTTTAAGGGATATCCATGCCTATTCCAGTGTTTGGATTAAAGGATTTCTCCAAAGTGTTAAAAGGTGGCAGCTGTTTCCTAACAGATGACAACTTTGTTCTGGTGGGATCCTTTGTGGCCTTTTTCATCCCCTTGACCATCATGGTGGTGACATATTTTTTGACAATCAGAGCTCTGCAGAATGAGGCTACCATGTGCTTGGACGAGCTTGTCCCAAAACCCAGATGGACATCATTTAGTTTCCTCCACCAGAGCTCTTTGTCTTCAGAAAAACTTTTTCGAAGATCTCTAAGCAGAGATGCAGGAATGAATGGGCGTAGGACGATGCAGTGCATCAGCAATGAACAGAAGGCCTCTAAAGTCCTGGGGATTGTCTTCTTCTTGTTTGTGGTGATGTGGTGTCCTTTCTTTATAACCAATGTGCTGGCTGTGATCTGTAAAGACACCTGCAATGCAGCCATCATGGAAATGCTGCTCAATGTATTTGTGTGGATTGGCTATTTGTCATCTGCTGTGAATCCTCTGGTTTATACCTTGTTTAACAAGACCTATCGTTCAGCATTCTCACGTTATATCCACTGCCAGTACAAAGAAGAAAAGAAGCCTCTGCAACTTATTCTGGTCAACACTCTCCCACCACTGGCTTACAATTCCACACAGTTGCAACTGGGAGACATGGAAGTCCTAAAAAATGGCAGCCGGATTGATCCCAAGGACTTTTCAGTACTTGCCATTGGAATTAACAATTTTAACACTTCAAAACTCAGCAAAGGAAAGAATAAAGAAAACGTGAGCGCTGTATAGCTGCTTCTCATTAATTCTGTATCAGGACAGAATTCATTGTAATGCAAAAACTTAAAACTGACATTAAAGAAAGGCTCTTAACAACGAGGGAAATAATAAATGGGAGAAAAGATCTTTCTTTTAACAGAGGTAGCATTATTTTCTTCAGGAATTGTTTTTTTTTTCTGTGAAAAATCATTGATTGAAAGCAGTGTAGATTAGAGTCTTTTTTGCTCATTACAAAGTACATAACAAATTCCAAAATGAAATATGTGGAAATTTTTTTTTATATAAAATATACTTTCTGTTAAGAGTTGACTCATATTTATGCTCACGCACATATATACAGTATATTATATATAACATATTACATATTTAATGATTGTGCTATATAAAAATCAAAAATGTTATAATTTCTCAGAAGGAACCTTTACGATCAGATTTTGCAATATTTCGTCTATTTTTTCAAAATATCTCAAAATTTGTTTTGGTGATCAACAATTAGAAAAAAAATACATTCAAAATATAGTAAATGCACTTTAAAATACTCCACAGTACACAAGGTTGTGGAAGGTGGCACATGTTAAGAAATGGATAGACTATTTTTATATGTTTGATAGTGCATAGTTTAAACTACGTTTTCTGTTTGCACCTGAAGTTTACTGTTCACGCTAATCAGTTTCGTCATGCTGTGCTCTTCTACAAATTGAGATCCTGATGTCCGTCTCCCTGTGTTATAGAAGACATGTTGCTTTATCCAGTCAGAAGTGTATGTTTACTTGGATAACAGAATCTGGTTTCTACTGAAGACATGATAAGTCTCCCTGAATCATTGTGTCCTCAGGGTATTGAGTGTGCTTTAACTTTCTTTGAGGACAGCGATACCTTTGCTCCAGACAGCTGTATCAGTAATTTTAATTGATTAAGTGACTTCTGTATAGATTTTTGTTTTTCCCTTCTTTAATCCCAATTCTATTACTGCATTTATAATTTTTCTAATGAACAAAAATTTGAGAAGATGTGACCTACTGATTCTGGCTCCTAAGCTATCCTTATTACTTCCAAACATGTAGGAAAGCACCTTCCTTTAGAATGTGAGTGCAGCTCTTGTATTTATGGATCACTGAGCAAAATCAAACTTCGATGGGCATTTAACTCCCACCCCAAGTGCTCACCATCCTGTTGAGACCCAGGCACATACTTTATTAATGTGTGCCCATGTAAGCAATACTTTAAAAGGCACTGTTTTGTATTTAATACATGACCCTATGATGAGGTAGTGGGACCATTACTAAACAAAATGTCAATTTTAGCCAATTTTAATACATAAGTTTTCATTTAGCTTAGTCGTTTAACAATGTTCGGCTGATCTTCACCAGATTCTTGAAAGTCTACAGTTGAATTTCAGTCCAAAATGGGAGAAGAATGAAAGGAAGGTACCAACAGCAGAACCACTTTTAATTACACTGGTGCCATAAGTAGGGTGACTCTTTGTGTCTGGACCTCAGCAATATCATTACAGTTAGTGCCAGAGTTCAGTCCAAGAAGATGAATGCACCACAGAGGGAGATACAGATGAGCTCAAGCTTATTTACTCTTTAAATATCTTTTATGAAATTACAATGAGCTTGAACTTAGTCATTCTGATTTTTGTTTATTCTGGAGTGTCTCATACTCTCATTAATTTTAACTAAACTGAACTAAATATTGTTTAGACAATATTTTTTAACCAAATAATTTCCTTATTTGTAACATCAACATATGTAAGTGTTGTTTATGACATCATTTCCTTTATCTTCTTCATTTTCAGCCTACTATTCCTGATAAGAGACCTCTCTGTTACAGTATCCATCTATTAGTAGGGAATTTTCAGGGGCTCCATTGCCAATTCAGAAATATCATTTCTAATGAGTACCCCATGGTATACCCTAATTTTTCTCTATCTATGATTATTCATAACCAGTAATCACAGTTACAAATCTTTCTTTTGGTAAGAGAATCTAAAGTTCCTAATTCCAGTATTTTGCTAGTGTTATTGCTTTGACACAATAGTGTCAAAGAGTTGGTTTCCAAATCAAGAATAAATGATATTGCACGGAACTGATGCGATCTCTCATTTTCAAAGTTGATTTCCCCTAGTGAAGACTGTAAGGGTATTCCATGTATCCCTCTGCCTGTTTAATTGCAATTTCAGTGTTGCAGAGAGCTATCAGACACAAGGAAAGATCAATCCTAGATGGGATAGGAGGGCACAGTAATTAACACACCTGCAAACATTAATAGTAATCTAATTTAGAGTTGGCCATTAAGTGAGCCCAGATGTCTTTGGTATGAGGAAGGTAATTCAGAGTGCCTAAAAAATAAAAAATAAAAATAGACAGAGGTAACAAGTGGATTCCAAAATGATAACAACTGTGGTGGGACTCAAACCCAGACTTTTGCAATTGATAAAGAGCATACCAACCCCCCTTTGTCTTTAGTGGATAAAAGTATAAATATTTATTTAAAATTGTATTTTATTTTTTATGAAAATAACATATAAATAAATTTATTGGGTAATGCTGAAACCTACATCTTGCATCCAACACATTCCTTAGGCTATAAAGTATATTTTTTTTATTTACAAAATTACATTTTTCATTCAATTTTCTATTACAGAATTTTGCTCTTTAACTGTTTATGCAGCTTTGATTCAAGTAATGGCTGTAAATAGATATTTTCATCCTCCTTCAAGGTAATTGTTGATTAATCCTTGTTTGATTTTCAAAAATGCCTTGGCTCCGGGAGATGTCTATTGTAAAGCTGGATGAGACCGAGCCCAGGTAAAATTATCTGGCCTTCATCTATTGCAGAAAACAGAGTTCTACACTCTCTGTCTCACTACTTTTTAGAACAACTTGTGACCATTTGTTTTTAATTTTGTAATCAGAAGCAATTTTCTGCAAATTAACATATTGTTTATGCCTTCCTGTTGTCAAGTTACAATTTGTAGTAAAAACACCTTCATATAAATTGGAAAAGTGTGGTTGAACACATGCACAGACAGATGTATTTTACAGAACTGGACGTAGTTTTACAACCAGTGGTATTGAAATAAGTTATGGCTTTCTGTAACACAAATTGGGTTTAAAAAATACAGAAAAGGTGTGGATGGAATGACTTTAAATATAATATTGTTATGCAGCTCTCTTAAAAAATGAACAATAATCTTCATTATCATTTTCTTTGTGAAAGTCGCAATATCAATACATCTACATCGAATTCCCAGACATGTCAAGAGATACAATCCCTCTGTAATGTCCAGAGTTTTTCCCAGGGTCGTTTTCCAGCAGCCCATGCCTGATACAATCCCTAACTATGGTAAATCCTAACTATATGCAAAAAAACACATCAAATGTGTCCTTTCGATCCACAGAAGCAACATTTTTGTTCTGAGGTCCTCACATTTTGATGAGCTCTTCATTTTATTCTGCAGACTGAGGCCAGCAATTCTATACATGAATCTCATTTCAGGTACACTGAACTTGGGAACTTTGCTGAGGAAAAAGCATTTGCTATCTCCAGCATAATCTGCCACACAACTATTGCAGCTATACCAATTCATGAAACAATCTCTTGGTCACCCCTATCCCTTACTCTTGATAGACACCCAAGGTTCTTTATCTCATCCCCTTGTAAAACACATGGCTAATTCCCATTCCAACTAATCACTCAGCTGCAAGCCATTCCACTATCTCCAGGAGGTTAAAGTCTGATGAAGGTAAGAGGACAATATTATCAGCAAGTAACATCATCTGCAAAACTTTATGCTCCATACTCTCTGAATGTGTCTTGCTATCGTTCCATGAAAATCATGAACAGGGGAGATGACAGGAATGACTGGCACTTCATGGCAAGTATGCAAACACAGCTCTCATTTTGAAAATAACAGACCTCAATGGAATGCAACATATCCCCTGAAATTCCATAAACATGCAGCACCTTCCACAAATATTTTGATGTAAATGGTTAAAAGATTTAGTGTTCCTCAAAAAGCTTAAAGGGATAATCCAAAAGACCCATGTAATCCAGTCAAATACGGTATAAAAAAAGTGTGTGGAGATGACATTTGGGTTTTGCACCTGCAAGACAAAGGGTGAGAGTTCTGGTGCAATACCAGTCTAGTGACAAGGAAGAGTGGAATCGATCCAGCCATAGTAGTCCTTCATGATGAATATGGGCTTTATAAATTAAGTTATAAATCAACGAGTAAATTCATGTAATGTATCCAGCACATGTCCTTCTCTCCTTAAAGCTGTGATTACATTATGTGGAATGCAATGGATGAATTGTATCTTGTTTAAATAAGGTGTACTGCAAACTCATTATCTCTATAGAGCAAAATCTGGATATAAATTCTGCTCAAAATTAATAGGCTGCAAGGATTTTACAAGGCTAAATTCCATTCCAATAGAGTGATTTATTTTTGGGTAATTTTGTCCAGATACTCACATTTTGACGCAAACGCACAAAGTTTAAAATCACTCCAAAAGTGCTCAGATTGTATTTAGGAATGGGTAAAGCATGGACAAAACTTAATCTTTTAATATGAACCAAATCACAATACTTATTTTAATATACTGTATAACTATTGCATAGGACAGGAAATATTTCAGAAAATGTTAAGCTGCAATTCTAAAGTGCAATAAAGTGTAGAAAGATGTGTATGGTAAAATTTGTAGTTCTAAAAATATGTTTCTGTAACACGTGTATTTTATTTTAAAAAAAAAGGCTAATTAGGCAAATATATTGAATGAACATTTTTCTTAACCCTTTGATAAGACTGTCCCATTCTCAATATTCAACATAGAAAATAGCAATGCACTATTTTTCCGAGTATTTCTTATGATAAAAAAGGTTTTTTGATGTCTGGTTAAACAGTTAAATATTACCTCTTTACCAACTTTATGCTATATTTGTGAAAAATATGTTTTACAAGCTGAGGTGTACTTGCATGGAAATCAATTCCAGACAAACAAACTTTACTTTATTATACATTTAGAGAGAACCTCCCAGAGTCACTTTACAAATGCAACTTCCATTGTTAATGTGTATATATATTTTATTTGCTTATTTATTTTTATTCTTGGATATAGGTGGTTTAAGTGTTTTACTCAGGGTCCCACAACTCTGTCTGCCAACAGATCAGTGCAACAATGGTGACAACAACATCTAGAAGTCCTTGACAGCAACTTACATCATTGTAAAGATGTTTTGGCGACAGTTTGTTTTCCTATTGTTTCGTGAAACAAGCATTTGTTATAAACACTGTTTCAAATTTATCCATCCATCCATCCATTTTCCAACCCGCTTAATCCAAACACAGGGTCACGGGGGTCTGCTGGAGCCAATCCCAGCCAACACAGGGCACAAGGCAGGAACCAATCCTGGGCAGGGTGCCAACCCACCGCAGGACACACACAAACACACCCATACACCATGCACACACTAGGGTCAATTTAGATTTACCAATCCATCTAACCGGCATGTCTTTGGACTGTGGGAGGAAACCCATGCAGACATGGGGAGAACATGCAAACTCCATGCAGGGCGGACCCGGGAAGCTAACACGGGTCTCCTAACTGCGAGGCAGCAGCGCTAACACTGCGCCACCATGCCACCCCATAAATTTATGTTTCCATAATTTGTGCTATTTTTCAAATCAATACGTGTTAGTGTCACCTTTATTCATAAAATATATGCTGTTACAACAGGATGAAGCAAACAATTTCAAGTAAGGATGTCTGATGAATGTTGACAAGCACCTCAAGCCTTAAACCACATTGGCTGTCATGATCAGGGTAACAAGACAGAGAGGTTTTAAGAAAGAAACCAAAATAAACTAATCATTACTTTGCTAATTCGAAAAATCCAGCCGTTAATGAGGCCCAGTTGGGACACCATCTCATCACAACCATCTCATCACAACCCACTCACACACACACATTTTGCAGTTGCCAGTTGACTTCACTAACAACAAGCTGAAAAACATTAAGGTAGCATGAAGGACCATCAAAGAGTACACCGAGCTGGAAACTAAATGGGGGTCAGATACCGTGAGCTGCCATTGCTCCCCATTGTGCTAATATTCAATCCAGAACCTTAACAACATAGTTATAGCCCAATAGTGTAGATATTAACATATTAAAACATAGGTAACATTTTTCATCTGTTTCAAAATTTGCAGCATTTTGTATTAACAGAGATGAGAAAACATGAGATTTCAATGACAGCAATATGAGCATAGCACCAGGGCTTCATTGGAGAAACTTGCATTCTACAAGTCATACAAAATTCATTGGTAACCTGCCATATTGTACTTTGAAATAGTGTTTCCTAGCTCAAAGATATGAGAAGAAGTTAAATTTGATAACAGTTTATTTTTCTATATTGAAACAAAATATTATCTAAATAAGGAAATAGTTTTCTAGGATGACATTGCTTCAGCTTGCAGGTTTGCTTTCAGACTCTTCATTTTTTGTTAACAATTTTCAAGCAATGATAGACAAAAGTACAAATAAACTTACAGTACCAAGCCTGAACTTATATGAGCTTGTGCTCACAGCTTTGGCTCCAACAGTACATGTTTATCATTTTAATGGGAGCAAATTACCAGCTGAGGAAAGAAATACAAGAGTAACTTTGGCAAGATGTACTTAGGCTGCCTTCTGGATCCCAATGACACCTTACTAGTAATTGATGGTCTATGATATTTAAAGACCATGTATTTTCAAAAGGAATCAAATGCTTAAATCCAGATTAAATGGTTACATGCTATTAGAAAAGTTAAAAATAATTACAAGTCAGCCATTATGTTATCATTGCAAAGTTTTATTTTATATGTAGTACTAGTAAGGTGTGTGGGAAATTTCAAATTAACTGAATGCTGTAATTGTCATATTAAGTATATTTTGCACAAAAAGACTTCAAAACCTGCATACATGAAAGAAACTCAGCAATTTAATAAGATACAATAGCATCACAAGACAGCAAAAGCTTCATCAGGGAAATTCTCAGATGGTATTTCCTCTTATTCATTTGAACAGAAATAAAAAGCTTTAATTTTTTTGCCCCCCAGACATTTAAATGCACAAATGTAAACCTATTTAATTTCTGTTTTGTGTGGTTATCTGTAAATTAAATTAATATTTTTTATTAGATACATTAGGTAATAATAAACCTGAAAATGGTCCCCTGTTCATTTCAAGTTGGAATTTAATCAGGGAAGATTACAGACTGAAAAAGCCTGAAAAAGCACATTGAGTCAATTTTATTGGCTACACAGTTAAACGCAAAAACTTACGAAGCTGGGAGAATTTCGAAGGAAAACAAATGGAGAAAAACAACATTATCTGAAAGATTAAATATATGCAGCGTAAGTTTGTTTATGGAATATGCTAAGTACAGATGTGTACACAGTAGAACCCCGATTACCTGAGGTAATGTGGACCAATGCTACCTCGGATAATTGAAAACACTGATATAACAGATATTATATGACTATGAAAGATTGTGCCAATTCATATGGTACAGAATGACTTTTAAACATTTTATAGCTTGGTTAATTTATTGTTTCATAAAAACATAGAAACAAAATACACATTCACACTTATTTTAAAAGTATAGTATTCACATGCTCGGTACAGTATTCACAACACAGTATTTGCAAATTATTACAAGGTTGCCTCTGATAATGCAAAACCTCGGTTAATCGGGTTGTGGATAATCGTTCTACTATATATATATATATATGTATATATATATATATATATATGTATATATATATATATATATATATATATATATATATATATATATATGTGTGTGTGTGTGTGTGTGTGTGTGTGTGTGTGTGTATATATTGTATGCATATATATACACACATAAAACAGTTAAAATTAAATTTCTAATTTTCATATTTTTGAACCAAATACCAACACCAGTTTTGTGTCTGCTATTTACTTGCCCTTATGAAACATTCCCATTCATCATAACTTTGGTTTTGATCTGTTTTGAATTTGTAAGGCGTATTTAGCAATAGAAATATATGTTGTACAAGATGCTATAAAGTCTAAATCGTGTTTGTTGTTTTAAACACAAATGTGTGTATAGCTCTGAAAGTTCTGTACAATTTTCATCAACTTGTTTCTCAGCTGAAACTTGCCACTGGTATATATTGTCACAAAGGAGAGTCTGTTGTTTTTGTTTGTGTTTTTTGAATTGGTACCTCGTTTTAAACGTGAACACATCAGTATCCAGTGCTGGCTCTATGATTTGCTAATACACTGTTCTGGAGTGATCATTCAAGTTTGAATTTTCAAATTTTCTATTGCCAATGATGGTGAATTAATACTTGTATAATTGAATATACTGTACTGTATTGAAATTCTGAAGCTTCATATTTTAATTGAAGAGGATTATAATTTGATTTACACCATTAATAAAAGGGCATTTCCTTTAAAAACCTGTAAAGATCTATTATTCTAATTAGTTGGAATAGTACCTATTTTCAGATTTTTGAGTTTCATTGAATTTGGTCTCAAAGTGTAAGGTAGAATTTGTAGCTTTCTATCAGAAAATAAGTAAAATAATAAAAAATTTAAACTTCATCAATTTTTCTCTTTCTGGTATGTGACTAAGAGTTTAAAAATGGATCACTTCTACAGATGCCAGTCAGACTGTACAATAAAAGGAAAAGCCTCAGAGCACTGACAAATATGAGCTAAGAACAATGTAATATTTTTTAAATGTTGTTTCAAAATGTTTCTTGATGTGATTTATTTGTTGTTCAAAATAAACTGGATTTGTGCCCCTATTAAAATTTCTTTATTCATAAAATTATTTTCCAGGGTTTTATCTTCTCTCAGCTTCAACAAGACATCTTACTTTGATGCAACCATTCTGCATAAATAATCTTTTAATGCCAAAACATTTTTGTAGAAGTTCCTCCGTCTCTAGATGAGCTCCCTTTCATAAAGAATTTACCTGATTTCATGAAGGTGCATGTGGGTGTCTTGTAAGGACTTCTAAAGACTCCACAGTAAACTGGTCTGTTCTGACAGAATGTGCATACTCTACCTTTCTTATAATTGTATGTTGGATAAATGAATTTAACTAATTATCTTCTTAATGTTTTTATTCATTTCTAAGCCACCTCCAACCAGCCAGAAAGTACAGTTAGGTCCATAAATATTTGGAC
This sequence comes from Polypterus senegalus, assembly GCF_016835505.1. NCBI lineage: Eukaryota > Metazoa > Chordata > Cladistia > Polypteriformes > Polypteridae > Polypterus > Polypterus senegalus. The sequence continues at coordinate 208,782,785 of NC_053155.1, forward strand.
AGAGACAACTTTTTTCTAATTTTGGTTCTGCACTTTACCACAATGAATTTTAAATGAAACAACTCTGAAGCAGTTGAAGTGCAAACTTTCAGCTTTAATTCAGTGGGGTGAACAAAACAATTGCACAAAAATGTGAGGCAACTAAAGCATTTTTTAACACAATCCCTTCATTTCAGTGGCTAAAAAGTAATTGGACAAATTAAATAACTGGAAATAAAATGCTCATTTCTAATACTTGGTTGAAAACCCTTTTGCTGGCAATGACAGCCTGAAGTCTTGAACTCATGGACATCACCAGATGCTGGGTTTCCTTCTTTTTAATGCTCTGCCAGGCCTTTACTACAGCGGCTTTCAGTTGCTGTTTGTTTGTGGGCCTTTCTGTCCAAAGTTTAGTCTTCAACAAGTGAAATGCATGCTCAGTTGGGTTAAGATCAGGTGACTGACTTGGCCATTCAAGAATTTTCCACTTCTTTGCTTTAATAAACTCCTGGGTTGCTTTGGCTGTATATTTTGGGTCATTGTCCATCTGTATCATGAAGCGCCGCCCAATCAATTTGACTGCATTTAGCTGGATTTGAGCAGACAGTATGTCTCTGAACTCCTCAGAATTCATTCGGCAGCTTCTGTCCTGTGTCACATCATCAATAAACACTAGTGTCCCAGTGCCACTGGCAGCCATGCACGCCCAAGCCATCGTACTGCCTCCACCATGTTTTACAGATGATGTGGTATGCTTTGGATAGTGAGCTGTTCCACGCCTTCTCCATACTTTTTTCTTGCCATCATGCTGGTAGAGGTTGATCTTGGTTTTTATCTGTGCAAAGAATGTTTTTCCAGAACTGTGCTGGCTTTTTTAGATGTTCTTTAGTAAAGTCCAATCTAGCCTTTCTATTCCTGAGGCTTATGAGTGGCTTGCACCTTGCAGTGCACCCTCTTTATTTATGCAGTCTTCTCTTTATGGTAGACTTGGATATCGATACGCCTACCCCTGGAGAGTGTTGTTCACTTGGGTGGCTGTTGTGAAGGGGTTTCTCTTCACCATGGAAATGATTCTGCAATCATCCACCACTGTTGTCTTTCGTAGATGTCCAGGTCTTTTTGCATTGCTGAGTTCACCATTGCTTGCTTTCTTTCTCAGGATGTACCAAACTGTAGATTTTGCCACTCGTAATATTGTAGCAATTTCTCAGATGGATTTTTTCTGTTTTTGCAGCTTAAGGATGGCTTCTTTCACCTGCATGGAGAGCTCCTTTGCCCACATGTTGTCTGTTCACAGCAAAATCTTCCACATGCAAGCACCACACCTCATATCAACTCCAGGCCTTTTATCTGCTTAATTGATAATGAAATAACGCCAGACTTACCCACACCTACCCATGAAATAACCTTTGAGTCAATTGTCCAATTACTTTTGAGCCCCTGAAATGAAGGGATTGTGTTAACAAAATGCTTTAGTTGCCTCACATTTTTATGATATCTTTTTGTTCAACCCACTGAATTAAAGCTGAAAGTCTGCACTTCAACAGCATCTGAGTTGTTTCATTTAAAATTCATTGTGGTAATGTACAGAACCAAAATTAGAAAAAGTTGTCTCTGTCCAAATATTTATGGACCTAACTGTATATATATATATATATATATATATATATATATATATATATATATATATATATATATATGTATATATATATATATATATATACTGTATATATATATACTGTATATATATATATATATGTGTGTGTGTATGTGTATGTATGTGTGTGTAGACACTGAATGTTTTCAAGCTTTAAACCAAGAATATTATGATATTATGCATGAACAGAGTTATACAACATCAACTGGAATTAATTAATAGACAGATATTGCTGGGCTGCATTAATATAAATCAGTTTTGAACTACTTTGCTTCCTGTCTGTTTAAATAAATCTTTATACTTATGTATGCTCATTATGTAATTAGTCATTGACAAAGTTTGTATTTGTTTCGTCCTTTTAACTTGCCACAGCACTTTAAACCGGCATTCATTGAAAAGCACCATACAACAATAAACTGAACTGAATTATAAAGTGGTAATTGCCTCTTACACTTATTAACTGTTTTAACAGTAGAATATCTGAAGCCTACAAAAAATGTTGTAATGCTGGGCCACCTTAAATTCCTTCACACTTCCTCATCAGCATCTTTGTCTTGCAACTATGTCAATCGGCACTGGCAGCAGGTAGGCTGCTATCCCAACCAAATCCAGCTTGTTCTACCCACAGCTGAGAGAAACCGCCCAATGAAGGCAACTGACTCTGTCCCTTCTAGGCCAGTGACTATAAAGTTGAGACCCTCCTAGGAGGGGTTGTCACGTTTCAGGAAGAGCAGACTGCTAGACTGAGTTTTAAACTGACACCACGACTGCTCTACACAGCCTTGAATTGCCATATTCTTATCAAGCGGTCCTAGCTTTTGTTTTGTGTTGTTTGTTCCACCATGTGCCTGTTTATTTTGGTGGATTGTTTAGTTATTTAAAGTGGCGAACTGGTTGGCACCCCAACATTTCTTTGGTGGGCATATGTGTGTTCTGTCAGTGGCCAAAAACAGGTAAGGTTTGTTTGTCATCTGACAGATAAACTTAGCTGAAAGTTATTCATGGAGAATAATACAAAGAACACCACAAAATCTACAGCTGAATTGCCAAAAAAGGAAAGGATCAAGGATTTGGAATGGCCAACCAAAGTGTAGACCTTTGAGATTCTAGTAGACATTTAAAAGAGCTGTAAATAAAAGAAGTACACTAAGACAATGAATCTAGTCAGTCAGTCATTATCCAACCCGCTATATCCTAACACAGGGTCACGGGGGTCTGCTGGAGCCAATCCCAGCCAACACAGGCTGCATGGCAGGAATAATCCAGGGCAGGTTGCCAGTCCACTGCAGGGCACAAACACACACACACCAAGCACACACTAGGGACAATTTAGGATCACCAATGAACCTAACCTGCATGTCTTTGGACTGTGGGAGGAAACCCATGCAGACACGGGGAGGACATGCAAACTCCACGCAGGGACGACCCGGGAAGCAAACCCAGGTCTCCTTACTGCGAGGCAGCAGCGCAACCATTGCGCCACCGTGTCGCCCATGAATCTAGTGCAGCGTTTCTCAACTTTTAAGTATTTGTGACCCAAGTTTTCATAACAGTTTTAATCGCGCCCCCCTAACATTTTTTTGAAATGTAGATGCATATTTTATTATACCTACTTAACTTTTATCGACATTTATCTAACTCTATATTTATTGTTCTAGTATCAGAATGTAGTTTAAGTTAATTTGTTTTGGTTTCAACAGATGTTTTTTTCATATTTTTGATTCTTGTTTTCTTTTTTTCATATCTTCGCGCCCCCCTTTTTGTTATTTCGCACACCCCTAGGGGGGCCCGCCCCACAGGTTGAGGACCACTGATCCAGTGCAATATACAAAACTGATGAACTCTTATGGCAAACCATTATTTCAGATAAACACTGCTAAAGGTGATCCTACAGGCTACTGTATTATGTGTTATAATTAGTTTTGTTGAACAGAAAATGACAAAGTAAAATCTGTTATGGGTTTGTCACAAAGGAATCTAAATTTAGCACTTTGTGAGGACTAAATAATTATTAGATGTGTCCTGATATATTCCACCATATAACTGAAAAGATGTACTGACTCATTTGATAAACAATATTTACCATTAACAGTCTAGATCATTGCTTCCCAAACTCAGTCCTGGGGAACCCCTGTGGCTGCAGGTTTTTGTTCCAACCAACTTCCGTTTTTCATTGGACTCCTAGACTAATTAAGTGAGCCATTATTTCCCAGTTACTGTGTTTTTGAGTAAATGCAGAATTTACAAACTAAGTTTGGAAGATTTTTATTAAAATTTAATAAACAGTTATATATGGGGGATTTGTTGCTTTTTTAGTCGTTACCAGTATTTTCAACCTAATTTCAATTCTCCTTTTCCAGGTGTTCTGGTTATTTACTTGATTATTTAATAATTAGTCGGTCTGACACTAAAGTCGGTGCTGCTTTCATCATCCCAGGTGTCTGCTATACATGTTGTTAATTGTCACTGTTAGGGTTAAATGAAGGGAGTAAACTACACAGGAAAAAGGGAAAATACTAGGAAAACAACAAAAGAGAGTCAAGCATTTATAGCTTTAGAAAAAAATAGAAATATTTCTAAAAGTCTTATACAGTAAATGTAAAAACCATACTGTTGTGATTTTCTGAATGCAGAATAAGAGAAGAGTGAACAAGATCAGATAATTAAATGAGATCAGTAGTTTTCAATTATTATCTACGATTGTGAATCTGGTTTGAACAAAAACCTGCAGCCACAGTGGGTCCCCAGGACCGAGTTTGGGGACCACTGGTCTAGCTCATAGTTTCTTAAACTATGGGTTGCACATCAATATGGGACACGGGGTGCTGCCTCATTGGTGTATTCAATTGGGAAGGTCTGTTTATGGTTTGTGAAGTGTCTCAACTGTCTGTGGAGATTTTCCAGGAGAACCCCCCCTCCCCCCCCCACATTCTGACTAGGTAGAAAAAAGTGTTTAGGAAACCTGGTTCTAGTGTATTATGGTGTGATGACACTACTGTCCCCATAGATAATAGTGATGTTAATAGAAGACTGAGTGTCCAGTTAAAGGCAAGACTAAAAGCACAAAGGCTGGGGTTCAGTTAACTGGGTTCTAAGCTGTTATTGCTGTTGGGGCAACCTAACCTTGGCTACAATATATACATTTAAGTTCAGGGGTTCAGTAAATAATGTAGATGAACTAATAAATAATTATTAATATTGTGATTCCCTGGAAAAGAACTGATGTACTGGGAATAATAGAAATGACTGAAGAGATAAACAGGAGATGGAAGGAACAAAAATAAGCTGGAAGAATCATTATCCAGGTCAGGGTGGGCAAAGTCAGTCCTGGAGAGCCAAAGTGGCTGCAGGTTTTTGTTCCAACCCAGTTACTTATCCTTCTATATAAAAGTGGTCAGGATTGTCCTTCCGTCCCGTGAGTGCTACGCAGGCGCGGAGTTTCACACACGCCCGTCCATTTTGCAATGCACAATGGGATTTGTAGTTTAATTTTTCCAGGTAAAAGATGATTTTCTACTCCAGACTGTGTGATATCTTCTTCTTCTTTCTTACTATATAAAAGTGGTCAGGATTGTCCTTCCGTCCCGTGAGTGGAAAGCGTAGCGGTATTCCGCTTATCACAGACTTACTACTTGCAGCTTGCGGTGCGAAGCGACATGATGTGAGCAGAGTTCTGGTGCTCCCATCGTTCCCTTGCTTTTGTGCGTGATGTGCTAGAAATAATTAATGTTGATGGAGTACAAATGCCTCACCGCGTAGTAAATATCAGGGGGGTTCAAAAGGGCAACCTCAATATAGAAAAAAAGTTTAAATTTCATCACAAAAATAACAGAAACTACGAGTATTAAAGTAAAACCGCTCAAATGTTTGTATAAAATATCAAATTGATCTAAATATTGAATTGCCTTAAGAAGTGGTCAACTTAAAAGTCGGTCGCCTTAAAAGGCGGGTGAGCCTAGTAATTAAACAATCCTTGTTGACAATTTCATTTCATGGCTTGTTAGTGCTTTAACTCTGCCAAGATTTTCTTTCTTTTCTAAGGATATCATCCAAACGATTTGAAGTCTAAAACAGATAAGTAATTCTCAGTCCTTCACTTTTTCTCTTCACTTTCCTTCCAAGTATTTAGTTAAACCAATTTATGGAAGATAAATACACACAGGTGTAAATGGAAACAAGCTAAATGGATTAATGCTGGTTTCTTTTGTCATTTGTATCTTATTGCTAATAAGGATCAATTAAAAACCAAGAATACAGCTGTTTAAGACTAAAATAAGCAATAAGGGTCCAAAACTTAATGAGCAAGACAACTAATATGAAGCAGAAGAGTTACTTGAGTAATAAATGCTTCTTATTAAGCAATTTGGTTGTAACAAAAGCCTGCAGCCACTGCAGCCTTCCAGGAACGACTTTGCCCATCCCTAATCTAGGCATAACTAAGAGTGAGAAAACCAAGAGATCATCAAAGCCAATAAGGTAAACAAAAATTGTGTAGTTTAAAGCATTGCATAAATGTCCTTACACTGTGGCCATCAAAAAACGATGGTGGGCACAGTGAAAAACATTTATGATTGAATCATGGTGATATCATCTTCAGAATGATAATAGTAAAACACAATATGAAAAGTCACCCCCAAAAGTACACAAAAAAAAGTACCCCAAAGTTAAAAAGTGGATTCATCACAATAAAAAATGACAGTCAGCCAACAAAGAACAAAGTTGATTGATATTTGTTAGTTAATTAATACATTCAATCTTCAAGTTTCACGAGGGTAACTTTGGTGGAAAACAGCATGAAAGTCAAAGATGTGAATGTTAATACATTTCATATGTAACAATTTTGTATCATACATCTCATGTAAAGGAGTAACTTAATTCAGTCATATAAGTTGTTTTAACCGTTTCCAGTTAAAGTTCACACATAAAGTATGGCTTAAATATATCATGCAATTCATTCCCATACCAGGATAAAACTAGAGAATTACTTCTTAGGGTGATTTCATCATGATCATACTTTGCATATAAGGTGTTCAAAGGCTACAGTTCAGCAAGTGTTGTACCATCAAAGCTGACCAACAAACTTCTCAACTTGGCATTTAGTGCCACTCTCTACAACTGGATTTTGACTTTCTAACTTGCACTCTTCAGCATATGCAGACTGGTAGCATCACATCCTTTACAATGACACCAAGCACAGATAGTCCACAGGGAAGTGTGCTGAGCCTCCCTTCTGCACTCCATGTTGACCTCTATATGTGTAGCCTAACATAGCTCCAACTCCATCCTTGTATTCCTGATGTTAACAGCATCATAGGCTTGATCGTCAACAATGAGACAGCTCAAAGAGTGCAGACTTCTGGCACAGTGATAACAGCACAACAATCACACCCTTACTATCTTCAAAACCAAGAGGCTGGTCACAGTCTTCAGCTGTTATCAGCATTAAGGAGCATGCTGCTGACAGTGTGAGCAGCTTTAAAGTTCGTGAACAGACTATTAGCGATGGACTGTTGGTCAAAAACATTTTGGCATTTGTCAAGAAAGCTAACCAATGCCTTTAGTTCCTCATACATCTGATGAAAGCTTGGATTTTTCCATTTGTTCTTACATTTACAGGTGCATAGTATGCATAATCTCCTGGTACAGCACAGGCTTGGCTGAACATCATAAAGCATCTTAGCTGGCTGCCTTAGAAAGTAAAACAGAATAATAAAAGACCTCAGCCAGCCTACACAGTCACTTTTCTTACTCATTTAATCTGGAAACACCCCAGTGTATGTCTAGGGGCATGGGGTGTCTAAATGGGGTAGCACATCTGGTGAGCGGCCTTGCCGCACCCTTTTTAGGGCAGCTTGTTCATCCTCTCCAGGTTCTCACCTGTGGCACCAAGCAGCTGGAGCATGTGAAGAGGCCACACCTCAGTCAACAGCTGATGCAGGTGAGGGCAGTCTATAGGTCTCTGGTCCACCTTGAGAAGTCTGGCACTGGCAGATTGAGCAGATGACACCAATTAAAGGTACAGCGGCCAAGAAGGTAGGTCAAGAGCACGACAAAATGCTTAGATGTCCTGGTCATCCGCTGTAGAAGGAGAGGACAAGTTTAAATGCCTGCAGTCCAAAGTGCTTGTGGAACTGTGAGTAATGCAGGACAAGTGATGGCAGATAAAGAGCTGAGTAGGTGGAACACTATCAAATATACATGTCACCATGTTCTTCAGTGCCATAAAGTCAGTCTATAGCCCTTCCAAATCAGGATGCTCCCCCTACTATCATCTGATGAGTTGAACCTGATCAAAGATCAGAATGGACTGAAAAATGGGCAAACATTTCTCCAATTTACTCAAAACGACTACCTATAGTCAATCTTGATGTCATACAGCAGATCCTTCAGCAGCCACTCTTGGATGATTTAGACCTGACACTTTCTACTGATGAAATCAAGAAAGTGGTAAACTCAACAGGGCAATATGGTATTCCTGCCAAGATTTTTAATGCATTAGATCCAAACATCATATAGGTGTCCCAAGGCCTTCTGAAAGACATCTGCTTACAGAGGAAAAGTCTAACAATTTTCAGGATGCCCTTGTCTTGGTTCTCTATGAAAACAAGAGGAGCAAATTAAATTGTGGAAATCATACAGGTATCTCACTGCTGTCCACAGCAGGCAAGATCTTTGCCCGCATTCTTCTGAATAGACTTGTCACTGTCTCAGAAAGAAATCTCCTAGAGGTGCAGTGTGACTTTTAGCCAGAATGGATTACAGCAGACAAGATATTTGCCATGAGGCAAGTTCAGGAGAAGTGTATCGAGCAAAACAAGCCCATTTACTCTGTCTTCATTGACCTGATATTTAACACTTTTAACTGAGAGAGTCTCTGGATCATCCTGAGATGCAATGGATGCCCGAGGAAATTTGTGAAGTTGATCCAGCTGCTCCATTATGGAATGACAGGAAAGGAATTTGGAGGTAGTACATATATTTCCCTTTATGTACTGTATACTGATTAGTTTTTATTTGTGTAAGCCCTTTTGCTAATATTATATCACTTTTATACCATCTGAGGAGACACATAAGAATATAATTATACTATGTACCCATGACAATAAAAATAAAATTTACAGATCTTTTTCGAAACAAAACCCATTCTAGTTCTTATTGCACCACTACCAATAAGCATAAACAACAACACAGACGTAAGTAGTTCACTTAACTAACATTCTGAGATGACTAAATGTCATTTGTGTTGTATCTCTACTCAGCCTACATGTTGCCAAGATGGAGGGACATGGACACCTGTTATTTTCACTGTACTGTATAGTTGCAGCATTGAACTTATATTGATCTTATTCAGTGTTCTGGGCTACATGCTACATTAAATAATTATATACAGTGTGCCGTGTTTATGTATATATATATATATGTTTGTGTATAAATTATATATCGAGAGAGGATATATTTATATTACGTACACCGCATAGAGTGTGCTCATTTAATTTGCAGGCAAAAGAGAAACATTTACAAACTAGCATAACAGGTTTCTTTTTTTCTGGTTTCTTTTTAATGGTTTATTTTTTCACATGTCTGGATGAATTACATGGTATACATCTCTCTCTCTGGCAGCAGGAAATGCTCATTTTGATTTGGTTAATATAATCTATTCCATTACGTGGTGTCTCAGGAGAGACTTAAGCACCAATCTTGAAGGATGCAAACGTGAAACTCTGAAGATTTTATGGAGATGATGCTACCCTTATGCGATTAGAGAGTAAGCCTACTGACAGAAGACAGACATTTACTGAGTGGATGAAGCCTGGTTATATTTCTCAAACTAAAAATAAAAAGGAGCACCAGGGGCATTGTAAAATCCTTTTTATCATACAGTGAAAGAGACAAGTGGCAGCGCTTCTTTCACTAACCTCTTTCAACACAAAGAGGGAAAAAAACAAAACTTTTTTTCCTTCTAGATGACTTTGACTATTTTAATTTCCTTTGTGTTAATAACACTTGCCTCTTATCGCTTCTTGGCTCTTAGTCCCCAAAACATGTTTGCGATCATGTTCTTATCTTTCTCTAACCTTTGAACTGGAAATCTCTCATTAATCTGTCTTGCCACTTTAGAATCAACATCGACAATAATCATCAAGTCCTTCCTGCCTCCAATCTCTTATCAGTTTAACTAATAGACATCTCTTTCATCACACTCTGCTCTTGGTGCTTATTTTTATTTAGAAATGCGGTGCTTTTCAACATTTTGTAAAGCCATTCTGACAATCAAACCTCTGTGGCAGTTGTGATTATATTTTTCCTGAAATTCCACCTTGTGCCTTTCTCAAGGATGCTTGGCTTGGTTACATATAGCAAATAGTGGTCACATAATGAAAAGTAATACAGACTGAGCATGTCTATGTTTCAAATGCCCTTCATGCTATAAACAGACAATTCCTACCTGAACCCATCCCAATAAAGTAACAGATTAATAATATTTTTTTTTATTCACTGAACTTAAAAAAATATATCAGGAGTAAAAAACAAGCACATTGAACCTAACAGTGCAAGTTTACAAAGACTACAAAAAAGAGGCACTAAATCGGTAATTAACCTACATTAAAACTAAGCCATAATATAAAAAAGTTATTTTAGAACAATGTATAATCCAAAAATTGAAAATATTTAATAATGATTAGCAAAACAAACATTTGAAACTAAATAAGTTCAAATAATTGAAAACTTGAAAAACACACACATACACTTTAAATAAATGCCAAAACCTAAACTGCAAGTACTATTGGCATTTCATGAAAATAATCTAAATCCAAAATCTTTCACAAATCTAAAATACTGTTAAATGAGATTAGAAAGCAAATCACAAAGCCAGATACAAAAAAACCAGAAAGCTAGGAATGTTAAACTATTAAGGCTCACGAGGAAAGCCGCTGGTACTGTGGATAAACCCACAGAATGCCTTAGCCAGGGACTGGTGCTCCAGTTTCCATGATATTAGACCTCAGGTGGCTGCCATAATCAGCAGTGCAGCTGAATAATTGATGGTAATTTGAGGTAATTGGACCCCCACCCCTTCAGCTCACTTTGACACAAAGGGAGGTGAGAAAACAATTAACAAATAAAAGAAACACTAATAGAAAAATACAAATAGGAACAAACAGATCAAACATGACAGGCTTCTATTTAAAATAAATTAAACCTCCTGCTCTTCAGAATGATAGATGCAAAATAAGAGATATTATCCTAAATTGTGTTCATCAAAGGGTTTGGCTTTGTACCTATTAATGAACAACAATTATTAATTATCTTTTTTTAATTACTCTTAGTTTGTAAGAAATAATCCTTCCCCCAGTTAATACAAAAAAAAAGACATCACGTTCAGGTTTCTGCAGGTGTTTCCTCTTTGAACAGTTTCTCCATGTTAATGTGAGTTTCCTGCAGGGATTCAGGTTGCCTTTCTCATTACAAATAAAGGTTACATTTTGAATGACTGTGGGCACAATGGTGATGTGTTGGGCTGCTGTACAGTCCACTTCAATGGCTGCATTCTCAAATTGGCATTCCTCTAAAATGTAAAGTGAAGTAAAAAGTAATGTCAAACCCTAGAAATTATATCTATATTTTACTATCAGACATTTGGGAATCAAGTCCACAGTCAATAAAAAATCTTGCTTCACCTAACCAGCTTTAAGCAAACTGAAAGTAAGTGCCTGCTTATGATAACTAGCTCCTGCTGTTATGAATGACATTGTTATTTAATTTTTCATGAGCATTTGTTTAGCCCAACAATCATTTGTCCATCTTTTCTGGGGTTATCTTTTTGATATTCATTTTAATATGGAGGTTTTTGCATAAAGATTGTTTATTTTTCAAATTTTTTTTATTCTTATAATGCCCATTTTGAGGGCTTTGTACAATGCCTCCCTTGATGCCCCCAGATTTTACAATGGTGATGTCATTAGATGACCATCAAAAGTCACCTCACACAGCCCTGACTCGTTTGAGACTGGATAAACTAAAAGAGATAGTGTGTATTACTGTATGACTACATAATTAGATATTTCCTTGAAAATAAGAACATGATTTTTGGTTAGCATTTGTGGCTTTGGCAATCAAATTGCCTGAAGTTTTGACCCTAGTTTTGTTTTTTGGCCATATATTTTCTTCTAGTCATTCTCATAAAATCTATCCTAACTTCTCTTCTGCGGTTAGTACAACATCTCAAATCAAATATAAGTGCCCCTGAGATATGACATGTACAGATTCTCCATGAAGAAGTGACTGATTTAGTGTCTGATGTGTATAGGAAGAGTTAAGTTGAAATGGGGGTGGGAATATATAAAGAAAAAACCTCTTAATAATAATAATAATAACAATAATAATAAAGAAAAATAACTTAGAACTTTTGTGGGAAGATGGGGCATTTTGTGTCAAATTATCCTCAAAAAATTGAGAATTGTGCATGAAAAGGTGAAATGGGATGGGTCTTTTGTTGGAAAAATCCTCCTTGAAGACTTATTACAGATTTCATCAGAAGTAAATAACACCAAAGTTTTTGCACTAACTGCAAATGTTGTTAATGTTGTACAGCAGAAAATGTTATTAGTATAAAAGTAGTAGAAATGTTTAGTATATATCCTGTTAAAATACCTATATATATATATTGTGGCGCCAACCCGGACACAGACAGGCGGACATGTTGTAAATCACCACCACACGTTTTATTATATACACTATTTACAATAATAATGGTCACTCAGACCCAGTCCAAACCCCAACACACAGTCCTGGCCTCACAATGCCTTTCTTCGGGCCGTCTCCACACACCTCTCGTGCCTTGTCCTTCTTCCACCCGACTCCAGCCTTGAATGAAGGGAGACGGCCCTTTTTACACACTCCCGGACGAGCTCCAGGTGGTTCCCGGCATTCCCCTCTTGGCCACGCCCCAGCGTGGCGGAAGTGCCGGCTGTTCTCCCGGCAGCTCTCCTGGTGTGCCGGAAGTGCTGAGGTCACAAGTCCCCAAGGCATTGAGGCGCCTCCTGGCGGTGACCACGGGCCCCTACAGGGTGGGGCTTCCATGCCTTGAAGGCGGCCCCCACATGATCCCAGATGGGCACATGCCCACTTCCAGTCCTTCAAGGCGTCCCAGCCGGGTCGTGGCCCCTGGCATCCTCAACAGTATATATATATTATGAGGGGCCGTACAGGAAAAAAAGATTGGTTCGTAAATATATACATTGGCTCAGATATATATATCGGTTCGGATACATTGGTTTGAATATATACATTGTTTTTAATACATCCGTTCAGATATATATTTTGGTTCAAATATATACATTGGTTGCAATACATCCGTTCAGATATATACATTGGTTTGAATACATCCGTTCAAATATATACATTGGTTGAGAACTTGAGATATATATAGTGGTTGATATACATTGGTTTAAATATATATATTGGTTAAAATAGATTGGTTTAGATATATACATCGGTTCAGATACATCCGTTCTGATATATATATTGGTTCAGATAGATCCGTTCAGATATATACATTGGTTGGGATTTATGGGCAGGCACAACGCGGCCACCCATGTTTAGCATCTCCCTTTCGCTTCATCATTGCTTCAACACTGTTGTAATTGTTGTGCACATTTTATACAAGTAGCATACGCCTGTCTGTCACGTTTTGTTTCGTAAGCCCTCTTGGTTGGGGGTCCTCGATTTCAAAACACTTTTTTTCCTTTCATTATTTAAAACTCTATTTAAACTCTAACTTTATTTAAACTCGTATAGATACCCGCCTCTTCGCCTCGTTCCGTCCTGCCCCGGCTCATTGTACCCGCCTCACTCGCTCCCTCTTGTCCTACCCATGACAGATTTTCTCTCAAAAGCAGAGTTACCAGAAAGCATTACTGTAATCGCAACCACAGTACGTCCCATTTTTTCACCTCATGAGACGCTGGATTATCATTTGTGGAAAGCCGCCCGGTGATATCTGTTAATCCGTATTGGCAGCATTTCATTAAAGGGCGATCTGCTTCAGCAAGGAACATAGCTGTTTGCTGAAAGGATGTTATGGAGGAAAACACTGGAGTTGCTCTGTTTCTTTAAATGTTGATCAGGAATCAAAATGACCAGAATATTCCCGCTTCACAAATAACTGATGTTTAACTATTTTTATAGTAAAACTAACAAAACCACACACAAGCACGTGCACGCTCACACACACACTCACACTCACAAATCGTGGGTCGCACGTACTAATGATTAAGCGTATCTGTCAAGAGCGATTATTTTTTCACCCCATAAAACAGATTCTTCTCAAAAGCTGAGTTACCAGGAAGCATTGATAGCATCCGCAGTACCTCCCATTTTTTAACCTCAACAGACGCTGGTTTATCATTGACCGAAAGCCGCCCGGTGATTTCTGTTATTCCGTATTGGCAGCATTTCATTAAAGGGCGATCTGTTTCAGCAAGGAACTTAGTCCTGTTTGCTGAAAGGATGTTATGGAGGAAAACACTGGAATAGCGTTGTTTCTTCTGAATGTTTATCAGTGATCAGGGACCAGAATGATCAGAATATTCCTGCTTCACAAATAAGTGATGTCTGTTTTTATTGTAAAACTGAGAAAACCACACACGCGCATACACAACACAAACACTCAAACTCACAAATCGTGAGCCGCACACACTACTAATTAAGTGCATCTGTCATGGATGATCATTTTTTTCACCCAATAAAACTTTAGTTCGTCAAAGTTAGAAAGCAGCGCGGTGATTTCTATTATTCCTTATTGGCAGCATTTCATTTAAAGATGATTCACGTCAACAATGTGAAAGAGTCTCTTATTTTGACAGGGCGATCTTTATTTAGGCTTAAGCATTTTGGATTGACTTACAAAATAAAATAGTTATTACTTACCCTCTTTGCTTCAAATTGGCTTTTTAAAAAACCTTTTTGATATAATTTATTTATGACAGTATAAAATAAAAAAAAGTAGTGCTCAAAATTATAATGCGGGTATCTAACAAGGAAGAGGTGGTTTTAAGAGTAAGATTGCTGACTCGCAGTTAAATGATCACTGCTTTGTGTCCTGGGGGCTTCCTTTCTGTTATTTTATTTATTTATTTATTTATTTATTTTTACAAATTGCTTTGAGTAGTAAGAAAGGTGCTATAAAAACGCAAGGAATTAATAACAATAATAATAATAGTAGTAGTAATATTATTATTATTATACGTGTGAATGCGTGATCAAATTCAGCCGCTGTGTAGTGGGGTATGAATAGCTATGATCAGTCAATAAAATGTAGTAGTATGTATTTTATTATTATTTATTAAATGTCGTTCAGTGCAAGAATAACAGCTCTAAAGTATGCAAAGTAACATAGTGTCTTATGAATTCTTATTATTATTTATTATTTATTTGAGTTATGAAATGTAGCTTAAGAGCGTTCTAAAAGAAGCGTGATATAATAATGTATAATTCATTGATCGCGGGACTTCATCTGCGTATGAAGACTTTATATGTCAATGTTACGTCAGAAATCAGCAGATTATCACAATGTTAAGCGATATATCTGAATGCGTGAATCACTTAAAATTTCAGTGATGTAAATACCGATAATAGTTCTAGCATGCGCAGGACATAACTGCGTTTGACGTTCATATGACTTTAACGCGTTATTGAGCAAATGCTTATTCGTTAAACATGCTAATCCTGGTCGCCAGTGTAAGCGTATCGTTACCTGTGATTAACTTGTCATCTGAAGAGGCGCTTATGTTTACGATCAACAAAGAAATGGATAGTAAGATTTAGTAAATATCAGTACATAATAATACACTGCTAGACACCCAGTAACACTTTACAAAGACATTTAAAAGACAGCTCGTTAAAAAAAACACATGTGTAATGTTTTAAGAGCAAGCTGTCACTTATAGCATGACAATGGATTGCTACATTTATTTTAACAAGCTGTCTTTTAAATGTCTTTGTAAAGTGTTACTGGGTGTCGAGCAATGTATTATTATTACTGATATTTTACTAAATCTTACTATCCATGTTTCTTTTTTGATGAGCCCCGTTGAAGATTTTTTGGTAACAGAACAGTAAACACGCCAAAACGACTGAAAACACAACTGACTGGTATTTTTCGATTTCATTTTAACAAAGTTTACTGTCCGCCTTCAATCACACAGCACCCCAGTAAAACGTCAATAGCGTTTAATACACCTGCAGCCTTAGAACGCAGACATCAGGACATCAATACGCGTGCGTGTTTACTAACAGATAGGACAGCATTTTGCACGGAGCATGCGTTAAAACAAATTGATTAAGATCAGCGATTTTCAACGGTTCACATGTTTGCCGTAAGATTTTTTAAAGCAAAATAATTAAAAACGTCTTTGAAGAAATTTCACACAACATAAGTCTACGACGCAGATTCTATACCATTTTATAGGATTTTTATATCATTATTTTAATAATATACATACACTATGTGTGGACTATAAAGCAATACATGTATAATTTCGTGCATTTTAACCAGTTGACATCTCTCAACTTGTTAAAAAGTTCTATATAATTAATTTATATGAACCTTTACTTCAATAATATACACATTATGTTTGTATTGCGTGTGCACCTGGCTGTGTAATTATTTCAATGAACTCGTATTATTGTCCCTATTCATACCCCACCAAACAGCGGCTGAATTTGATCACGCATTCACACGTATAATAATAATAATAATAATATCACTACTACTATTATTATTATTGTTATTAATACTTTTTTATAGCGCCTTTCTTACTACTCTTAGCAATTTGTAAAAATAAATAAATAAAATAACAGAAAGGAAGCCCCCAGGACACAAACCAGTGATCATTTAACTACGAGTCAGCAATCTTACTCTTACAACCACCTCTTCCTGTTAGATATGCGCATTATAATTTTGAGTGCTACTTTTTTTATTTTATACTGTCATAAATAAATTATATCAAAAAGGTTTTTTAAAAAGCCAATTTGAAGCAAAGAGGGTAAGTAATTACTATTTTCTTTTGTAAGTTAATCAAAAATGCTTAAGCCTAAAAAAAGATCGACCTGTCAAAATAAGAGACACTTTCACCTTGTTGACGTGAATCATCTTTAAATGAAATGCTGCCAATAAGGAACAATAGAAATCACCGCACTGCTTTCTAACTTTGACGAACTAAAGTTTTATTGGGTGAAACAAATGATCATCCGTGACAGATACACTTAATCAGTAGTGTGTGTGACCCACGATTTGTGAGTTTGAGTGTTTGTGTTGTGTACGCGCGTGTGTGTGGTTTTCTCAGTTTTACAATAAAAACAGACATCAGTTATTTGTGAAGCAGGAATATTCTAATCATTCTGGTCCCTGATCACTGATAAACATTCAGATGAAACAGCGCTATACCAGTGTTTTCCTCCATAACATCCTTTCAGCAAACAGGACTAAGTTCCTTGCTGAAGCAGAGCGCCCTGAAAAGGTGAAAAAATGGGAAGTATTGTGGTTGATTAATGCTTTCTGGTAACTCTGCTTTTGAGAAGAATCTGTCATGGGTGGGACAACAGGGAGCGAGTGAGGCGGGTACAATGAGCCGGGGCGGGACGGAGCAAGGCGAAGAGGCGGGTATCTGTGCGAGTGTTTTAAATAATGAAAGGAAAAGAAGTGGTTTGAAATCGAGGACCCTCAACCAAGAGGGCTTACGGAACAAAACGTAACAGACAGACATATGCTACTTGTATAAAATTTGCACAATAATTACAACAGTGTTGAAGCAATGATGAAGCGAAAGGGAGATGCAAAACATGGGTGGCCGCGTTGTGCCTGCCCATAAATCCCAACCAATGTATATATCTGAACGGATCTATCTGAACGAATATATATATCAGAATGGATTGTATCTGAACCGATGTATATATCTGAACCAATCTATTTTAAACAATATACATATTTGAACCAATGTATATCAACCAATATATATATATATATATATATATATATATATATATCAACCAATGTATATATTTGAATGGATTTATTCAAACCAATGTATATATCTGAACGGATGTATCTCAACCAATGTATATATATTAGAATGGATCTATGCAAACCAATTTATATATATCTCAACCAATGTATCTAAACCAATATATATATCCGACCGGATGTATTCAAACCGATGTATATATCTCAACCAATATATCCGAACCAATGTATATATTTGAACCGAAATATATATCTGAACGGATGTATTAAAACCAATGTATATATTCAAACCAATGTATCTGAACTGATATATATATCTGAACCAGTGTATATATTTACGAACCAATCTTTTTTTCCTGAATGGCCCTTCATAATATATATATATATATACTAGCAGAATACTTGTGCTTCGCAGCGGAGAAGTAGTGTGTTAAAGAAGTTATGAAAAAGAAAAGGAAAAATTAAAAAAATAACGTAACATGATTGTTAATGTAATTGCTTTGTCATATCTGTATATATAGCAAAATACCCGCGCTTCGCAGCGGAGAAGTAAAAAGAAAAGGAAACATTTTAATAATAACATAACATGATTGACAATTGTTTTGTCATTGTCATGAGTGTTGCTGGCATATATATATATATATATATATATATATATATATATATATATTGTAAAAGGCGCTATATAGCGCCCGACCCGGCACAGACCATGCAGAGGCACGTGTACAAAACACAGGCTTTATTGTTTTTTCTTCACCCGTGGGCGTATGTCTTCCCCATGACCCACAGGCAATACACAGTCCCAAAAGCACCAAACAAACTACAACCAACCCTTTCTGCCACCACCACTCCTCCCAGGCTTTATAGCCCACGGGTGAAGAAAAAACAATAAAGCCTGTGTTTTGTACACGTGCCTCTGCGTAGTCTGTGCCGGGTCGGGCATTATATAGCGCCTTTTACAACTGGCGTAGTCGGCAGGATCTCCGCAGCACCCACTAGCGGCCACCCCATCTACCAACCGGGCTGTGGTGGACTCCATGTCCCATGGAGCCACGGGGGAGACTGAGGAAGGACCCACGGCCAGGGAGGCTGCCCCCAGGTGCCCTGGGGGAGGCATTGCACTGTCCATGGTGGCTCCCCCGGGACGTACTGTATGTAGCAGAGGCGTCCTGGCCGGGCATGGGACCCAGCTGTCCGTCACAATATATATATATATATATATATATATATATATATATATATATAT
The DNA here is from genome assembly GCF_016835505.1 of Polypterus senegalus. Classification (NCBI taxonomy): domain Eukaryota; kingdom Metazoa; phylum Chordata; class Cladistia; order Polypteriformes; family Polypteridae; genus Polypterus; species Polypterus senegalus. The sequence goes on from NC_053155.1 coordinate 208,801,691, forward strand.
ATATATACATACATGTGTACATATATACACACACACATATACTATGGGGTGCCAAACAGGCAAATACTGTACATTGATTTTCACAATGTAAAAAAATTCGGCGTCAGAATATATAAAGTCAAAACTTGAATATATAAAGTCAGCGCTGGAATATATAAAGTCAAAACTTGAATATATAAAGTCAGCACTGGAATATATAAAGTTTTGACTTATAGATCTGGCAAAAAGATTTCTTCTTTTTTCCTGACTTTGATATGTGGATTTTTTTTTTTTGTTTTTGTCCCTTGCTATTCCAGTTTACACTTGCTCTGACTCTCGCTTGTCTTTTGAACTTTTCTGGAGTTCCATGGTCATTTAATAATTCTGGTAATTTTTCACATCTTCATAAGGCTCGTTTTTGAAAATGAGTTTTGTAACACAGTGTTATGGAGTGTGTTGCCACAAGCACTGAGAAAGTGAGGATTGCTTCAAGAACAACATAAAAAAGTAATCACCAGGTAAAAAGAAAAGGTACTAACAATGACAAAGTCATGACTTAGATGACTTTAAAACCTAACAGCAATAGTGTTTTTGTAAGTGTTGATCCCTGTCTACAAGGTGGAATTATTTGCCCACCTTACAAATACTACAAAGCACTCCTTCCCGCTCTCTCACACCCTGTTTTTCAGAATTGGGTTGTTTCCCTTTTTCATCCTCATGCTGTTCTCGTCTGATCAGTTTGTTCAGAACATTTTCAAATTAAGTGATTTGTGCTATACATGCACTGAAGCAAATGAATATTTGTTTCCTTTTCTAATTCAGGTTGTATGTGATTCTAAGTTACAGCATGATTTGTATGCAGCTTCTCCTTCTACAATTTTACTTACCTGAATAACCTCTTTGATATCTGCTCACAAAGTGAGAGCAGTTTACTTTGTGTCTTTGAAGCACATAAAAGTGTACTTCTGCAGGATTTACAGACATCCACAGCTCTTATTTCTGGCGTGTCTGCACTCAGCAACTTGACATATTGATTGTAGAGATTTTTGACAAAAGAAAAACTCAGCATCACCATATTTTTGAGCAGTTTAAAGGTAGATCAACCTCAAATTAGAAGAGAATTAAACTTCTTTATAGTAAAATCTAAATGCTTAATTTATTACAATATTTTTAAGATTGATTCACACTTAAGAAGACGAGATCTATGCATTTACTACTCTGCTTTGTGCTAGGGATTGTTTTTACTTTCATTTTGGTTTTCAGCATTTATTGTCATTTATTTATATCATTGTTGCTGCCATTTTGGTTTCTTATTTTATTTATGGATGCCACCATTGCATGTACCGCTGTACTTCTGTTGTTAATGTCCTGAAAATGCCAGTATATAAGACCCTCCCAAAATGTGAATAGAAAACAATTCCCAGCACATGCTCGTTTTTGCTTTCTGACTTAGACTTCCTATTAACAAATCTTCACTTTGGAGTGGACTGAGGTGGCTTATCTGTGACACATTTCGTATAATATCACATATTTACTATAAGAACTGTGAATCCTTTATATTAACAAGACATGTTACCATCATGTCAATATGCCACACTGAACAGAATAACCTATCTACAGATATTTTATTAATGTAAAGACCAAAAGAATCCTTTGTTAAAGTCTTGTTATATAAGAGTAAATGAGTAAAAGATGCATTTTTGCAGAAACTGAAACAAAGTGATACCGATTATATAATTTATTTATTTGCATGTATGTTTTGTAGTCTTTTGTTTGTTTGGTGGGTGTTTCCCGAAGAGACAGGACCACCTTTGCATCAATACAGGGGACTACCCTCAGCCCAATAAAGGCATCCCACAGCTCCTTGCGGTTCATCAGCATCTATTGTTGCTATCTTGCAGTTACCTGAACTTTTGTGTGTGATGTAACTATTGGCATGATCAGGACAACACATTACAGTTGGTGTCCCAAGTTGTGGATACAAAACAAATCTCAGCACATGCTAGTTTTTGCTTTCTGACTTGAATGTATTGCAAGTTTTTCTGGCTATAGTTTTGATTTGTTTATTGGGTTTTAGTACATGATTCTAATTTTCTTTCAGTTTTTATCTGGTCACATTCCTGGTTATGTCTTCATTTCCCAATCATTATTAATCCTCTCTTGTGGCCTGCCAATCGTTCTACAGTACACTAGCAGCACACTACTTGAATATCTGTAGGCTATACTGTGGACATTTTTAGGCATGTTAATTTGTTAACCTTTGTAGATTTCTACATTTAATGTGCTGGGTACTTGCTATTTACATTTCAACTGTAATAGGTGATAAAGTTTATGGGGGGAAGCTGAATAACAAAGAGGCAATGGTTTTCATCTCTCGATATCAAATGTTATTTTATTTTCTTAGCTACACCTTCCATGTCAAACTGCTAACACCTAATTGGGAAACCAGCAAATAGGAATCAACATTGTAATAAAAAGATGACGAGAGTACAACACCTCTAACACCCCAAATAATATAGGAAAGTCCATACCACTTCCAGACATCCATCCATTATCCAACCCGCTATATCCTAACTACAGGGTCACGGGAGTCTGCTGGAGCCAATCCCAGCCAACACAGGGCGCAAGACAGGAAATAAACCCCGGGCAGGGCGCCAGCCCACCACAGCACTTCCAGACAAGCAGATAAAATGCTAGCATGATGTTAGGAATTACTTCAGTTCATGGGATGTTTATGGTTTTGCTTTTTCTGAGTAATATTAATCACAGTATGATTTTGTTTACTTGTTTCTTTGGCTAACACTTAGTATCTCTTGCAGCTATAACTTAACTATATTTAACAGGTTCATATATCTGCTACAGTTGAAAAAGTGGTTCTTAAAGCCCAGAATAAAGAGGACCTGTTCTTCTTGGATTCTCAGATTTTTTTTTTTTAATTTATACAATTATGTAAAAACTTTCTGATTTTTCCCTATTGAGTTTTTGCAGTTATTAGAGGAACAGAGATTCACACATTTTCAGTAACATCTATATCATCATGAATCTTACCTGTCATTTCTATACCACCATCATTTCACTAAACTAGTGAAACTAGCATTTTCTTTAAATAATAACTAATAAATAGTGTTGATTGGCAAAATTCACCAAAGTGTTTTTCACAGCAAATATGCTATGTTCTCTCATGATCTTATTTGCAGAATATTTTACTGGATATTTGCTTGCAAACATTTTTTTTCCCAGCATCCCATAATGCTTTGTGAAGCCAGCGTGACATCATAGAGCTTTAGCAGTCATGCACAACACTTTCACACATGCCTGTTGTAAGATCACTGCTGATCTAAAAAAGCAAAAACAAAAAAACTTGCAGTATTTTCTGGATTTTTTTGACTTTGTTGCTCTGTGTTTTGACTACAGTTTGGATTTCTAATTTGGACCTTGTTTGCTTTTGGTATTGCCTTTTTTGAAGACATTGCCTTCTATGCGTTCATGCACCTCTGAGCTTATTTTTGTTCTACACGGCTTTTAAATAATAAATCTTTTATTTACAAAGATTCTATATTACCCTCTGTGATACTAGATGGTGTTTTGGATAGGACTTCAAGCTTTGTGACTCTCAAGCTTCATAAAACTTGACAAAAGAAAAAAATGCAAAGTATTTGCACAGATACATGGGAAACAAAAAATATACTCAAGCTGTGCCCAGAGCTGTGACTCCAAACAATAGGAGGAATCAGTCATTCACAATGATCTATTTTTTATTTGGTTATTGCTACTTTGTGGCCATTTGTAGAATTTTGTTTGTGGTACTTGTTCCATCTGTGCCTTGTGTTGTTTAAGTCATGGTAGTGCAGGGATTAGCTACCTCACAGTTCAAATCATATTTTTGGCCACAATAATCAGTCCAGCATATTTGGCAGATGCTTCCTTAGGCCCCTGTGACACTTTAAAGACCATTGTACCATTATAATCCACTCAAAACTTGTTCAGTTCCTCCTTCTCCATTGACTTCAATGCATTTTGCGGAGTTTGGTGAGCATTTCCATGATTTTGCCAAACTCAAGGAGAAGTGAACTCCATAGGGATCACTACTAATAAGCTTCTTGTAATGACAGAAATAATAAGCATCATGATGTTACAATGGTTTCTGAATTTCTGTTAATCTTTTGAATACTTTTTGTATTAACTTGTAATGAGTGGTGGAGCTTATACTCTCATCATCAAGCAGATCTGTGCAAAGTGATCTAATATAAAGCACAAAATAGTTTATCACACAAGAATTCACTCCCTTCAAGTCAATAGCAGATACACCTTTGGTGGCCATGACATTTTTGAGATTGAGTGTACAAACCTCTATTAGCTTTGCATATCTGGACACTGTGATACCCCCCGAACCTTCACTAAACTTCTCAAAATCTGTCATTCTGTACAGAGTATCATGTGTGAGTAGCCTTTTTCAACTCTAGTCACATACTGTCTGATGGATTGATTTTTGGTCTCTTATTCAGCCACTCCAGAACATTAACATTGTTGTTTTAATGCCGTTCCTCTGTAGTGTTGACTTTATGCCTGGGGTTATTGTCTTGCTGGAAAACAAATTTTCTGCCAATATACAGGTTTCTTGTTCACACTATCAGGATTTTTTGTGTTTTCCTACATTCATTGCACTCTCAACCCTTATGAGCTTTCCAGAGCCTGCTGCAGAGGAGCATCACCACAGCATGATACGCCAATCATCATGCTGCATGGTGGGGATGGTATGTTTTTGATAATAAGCCGTCATTGGATTCCACTATCAGACCATAGAATCTTCATCCAGTTGACTTACAAGTCCCTCATGTTCCTTCTGACAAACTCTAGGCAAGATGTTATGTGTGTTTTTATTAACCGTGGCTTTCTCTTTGACATTTGCCCATTCACTAATTTCATGCCACTTGTTTACTTTTAAGATTAAAAATATTAATGTTTATTTCTTGCAACTCATTTTGTATCTGTGCCACCACTTCAGAAATAAAATAAGATGTCCTAGGCCACATGAAAAAGCATCTAGGACATTGAGTATGAATGGTTTGAACAGTGAAGAGGAATATTACAAGATTGATTTGCAAAGCAAAATTGCATTACGAGATTAAAATCAAGAAAATGAACAGAGTGGCATTTTGTTCTTTTTATTTTAGTCAGACTTAAACATTTTTACTGGGCAAAGGCTTAACAGTCATGTACCCTTTTATTCCTATAAAGGATCCTAGAGATCACCAACTGATTGGGTGCAAGGGAAGGACCAGTTCTGGATGGGGCGTTAGTCCATCATATTGTGGAGAAACTCTTGCACAAATTAATCTAATATTTAAACTTGTAGAATTTGGAAAGACAAAAAAAAATCCAATATGGGAATAAAAAAACACAATCCCCCCACAGACAGAGCAAAGTCTCCAAGGCAGCACTGCTAACCACATCACCAAACCATTTATGACAGCTTTGGTTTTTTTGGACAGCTGCTATTTACCTTAAAGGGTCAATAGGCAGGTGTATAAGGACCATAATGATTCAAGCATTGACATTGTTGTAGTTGATAAACATCGGGTTGATTATATAGCTGAACAATTGTAATGAGCGAACCCTGTGGAGTTTGTTTCACTATGATTTCGGCAACATTACTGAAATGTTCGTAAACTTCTCCCAACTATGCAAAATGCACTGATTTCAATGGAGAAGGAGGAACTGAATTAGTTTAAAGTGGATTATAATGGTGCAATGGTTTTTTAAGTCTCCCCAAGGGTTTTTGTGGCCACCACTGTGACTCATATTACAAAAAAGATGCAGCTGGAATAATCTTATTACCTTCTTTTCAACTTGCCTTTTATGAAGGCATTTAAATTCAGGGTGTACTTGCTAAAGTAGTATTTTGATAAAAGTTCAGGTTTAAGGTCATTGTTTACGTTTAAACTATGCGATTAATTTTTTTAAATGCCTTTGTGTTGATTCTACATTAAAATTGCAATTTAGTGTGTATTTACTTCATGGTTTATATATTAATTTTATTATTACATTTTAATGTTAGCTGTGATTAATTGTTATTAATTACATACATTTATGTTACTAATTAGTTCATTTTTGTAATCGTTTCCCAGCCCTTTTATATATATATATACATATATATATATATATGGACGGCACGGTGGCGCAGTGGTTGTGCTGCTGCCTCGCAGTTAGGAGACCCGGGTTCGCTTCCCGGGTCCTCCCTGCGTGGAGTTTGCATGTTCTCCCCGTGTCTGTGTGGGTTTCCTCTGGGCACTCCGGTTTCCTCCCACAATCCAAAGACATGCAGGTTAGGTGGATTAGCGATTCTAAATTGGCCCTAGTGTGTGCTTGGTGTTTGTGTGTGTCCTGCGGTGGGTTGGCACCCTGCCCAGGATTGGTTCCTGCCTTGTGCCCTGTGTTGGCTGGGATTGGCTCCAGCAGACCCCCGTGACCCTGTATTCGGATTCAGCGGGTTAGACGATGGATATATATATATCCATATATCCATCCATTGTATATATATACTGTGAAAGACACCCGGAACACAGACAGAGACGAACTCAGAATGTCCCAAAACACATGCTTTTTGTTTTTCTTCTTCAGCACAATACACACAGTGCACAAAGCACCACAAATAGCTGAAACTCACAGTCCTTTCTTTTACTTTCTTGTTCTTTTCCTTTGCTACCTCCACTCCTCTCCCACAAACTCTGTCCTCTGCCACCCGACTCTGGCTCCATGAGTGGAGTGAGGCAGCCCTTTTTATAGTGCACCCAAATGTGCTGCAGGTGCTCCCTGATGGCCTTCCTGCAACACCTCTTGGTGTGGCAGACGTGTTGCAGTCCATGGCTCTGGAAACATCCAGGAACCCCATGGTGGTGGCCATGGGTCCCCACAGGGTTGAGCTTTCCAGCTCCGTGTTTTCCATGCAATCCATGCAAGCCATCTTGGAATCTCCTGATCCCCTGCTTCTCCAGGTCTTCCAGTGGGACAAGGTCCCCAGTCGTCTATCACAATATATATATATATATATATATATATATATATATATATATATATATATATATATATATATAAAACTACATAAATTGCAACAATACAGAGCCTCAAGAACTTAATATTAAAAAAGGGATTAAGATAAAATACATATATTTGTTGCATTTACTATAGTTACATGGTAGTTTGCTGAGTTTATTTTGTACTTTAATATTATGTTTGCTAATGTGTTCAGTGTTATGAGTTCACCATTCATTAACTCAATGGATTGGATTAATAGTTCAGTACTATTAGTATAACTATAATTTTAAGATGCAGTCTGTTTTGATTTATTGTCATTACATCAAAGTGACACTGGTGTCATAACACAGCTATCCAGGAGCTGTAACTATTGCTGATGTTGCTGAAGGCTTTTCACCTGTGGATAATGCTGTAAGGTCAAGATCTGCCTCAGCTGTGATGTCATCTCTCTCAGGACAGCTCAGTGATATCGACCTCACTACCTCAGATAAAAATGGTTACATGACTTAAATTTTAATGACCAGTACCTATTGGTCAACTGATGTTACTACAATTTTTTAAGAAGAACAGAATGTGAATTGACATGTCTGAGGTGTTACAGAGATGATATCAGCTTTGCTTTGAGTAAATAGCATGCAAGCCTCCTGAGTGTCAGGATGAATATTTTAACTTTTCCAGCTAGAGTCTTTGCACCATGAAGGTCAAGAAAGTTAAGAGCATATAAGCCATGATGTACAGACGATCTTAAAGATAAGCTGTTAAATTAACTCCCCAGTGGCATAAAATAAAAGCAAGAAAATAGCTATTAGGAGAAGAGCAACAGTTAACGGTGTGTATTTCTTGTAGATACTGCTGCCTTTAAGCCATCTCCTATATTTCATACCATGAAATTCTATAATGTCATTGGTTCATTTCTCACATTGCTCATGTGTCTGGCTCAAAATGCAGTAAAGTGGCAAGAAAAAGTTTGTGAAGCCTGTTTTCCTGCATTAACATGACCATAAAGATATGATATATTCTTCATCTAACTCATAATAATAAAAATAAGAATCAGACTTAAAGTTTTCATTAACCACCTCCGTCTTTTGGTAAAAAAAAAAAAAAAATGTACATATGATATCTCACATTTTGTAACTGCTGGAGGAAATATCTTCAACTAAAACCTGATATAACCTGTTGATAAATCCCAAACGTGTGACTGGTTGCATTATGACCCTTGCAATAGATCGCCTGTCAATGGTTGTTTTGTACTTTGCACCCACTGTTAATTAGGTAGGCTGCAGCCTCTCACAAACTTGAACTGGATTAAGCAAATTTCAAAGTATTATGCTGTTCCTCTTCTTTTAATCTGTCCAATGACCATTCAATGAACAGCCCAGGGAGTCCAGGACATACCTGAAAAGGGCAGTGAAATTGTTTTTGGAAAGGAATGATTTCCACCTCAGTATCTTTCTGTGCACATTACATTTCCAGAGGCTTTTTCTCAGTCTGGGATCAAGAACCCTAACATTAGGAAAACACGTGCAGTTAGTCTTGAAGTTCTAAATAAATTAAAAAATTAGTTTAACTATGGCAGGGAAGGCTATCAATAATGTTGAATCTTGTCTATTTCTGAAGTAGCTCTTTAAATGTATAATGATTAACTCAGAATCTTTAGAAATACTTCAGAAATAAGTTTAGCAATTTACAGAACTCTGATTCAATTTTCTGATTTTTAATTTTTCTAGAATCTGTATATTGAGTTTTAGGAAATCAAGTGTGGCCAGGAGAGCAAAAGACCGGAAATACCCCTAAGAAAGGATAGTTTTATGATAACCATCAAACACACAAGGATGGGTTAAACACCAAGGAGCTAAGGAGAAGAGACATAAGAAAAAAATAAATTATTTGATGGGCCTATGTATGCAGGTGCCTAATGCCCTTACCAACTGACTGATGGGCAACAGCAGTATTTAAATAATAATGGAATCAGAAGATATATCTTGATTTTATTAATAGGCTAAAGTTGATTTTGGGAAGGAAATATTCTAATAAACAAGCTCAGGACTTGAAACCAAAATCATAATTCAAAGAATGCAGTGGAAGCATAGTATTACTTAACTGTCAGTTCTATTACTGACCGGAAAATATTCATATAATATTGAAAATTGGCAAAGGTCTACAAAACTACATATTGTACAGCCATGGAGAGGATATTTTGTTCTAAATCGTTTTTGTATGCTGTGTTCTGTACTCCAGCCATAGTCATCAGTTATCATCAAAACAAGCAATCAAGTGGTTCACCATTTAAAAAAAAAGGAACCATTCTAGAATACAACATGTTGCCCCTATATGTGATAATCGCCTAATATTGGCTCCTTTAACCCCTGCAATATTCATTCTGTGGTCTAAGTCATTAGAAATTGTGACAGTTAGAGATCCCTATAGAAAGGCAGTATAGGCAGGCAGTCTGACATAGTGATTAAGACTTTGGACTTCAAGCTCTGAGGTTTTGGGCTCAAATCCCACTTATTAGCACTGTGTAAATGTAACCAATTATATTTCAAATGATTTCGGTCGCCTTGGATAAAAGAATCAGCCAAATAATAAATAATAATAATCCATTTTCATCTTTAGAACCAAATATAATTTTTAAATTTTTTTTTATTTAATTTTTTTCTAAATAATATTCAAACCTTCATTCAAAGCAATCTAGCCAACATCGCTCATTTTTTATCTAGCAAGACTGCAATAGTATATAATATATAAAGGAAATGCATGCAGTATAACATTATAATAATGACAATAACAGAAATAAAAGAGAATACCCTTAATATGAAACCTTTTTTAAATGACACAGCCATGTTTTCACCATTTAGTGTGACATAGTGAGCAGTCCTTCTTAGAATAACAAGCTAATAAAACAACAATAAAATCAAAAATCCACTTAATCATCCTGGGCATGAACCACGCTTTGCTAAAATATATATTTCATAAGTGGGTTATGTATTGTATATGGGGTTATAGCTATTGAATACACAGATGACAGTGAAGTATTAAACATTGATTGAACTTCACTGTTACATACAATAGTACTTGGACATTTAAGGTCTGATGATAGATGTGGTGTTCTTCAGGGCTCTGTAGTTGAACTGTTGTTTTTTTTTTTCATTTTAGAAGCTGCTGCTGGGAGAAAGAATGATTTCTGTTTTCACTCATATAAAAATCATACTCAAATAAAGATTTCCTTCAGCGCAAAAGATATTTTTCTCGTGTCCTTAATTAATTGTATCAAGGAGTTAAAACACTGGGTAAGCGGTAACTACTTATCTTTGAATACAGAAAAAACAAATGTTATCAGCTGGTCGGAATGACACAGTCCTGTCATTTTTTAACTCAGTAGGCCTAAATAAGTTATTTTTTTACTGAATTTGTACACAATTGCTGTGTTAAATGTTATGTCTTACCAAACCTAGTACAACACTATCCTTTAAAACCTGCCTGTTGAGCTTAAAACAGATTGGAACATTTTCTAGCTATGGAGGATACAAAGATGTTAATTTATACCCTTATTTTGAATAAAATTGACTACTGCAATGTGATATTTACAGGCTGTTTAAATATTCTATTTCTATTTTTTTATTTAATTCTACTAGATACTAATACTAGAACTTAGAAATACGACCACATAACTTCTGCACTGGTTTCCACTTAAGTTGAGGGTCAAAGCCCGACATATCAAAGCATACATTACAGCCTCAGGATTAAGGAATCCAAATGTTAATTAACATAAAGTGGGAGAATAATCAATTAGATTCAAAGGCTATGCACTCTACATTTAAATACAGGCTGAAGACCCTTTCATCAAGAATACTTGGATTACAGCTGTTGTTTGTCTGTTCATATTGCATCTCTATTTGTGAGCCACTTGCACAAACGTGTGAAAATTATTTAGAAACTTTACTGACCCTCGTCTCGTCAGAAGTGTGACAAAAAGGGGCTGATAATCCAAAAAGACAATGAAGCAGGCCAGGACTTTCACTGACATGCCTAGCAGAGGGGTACCAGAAATCAGCCAGTACCTAACTATATTCCTACTGCCTACAGTGAAAAAAGGTCACAAAATGGGCAGCTGGCTTTAAAAGTTTAAAATACAAAGAAAGTCCCACAGTATATCAAACTATCTTACAAGGGAGAGAGAAGCTGTGAAACGTGCTTGTAGAGAGAGACAAGTCTTACAAAGAATCTATATAAACTGAGATATGTATTTAACAAAAAATAGAGAAAATGCTCAAAAGAGGAAAAAAGGATTTGCCTAAAGGGCAGTTTTAGGCAAACAAGTCCAAAATCACGATCCAAAGGCAGAATATAAGAAAACAAAGCCAGAAAATACCCAAAATACAGTAATTTCAAAGAAACAATAAAATTCAATCTAAATGTTCCACTGCTGAGTCTCTCTTTCCCAACCGAATAAAAAAATCAGAAGGAGGACCCGGAACCCAGCAGCATTGATGGCAGGGGGCTCATGGGGCTCCACCCACAAATCACAGTAAATGGCAGTCATAGAATGCAAAAAAAAAAAACAATAAGTAAAATTAGCAACATACAAACATGAAAAATAATCACTCAAAATTAACAGAAATAACCATAAAAATGAAATTATACCTAAACCAGAGAAAGAACCCTGTCTATAACATAACAAATGCATTGTGTTTCACTTCTCAGTATCCTCCTATAACACTTGGGCTTAATGCTACATTTCCAACATACTATTCCTGCCCATGGGGAGTGACACAGAGATAGTTAGCGTTTTGAAACCCAAAGATGCAAAGATTTGTGGACCCCAAGAAGTTTATTTTCTCCAGGAAAACTGCTAAGTAGAGTTTTGAATTTCTCTACCTTGTCAACAGGTGATATATTCTTTTATAATATTAATGAACTTATATTGACATATTTTTTTATTCAATTAAAAGCTGTTTCATTTTACTGTGTCTTCAGCATGATTTGTATGGTCATGTATGTTAATTATGTGTTGTGTTATGAAATTTTGCATATAAGTTGATAAATATTTTCTATGTCTTTATTTGTAACTTATAACGCTAATGCCTATCATTGATAAGAACAGCAATGGCTAGATGGTTAAGAACCCCTTCCCCCCTTTTAGGAATGAGCCTCTTTGTAATTTTACGACAGGGTTGGGGGAAGTGCCTCAGACAAGTTTGGCAGATGTTTCCCTGCAGGATTCTCTCAATCAACCCCCACAGGAAAGCCAGACTGCCTAGCTGGCAAGCTTCACCTTAACACACGATTTTGGGGCAGGTGTGAAGGTTTCTCTGCCCCATTGGTCTGAAGTATGGCTGTTTGGAATTGGCTTGTATCAGAAGGCTTTTAGTACCATGACGCCCTATTGGCTGTAGGAGTCAGACATAAATTTGCTTGCTTTACCCCACTCTCTCTCTCTCTGACCAACTGATGAAAGAGCATCTCACACCATGAATTGAAATGGAACGCACAATGGAGAGCACAGCACGGCAGCCATATTTAAACAAGCATGTGGCCTGTTCTGAAGAAAGCTGACCAAAAATGAGAAATTAAGGTAGAGACATTTTAAGTAACTAACAAGAGTGTGTGCCGCCTGAAACTACACATCAGGTTGTATGGTTTCCAATATTCAAATGTACTTTGCATATTGTTGTTATTTATGAATATTATCAACAATACATTATTTAAACTGTAACTTAACTCCTGCTTGTCTTTTACTACACCTAATTGCCTGAGATTATAAATGTAGAAGGTGGCGAGAAGTTGTATGGTACAATACCTGATAAACAGTGGTAAGTCTGTGAGATTTGAGGCATTCTGACAAAGTCTACATATTAATAATACAAAAGGGGAAAGAAGAGTAATATATTACACTACCTAGACAAACCAATGTATGGTTTAATTCTGGCCTAACTTGATTGCTGAAGACTCATGTAATCTTCCTAAGCATTTATTCAGTAAAGAGCACTATACAATAAAACTGAGTTGAACTGATTTTCACTTTGCACTGTTATTAACTGCTATAAGCTCTGCCATATCACAAACCAGATCAGCACTTTGCATAAGTCAAAATGTCCCAAACATGCTGACTCACTGTCTGTAATGCAAGAGACACTTTATACTGACCTACTTATTATTCTAAATTAAAAGACATTAACTCTCATCCATTCTTTGGAGGAAACGCTTTATGGCCTTCTAAATCCAAGAGTTAGTTAATCTCCTAAACTGACTCTTAATCTTTAATTCTTAAGGCAGCCATATGTTTAGCATTCTCACTTTAAGTCAACTGAAAATACACTTAGCATTTACTTAGCATTTCATTTATACTACCTGTATTTAAAAAGTTTTCTCTTCCTAAGTATTATTAGTAGCTGTATTACAGACTTGGCAGAGGTATTTTAGAGGCAGGGTGTGTTTTCTTTAACACTAATGTTACTTTTTCAAGCATGAATACATATTTCAAATCAATAATAGTCTTTATTCCAACAGTCTTGCTACTGTCACAACACATTTGGGGAAACAATTTCAACTATTATACTAATTTCACTGGGAAATGTGCTTATTGTATTAATCTTGTACACTCACTGCAGCTAATTCCACATTATGTCAAGTATCTTGGGGTGCTAGTCCACCATTTAATGTGCTCAACAAATTAAGGGCTGTTTTCTTGTTCCATCTTGTTCTGTTTGTTCATGCTTCATTTCAGACTTCTTTCTCCTGCTGTCAAGTTGGGCACAAACACGCTTTCCGGTGTTTCAGTGCTGCCATCACTCACTGACAGTACTTAACACAATGATGTTAAATACACATGCTTTAGAGTAAGAGTCAGTTTGAAGCTCTCAAGCATAGCAATACCTAATCCTTGTCAAAACAGATATTTGGTTCTTGTGTTGAGACCAAACCTCTTCATTTAATATTTACAAGTTCAATTAAAGAATTAAATGTTGACTGATTAGATTTAAATTAGATTAGGTTAGATTAGATTATAAATGTATTTTTCCTTGAGAGGAAATACAAATTTTATAGAAACTCCCAAATAAATAAATATAACAAAAACAAACAACAAGCCCCCTGCCCCACCCAAAGTCCCACCACCCAACAACACATACAAAAACATTTGGTTTGGGTTACAGAGATCTGTTGCTGTCAACAACAGCCTTGTATGTGGCAGTAAGATGAGGTCAGATCTGCTCAGATTATACCACAGGTTTATATTTAAAAGTCATTAATATTTGGATAGAGCAGGTTCAGTTTAAAGTGTCCAAGAAGGGAACATGCCTAACAGACACTCAGTTCCTTATCTTAAGTCACCAACATCCAGAATGACCCATCACCCAGACACTGGTACATAGCGAATCATTTCCATTACTGAGTCTTTGAGGATGATTTAACTTACTTTCCTGGGCAGTGACAGGGACGAATTCAGTCAACATTTCAATGTCAGGATCACTCATTTAGTTTTAATTGTAGCGTACTCCCTTATTCACCATTACGTATTCACAAAAATTTCCAGTCCTCCTCCTGCTTCGTCCACTCAGTCTGATGAAAACCATCCAGCATTAAAATAGCATCTGAAATAAGAGGTGTAGGTTGGTTCTTCACAGTACCCAAAATATCACAGTACCTGAACCTGCCATAACTCACTATGAGATATAACAGTTGAAACAACTTATATGAAAGAAATCAAACATTTCTTATTATATGAAGTCAGGCCAGGTCTGAATTCTTTCCTCCTTACTTTTGTCCCATTTTTGATAATCAGATCCATCCATTTTTGAAGCATGTGGGTAACTGGTAACAATAGATTTTTCAGCCACTAGAGGTGGATGTGAGTTAAACTCAGAAGAGTACTGGGTATAATAGACAGTGTGGCACTCCCCACTCATACTCTATGGAGAGCCAACATGGTGGAAGTTGTTCAGGGGCACCAACAAGCCATTCAGTGGTGGCTGGGTAAACCACAACTACTTATAAAGGTTTACTAGAAGTGTTACTTGACCTGCTCTTAATAAAAGTGTCTTTCAACCAATAGAGCTTGTAGCTGGGAAGTAGCTGGTGGCAAGGGCTTCACAGGCAGAAAGAAGAAAGAAAGGCTGGTCAGAGGTTTTGAGAGAAAAAGGAGTAAATCTGTGTAGCGAACACACCAAGGTTAGTGTGTAAGTAAACCTGCCACCCCCAGGATAGTCAGGCATCATATGTGTGCTCAGGAAGGCCAGAAGACTTAGAGTTTATTTTACCATGTTTTCCAATTGCTCTAATTCTTCAGTTATTTTATTGATCAAAATCCCCATTCTTTCATTACTTTCTTTCTGATCATCACTTGGATTCAAAGATAGCACATGAGTAACCACATGCAGTGTTTTCCAATCCAGGGTTCCATTTCGGAAATTTATAATGGGATGCCACTCACAAGCACTTTTACACTTTCTCATACTGGGACAGTTTAGAAGCAGCAATTAACCTAACATGCACAGCTGGATTGCCCAAAGAAAGCCAATGCAGACACAAGGAAACCATCCAAATCCCATGAAGCCATTATCAGGTCAAAACTAAAACAAAGGTACCTGCAGCTATGAGGAAGGAGTCTTAACTACTGTATGACACTTCCAGGTTGACAATGTTTAAATAAATGTTAAGCTTAATAAATAACTTGCAGATGTTGCACCAAAAGTGACTGCAGCTATTACTCAAAGAGTGGAGGTCTAGGGAGAAGTAGGAAATCAGGTCAAGCAAAAGTCACTAGATACGGTACTGAAAATCCTGAAAGTCCATGACAAGCAATAGACAGAGACGTTCCATGTGAAGTTCAGGCACAGACATAAAAAGAGTCAAGAGAAACAGTTATGTCCAAGCAAAACTTGGGGATAAAGCATGAGGTCTTATGCTTGTATACCCAATGACAGGAAAGTGAAGGTGCTGCCATTTTAGAAGCTAGTTCATTGACTTTTTGTCAATTGTTTCTTAAAACTAATAGTAGATTTTTTCAGATTTCAGGAAGGAGGAGTTTTTCTGGTCATTGGTTTATCTGTATGCATTACTATTTTCCAAGATGGAAGAGATGAGGTAACATAATAAGTTGTTTTTCTTAAAGTATTTAACTCTTTCATTAACTTTGTTTTATATACAAGGTAGTTCCTATCTAAACAAGGCATATGGTGTTAGACTTGATCGGTTTAAAATCATGTTATGGGATTATATCCTGTGTTATGCAAATTATCTCAATTTGAAAAATTCAAGATCTTCCTTGTTTGTTAGCATACTTAAAGCTGAGTCAGATTGGTTAAATTCATTGGAACCACTGCAAGATTTATCTAAGAGAGATAGAGAGGTTGTGAGCATGTGCTGATTACAGAAGATTATCGCACCCACCACACGGTGAACCATCTGCATTGTGATCCAAGTGCAGTGGGAGACACCTCAGCACCACACTGAACAATGTGAGTATTTTTTATGGTGACTAGAGTGCCAATCCTGCCACCAACCCTCAGGTCTCCCTGTAGGTTGGACGACCTGCTTGTAGGCTGGATGCAGATTAACGTCATACCCAGGACGAAGCAACTGCAGGTTGAGGGCCTTATCTTAGCTCTTATTTACAGTATATTGGGAAAGCTTACTATTAGCTAAGCAATTAAGCTTTATGGGTTCAATGGTCTCCTCCCATTTGTCAAATCTGTTACGTATGTGTCTTATTTAAAAGGAATTGTTCTAAGTTATAAACAAAATACACCTGACCATATTAAACTATTATTTTTATGAATAAAATATTAAGAGTTTAATTATTTATTATATTATAGATAGCATAGGTGGGTAACGTTATGACATCTCTGTACCAAGAAATAGCCTAACTGTTCATAAAGAATATTTAAAACTGGGCAAATATATATATTAATGTAGAGAACTGCAGAGTGCTACACAAGGAGAAAAGGAACATTCATTTTAAATGCAAGATTAGCAATATTGTTTCTTTGTCTATGCCAGTGGTTCCTGGCCTTTTTTTTTAACTTAAAGCTGCACCTCTAGTTGTCAACAGCTTGAAAGATACAATAAATGTTAGGTGTGCACATAAAACAGAATGTATATGTATACCTGGTAATAACATCACTATTTGTTTAGTGTTTTTTTAGATCAAATCTTTATAAAAAAAAACACCCATGAAGAAAGTGCACTGAACAAAGAGAAACTAGAGCACATTTTACACTTAGTATAAATTAAACAAACCAACAACCCTTTCTGTTTAATTAAGAATTAAAAATACTCTCTACAATTTACTTGAACAGTTTTGTAAATAAAACTATCTTTTTATAAGTACAGTATATTAGTAAGCTACCTGATGCTGTCAGGTGGCGATTAAGCATTAAAGCTATAAGCCAAATGTGGCCAATGCTGTACAGCAACAAACGATATGCCAAGATTCCCTAGGGGAAAAAAATGTGACATTGCATGTGTTGCATAATCCACATGGCAGTTATCCCATCATTGGCTCACAACATGCAAAACACACGTAGTTTTTGCTAGATATTGTAAAATTGGAGATTTTGAGTTTTTGTCTTATGCAAAGCATTCACAAGGCAGTGTAAAGTTCTAATAAACTGATTAGACAGATGCAAAAAGTATGAGAGAATTGTGTGCCCTTAAATATATTGAAATGTTAAGCATCCTCTAAATATAAAAATGCTGAAGAATGACCAAAGCAAATGATTTCTAATTGTGTGTTAGTAGTACTAGGGTGTTGTAATTTGCTAGCCATTATGAATGTAGAGAAACGTCAAGGAAAATGACACCTTTTATTGGCTAACTAAAAAGATTACAATATGCAAGCTTTCGAGGCAACTCAGGCCTCTTCTTTAGGCAAGATGTAATTTTGTATTAGTAACATTCAGGAGCTCATCCAGTCCACTTAGTTGAAAGGGTAAAGAAACTGTGAGACTATATTGTAAAAATTGTTGACTGTTAGTCAAGTGACTTTATGCTTAGAGTATATAAGACGTTACTGAGACTATGGAGTTTGGTTTGCAGTTCTGGCTATACTAAAGAAAAATTGTAGCCCTAGAAACTGTGTAAAAAGAGCAACTAAGTAGACCGTGGAATTGAAGGCCATGTCCTACTCTGACTTACTCTGGGAATTAAACCTATTTAGCCAGGAACAGACAAGGCTGAATGAGGACCAAATTTTGGTTTTCAAAATTCTCAAAGCAATCTATAAAAAAGATTCATCAAAATTATTTCACCTAAATAGCGAATCAAATAATCAAAGAGGAAGTGTATTTAAAACTAACCAGGAAGCAATTCCTTATGCAAACTGTTGTGGGAATTTGGAACAAAAAGCTATTGAGTCATATAGTTCATACAGAAACCTAGACAACTTTTAAAAAGTCCTGGATAACATATTGAGACAACTCGATGGACTGAATAGTCTTCTATAATCTGAGAAACTTCTTACATTTTAAGCAATTCCTCTGTGTCGTTGTGCGTTTAAATCACATAATCCTTCAACGTATCTTCTTTAGCATTTCAATGCTTTGCTTGCTAGTTTAAATACAAACAACGCGCTGGCTCTCAATCTGTGTGTGTGTGTCCTCAATTTGAAAATGATTTGTTTTGCTGGATGACCACTGCCTTGAATGTAATGTTGCTAGCACAGTGCCTGGCTACCCTGAACTGTAAAGTGTAGACTAATGTGTTCAGAAAAATTGCTAGATGGATTCTTCAAAATTGCTGAGAATGATTTTTCCTGAATGTTTTAAACAACGAAGAGCATTTCTATTGTATGTCACAGGGAGGAAATATCATTTAGTGACTAGAAACTTTATACATTCTCTCATTTTAGCCCTTTAACTTTTTCAGGGCTTATGTTGACTTTTGTGAAAAGGAGGAGCTGATGATGGTAATCGATTGTAAACTGTGACAAAACCAACCATTATGTTTTAGTTGGACTCTCGTTGCTAGAAGGAAAGTGTTGCCCAAGATTTCCTGCACTCCCATGAATAGCAAGTGTCCAGCAACGGCAAAAATGGCACTGACATCTGGCGAGAGATCAAAGCAAATGCGTAAAGCAAAACACTCTGTGGACGACGTTTTGCCTATTATCTCTGAACTGGACTATGACTTGTCAGACTCAGATTTTGATGCAAGTGATCAAAAACAAATGTGAGGCTAATTGGTCCCCAGCTAATTGTTATACTGACAATATTCGCCATGGAGGACTGCCACTTAACAATGATAAGAGGTAGAAACCAGATTGCAGTGCGCTGCTACTTTGTCCCAGCCACATAAAGCCAGCCTGGCAGCAAGCCTGCAACAAATTCTTGGCAAACTGGCAGCCACAGCATGCAGCAACAGATGTTTTATGTTGATTTCTGTGTGATAGCATTGCTTTTCAGAAAACTATGTTTATTGGAAAAAATATTCAGCCCTCAAAGAGTTAAACTCAGCCTCATTTTTATCCATTTTCTGCTACTTTGATTTAACTGGTTATAACTTTATCATCCTTTACTCAATATTCATGTTCAGTACCTCAAAATAAAGCTCAGATATTTCTCTTTCAAAATGTGTGCAACTGAAGAATTATTTATGTCGTACACATTATTTATATTAAAAAATTCAGAAATGCTTTTACCAAAACATTCACTTTGAATGTTATTCTTGTTTTCATACCTCCAAACACTATAAAAGTCAACTAAATGTTGGGAAGTTACACGTCTTATTCTTTTGCTCTGATATTACTGTTTTCAAATAAGTGTCCATAGCATAAATATCCATTATTGAAGACCCATGAAGAAATTATACTGTTTGCAACACCAATACTTGCAAGATGCAGAAATGTTTAAAAAAAAAACACAAAAAACATTCTGAAACATAAAAAGTTGAATGTGGTTTCATTTTTGAAAGAAACACCTCTGTCATTTAGTAGATAATAGTCTGTCTATCAAATTGTACAGAATCGAATAAGGACATTCAAGACATTAGGTGCAGGTGTTACTGTGATACTGCAATTTGGCCATCTTTGAGGGAAGAAAGACAAATGTTGCAGCGTAGTGTCAGAGTATGCAATATGACATTTTAATTGTAAAACACTGTATTTTAATTGTAGCAATGAGGAAACAAGTATTTTATGCAGTTTTATTTGCTTTTAATTTTGTATTATAGCTTAGTCGTGTCAGCAGGTCCAGAACAATGGGGCTGAGTTTAAAGAGATAATAACCTTAGTTTGGACCTCAGGGTCACCTACCATGGCAGAGTTGGGTAAAAATAAGGAACCAGATATAGATGACATGTTATTCTGTGCCGGGCACAAGAGTACTCGTACACAAACACTTGAATGTTAAAACTATTTATTGAAAATTAACCAATTTAAGAAGCAGAATATCTTTGGCCTGTGGAATTAAGGAGGAAACCCATACGAAACACTCAAAAAACACACCCAGAATACTTGTGATTTTTTACAATCAACAATCTACATTTACTAAATCTCCTAAATTAAACAAAACTTGAAGTTACATTTTTTAATTCATATCAGAATAACAGAAACAGGCCAACATGATTGAAACTAGGCAAGGTCATTGACAAAATGAAAGAGCATTGTAATCGACAGCCATTGCCACAAAACTATTTAAACACATGCAAGATCAGTTTCACCAAATTACATAAATGCTTACTTGTTTTGAATTTATTGCAATTAAATCTTTTAAATGAACACATAATTTGCTAATGGACTGTTTAATGTTTACATCAGTTACCACAAGACAGAAAATCACCATAGCAATTCAGAATACTTCACACTTTTATTCATTATATCAAAATGATACAATAGTCTAATCAAAAATAAAAAGCCTGCAACATGCATTAATGTAAAAGAGAAGATTCCTTAGGGATTATAAATAGTTAATCAAAAAGTAAAACTTGAAAGTGAATCCACTCTGATAATATTATGAGCATGCAGGATATCAGCAATAACTGGTGATTTTTTTACAGCTTTGTTTTATTTGTGAAAAGCAGAGGTCTTTGTTGCTATTTTATTTTTTTATAATGCTAACTCTGCCAATTTTTTGTAAACCTACACATCATCAAAAAATATACTTACAATCCCACTTTTAACATTATGCAACAACTTGAAACTCAACCATATTATATTGTAATTTGACATGATTTAATAATTATCTCAGTGATTTACTGACAACTATTTTTTAATGATTACACCACATGGAAGATTTTGTTTGATTTTACTCAAGTAAATAAAAAAAGATGAGCAAGACCAAGATTACTGATATGTAGTGTGTTAGAAATGTATCTACATTTATTGCAAAGCAATCTCTTAACAGATTAACAGTGGGTGCATATTTCTAAAGGAACCATTATGGAAGTTGATTGCCGCTCCCCACTATCTCCTTATGTAGTTAGGGTTAGGGTCTCCTTATATAGTTCTACTGGATTTTGTAGCATTTTAGATCAGAATTAGTTTGCAGTTGAGATTAACAAAGCCGTGTGGTAATGTCTTAATGCAGTGGTTCACAAAATGTTGCGACTGACATGTTAAATTTTTTTTACAGTGTCTTGGGCTTGAAAAAGGTTGTGGGATCCTATTGGCTGTGTAGTAGCTTTATGTTTTTTTTCTTCTATCATTTTTAAACATTAACTTTATATTGGAAATTACGTTAATTAGAGCTGTATGCAGATTATTAATATCATTTAAACTGTAACAGTGATGACAAGCTCTATCAACCTGGGTATAATTCACTAAAACCCTGAGCCTGCATTTCATCATGCAAATAAGCAGCTTACATGCCAGCCCCAGCGTATCCTATAAAAATAGCAAGCCTTCCAATGTCACATAGGTGCAGCAACAGCAAGTGGTCCTTCCAAGGACAATGTGCTACTTAAAAGAGTCATGTAAAGAGCAAGAATCCATTGGGCTGGCATTATATCATCATGCCTCTCACTAGGAAGGTTTAGTTGTAATTGTCACCCATATGTTATCTCTCTTACTTGCCAATTAAAAAAATATACCTGTCAACATTACGCCTAATTTGTATTGCTGCTGAGGACAACTTCACACTTGTAAATGATACTTACTGAATGGCAAAACGATCAAAACTAAGTTTCTATTACAAAATGTTTAAAAACATGGGTAGATCAGCAGGGCCGTGGAACAGTATGAAATGTGAGGTGTAGAAGGTAGGAAGTCTAGTTCAATTCATAATTTACATTCAAACTTTATGGATTTTCTCAAAAAATAATATTCATTGGGAAAAACTGGCAAAGGTACACTTATTAATACCTAATACAATATGTGTGAGCATATTAGTTTGTAGCAGTGCCATGAGTATTAAGAAACTACAGCTCCCAGAAGTCCCTGCTGTAGCTCTTTTGGATGTCTGCAGATGATGCCGGGGCTGCTTGGGACAAGATCAGTCGGAACGATCTTTAAAAAGGATCCAGCTAGCCAGAAGGGGAGTCTGGAGTTTGTGTCTACCTTTTCATCAAATTCACCACTGTTGGATTATTGTTTTGTCCTGGAATATCATCTGTATGGATTTATGGACTGTTTTGTGCCTGCTTCTTGTGTGAGTACTGAACTGGATTGGTTATCATGCTTTGGAGAAGAAAGCTATCCCAATCTCATCATTTGGCAACACATCAGGAATACTGGTAGGACTGTTATTACATTACTTAACATCGAGCTGTTCTCTGGATTATTTTGTCTTCATCATTTCACATCATCAGTCTCCGTTTCATATGGACAGTGTGTAGGACTTTGTGTTTATCGTGCTTGTTGTTGTGTAAGGTTTTTGTTATATCTGTGATCGCTGGCAGGAAGCTGGGGGAGGAATTGTTTTTGTTTGTTGTTTAGTTAGATTTCTCCTTCTATTTGTGTTGATTACTGTTTAATCCATTTGTTTCCGGTCTCTGTGTGTGAGGGTGCTAGTCCGGCCAAGGCTACATGTATTCCTGGAGTTCACACCAAGAAAATAAATAATAAATCGCCATCCTTGTAGCGGTATGAATTGTAGAGCCTCTGTACATGCTACAGATTTTGGCGAGCCATGTAGGCGGCAGGTTTATTTAGTTATCCATGAATCTGTCTAGTTCTTTTCACATTTTCCATAATACAAAGAAATCATGTCTGATGAGAATGTAGTGCAGGGCAAGAGCTTCAGATGACCGTTCTGTTGATGAATATGCCACTGGAGCCTGCTGGATTCTTTCTGCCTCACCAGTCCAGATCAGCAAGAGATCAACAAGGGGTAGGTTCTACAAGACCTGAAACTGCACCAAGAGCAACCAGAGGCATGGGTATATGGCATCACCTGTAGCTTCATTAATAGAAATGAACCAACAACCTCATCAAAGCCACAGCTGGCTGAGTTTCTAATGAGTCGATTGTGAGGATGCAGCATCTTGAACAGTCCTTCGCATGATATGTGTGTTGCTTGGAAAGTAAGAAGACCTTGCATGATGCCTACCCTATGCCCCTCATCCATGACATCCTAAAGTTGTTGCATTGGGTGGCAGTATTCAGCTCTATGGATTTGAAGTTGGGGTATTGGCAGGTGAGGATAGGGAAAAACAGTATATAGAAGACAGACATCATCACCTCAGAGGGTTTGGTCCAGTTCCAGGTGATGCCCTTTGGACTGAAAAACTCAAGGGCATCATTCCAATGACTTATGGAGCAAGTCCTCTGAAGGCACATTGGGAAGATCTGTTTGTTGTATATAGAAGACATCATCATACAGTATGTTTCCCCATCTGTCTCACAACATCAGAAGGACCTTGTAATAATGTTCCAGTAATTACACAAGGCTAATCTTTCCTTGAACATCAAGAACTGTTAATTTCTGAAAGGCCAGCTTACTTTCTGCGGCCACATGGTGTCAGTGGTTGATGTCAAAGTGAATCAGAAGAAAATCAATCTGATAGTGGTCTATCCAACACCCCAGGAGGATGAAAACCTCCAGTGCTTCCTGAGGATGGATGGATGGTTCCACAAGAAATTCAAGAAGGCACTAATATCACCACCAGTCATGGCACAAACTGACCCAAAGTTAACATTTCAGGCCCACATGGTCGCGAATGATCTTGGACTCAGTGCTGTCCTCTCCAGTTGAGTCAGGAAGAGGAGAGGATGGTGGCTTATGCCTCTTTGTCACTGAAGGGTGCAATTACTGTATGTAGGCCGTAGAGAAGTGGCATCATTTCCTAGATGGAACCTGGTTTGAAGTCTACACTGACTATCAGGCTCTAACTTGGACCCATTTCCCACAAGACCACATCTAGGTTAACCAGGTGGGTGTTGCACCTCGAGCAATTTTCGTTCATGGTGTGCTATCAAAAGGGTTGTGCCAATGTGGTGCCAGATGTTCTACCCCATGCACAGGAATAGGCACCTGTGATATGTGTGGATTCAGCCTCTTCCCATTTGCCTGTTTTGCCCCTGAACATGCAGGCCATCATTCAATCGCAGGTCATTAGTCGTGTGTGTCAAGGGTTGAGAGGAGGCTTGAAAAAGGGGCATGGCTGCATACATTATCAAGAACTTCAAGGTGTACTGTATCGTTATGTGCCTACGAAGGATCGGGGTTACGATAATCAGTTGGTAGTGCCCGAGATGCACGTGACAAAGTTTCTAGAGTATTATCATGACAACGTAATTGGTGGACACCATTGAATTCAGCGGTTCGTGAGGTTACGTGTGTGACCCTTGCATTGTTAGTTCTAGGCAAGCATATCAAACTGGCACAACATATGAGACATAGGTGCCAAAGGAAAAATTAAACAATCGAAACGACTGTTGACTTTGAATGCACTGCTGAAGATTAATTTGATTAAAGAGTACATATGTCTTAATTGGGCATACATTAAAACTTGTGTTAAAATGCCATAAATACCATCCTCAATTGTTCATCACCATCAACATATGTACATGATCACCTCCAGACTTTAAATCATAAACTTGGGGACTTGGAAACCTGTTAAAGGTAAATTCCGAACAAACAGTTTTTGTTTTACATAGGGAACCATAGACACTTGGTTGGAAGACAGTAAAACTTTAGGGACTTTAAAATCTAGACTTGATGTTTTTTTAGAAGAATTAATTGGCGAGCTTTGTTGGGCTGAATGGCCTGTTCTCATCTAGATTGTTCTAATGTTCTAATTGCACAATGGGTAATTGAGAGAAAGGTGGCATCCAGGTCTAGACAATCTCAGTCATACAACCATAGAGATAAGTCTGCGTAACTCAGTTGGAGAGAAAGTCTGGATCAGGACTTATCCCCAATCCAAAGCCTTTGATGAATTCACAGCTAAACTAGCTCTAAAGTGGTTTGGCCCTGCCGAAGTAGTCCAGAAAAAATGTCCAGTGACCTATGCAGTGAAGTGGGGATTATCAGAGATCAAAAAAGTAGACACAGTCCACATCTCCAAAGTCAACCTGATTGTTTGACTCCCAGAGTCTCTGTGTGTTTTCATTCACGTGCCATAGATGTCGGTGTTAGGTTGATTTATGATTCTACAGTGACCCCATGCAGAACTAGTTAACTATCAAGCGATACAGGCAGCTGCATAGGGCAGTCATTTATGAAAGCTAAGAAGGATGTGTTCCTAATACTGAAGAGGTTAAATCCAAGGACAACACCCCCACTCCGATCATCAAACTGTACTTATACTGAATGGCCAGCATAACCTGCTGGGCAGCGTTTATTAAAGTAACAGTGTTTCTTTACATAAAGAAGCATACACTACTTGAAGTCTGCAGTTTATACACAAAGGTGCACCATTTGTGGTTCTAACACATACTTTGGACACCGTGGGAGAAAAGGTTACTGAACACTGACAATACTAAATGGGTGCTGATTTCCCAGTGGGTGCTGTTTATGAAGGTAAAAGAATGCACACTACATACATCAAGGGGTGTGCGCTCCGTGAAGTCTGTGGTATATACACAGTGTGGAGCTAAATTTGCTACTGAAGGGACGCACCCTCTGGACACTGAGGGGGAATCACACCCCTCCCTCCAGTTGCTGAAGTCTGAAAATGTGAACTACCCACTAAGGACAACAAGGGGTGTCATCTGTCCTCACCACCCAGGGCTCAAAATGGAGTGCTGGCTTGGCTATGTGTTAAAGGGGACCCTCTCACTGTCCTGAATTGGTTCTACCCTTGCCTCTCCTTAGGTTTAGACATTATTTTCTGCTTTCATATACTGAATTTTGAATCATCTATAGTATATCACATTAGAAACAAAATAAAGTTGTTGTCCTTTTTAATCATTTACTTGAAGTTGAAAGAACAAGAATGGTTGTTTAAAGATTTTTGTAAATCAATACACACACAGTTTTATTTTACCATTGCTCCTCAATGTTTAATGTACAGCTTGGACTTTAAAGCTTCCATGACCTTAAAAGTATCTAACTGTTTTATTCACATCCTTGATTGATTAGTCATGAGAAAGACATGCCTTTTGCAGAACACCTTTATCTTCATTTTTGGAATAGAATCAATAAGAAACTGTATTTATATCACTTAAATATTATTCTTCTAGGCTTGTATATTATTATATTACTTTATTTTCTTGTAAGTATCCATCATCCTGTTCTCCAAATGCATTTAATTCATTAAGGATCAAATGGAGGCTGCAAAGCTAGAAATAGCTCCAATGCACATTGCAGAGCAGACTTACTCAATTTTAAATTACCATTGACTCTGACAAAGAGGACTTTGGAAGGTGGGATAAAAAATTAAGACATGGGGGGTCATGCAGTCACCACATATACAGTTTAACCCCTGTGCCTGAAGATGTGACATTGACCACTATGCCACCATGCTGCCCTCCTTCAAACTTCTTAAAAGATGCATTTTATAAATAAACTTGACATTCTGCATGTTTAATTAGGCAATTGCTTTTAATTACTGATCAAAAGAAAAAGTCTGGATGTGTATCCTTAAGTAACTGTTAGTAATTAATTTAACAGTGCAATTTTGTTTTTGTTCATTTGCATTTTCTATGTTTGATTTAGCTGCTTGTGAATATTTTGTTCTGTCAAAAGTATTCATTAAAAGAAACCAAATAGTTGCAGCCAGTTACATAGTACAGGAGCAACGTACCTTATAAAAGGGCAACTGCGGTGTCATTTAAGGTTGTATACTGGATGACATTCACCATTTTATGATATGTCTAGTTTTCAAACTTTAAAAAATAAGATTAAAAATTAAATAGCAGAAATATAGAATTCCGATGTTGATATGCTACTTAAAAATTAAACCATACACTTGGGTATTTTCAAGTGAAAATACTGAAAACAGCATGAAGTCAATTAATTCAACAAATACTGAAATGATACATGAGAAGTGGCCTCTGATTAAGAAATTCGATCAGAAGCCACACACATTCTTTAGAAATGCTATGAGAAATACAGTCTGCATGTAGTGGAGCTGCATAAATGGAATATAAAAATATATTGAATTATGCAACACTTTTGATTTAGGGATACTTTCATATCACATACCGTATGTACTGTTCCATTAAAACATAATACATTACTATTGCATAATCTTTAAAAAGTCATCTGTATTATATTTCTTCCTACACATAAAGAATAATTCCTTGTGCTCCTTTTCTACAATTTTCATAAACGTCTGCTCATAAGCAGCTTCCAGCTGTGACTTCATGCCCTATCTGAATATGACATCGGTTCCTCACTCTTTTCAATTATGAACACTTCTTAATCTCTACTTTCTGATTAAACTCAAAAGATTCATCTTTCTTGATAAATCATATCATATTATGCAGGTAATCACTGACCTTTTTTTATACTATAACCTGTTAATCTTTATTGTAATATGAAATCACTATTCACTCTATTACAATCTTGATGGACATGTCTGCTAAATCCCAAGTTCATCTACATTGAGGTGGCAGTCTAATTAACCACTGGGGACTCATATATATACAGTACAAAACTTCCATGTAGAGGGTGTGTGAGATAATTTTTCTTCATAAATTTACTGTGCAATGTACATGGAGGACAATGATGGTGAAAGGCCATTGGGGCAGTGATTGGCCTGAAATTTGAACAATACAATTTATTTTTTTGTATAGCGCAGTTCACAGAGTGCAGGCACAGAATGCTGTGAACAATTCTCAGTCAAAATACAAGTATAGATTGTACTTATTACTAAATTAGGACCTGATACACATATAACTGCAAACACACAGAGAATAAGGTAACAAGATCGAATTTAAAAGAGAGTAAAGTAAAAACAAAATGGAAACCAGCAATATCTGTTTGTTAAATCATTGGTGAACATGCCCAGTTGACAACAGAGGAGATTAAACCAGGATGTGACTGTCCGGGTAGGCACCATGTTCCTTAGCAACTTCTGGAACCATTTGAACTATCACAAATGGTGGTAGAAGTGGGATACAAGCTGGGTTTTTGATGGTTGACTACAGCTGCTGGCAAGCATCTCTTCTTGCTGCAAGGTCCTGATGGGTTAAGGTGAGGAAATTCCAGATTGTTGAAAGAGGCACTTGGGCTTATGGTTTTTTTGATTCTGCCTGGATTATCAGCTCATTTATTTATTTGTAACTAGCAAAATAGCTGCGCTTCGCAGCTGAGAAGTAGTGTGTTAAATAAGGTATTAAAAAGAAAAGGAAACATTTTAAAAATAACGTAACATGATTGTCAATGTAATTGTTTTGTGACTGTTATGAGTGTTGCTGTCATCAAGGATTTGATTATCATTATTTCTTTCAATCAGGTTCGTATTTGGAGGACGTGTTGTGTTCAAGTTACATTCCGTGTTTGTCAACCGTTGTAAAGATAACAGGTTTCATTCATCGAAGTGTTCACTACCTAAATCGCTACTCGTGAATCTAAGATGTTTAACAGGCATTCCCAATATTAAGTTGTGGAATTGCCTGCGAGTATTTAGCGACAGCGTCTCTATGAACTTGTGGATTTGCCTGTGAGTATTTAGCTGACGCATCTCTATCAAGTTGTGGATTTGCCTGCGAGTATTTAGCGACAGCATGTCTATTAACTTGTGGATTTTTCTGCGAGTATTTGGCAGCAGTGTCACGAAGTTGTTTTCGTCTAGCTGCATCAGAAAATGTACCACAACGTCTGACATGCCTCCTTTTTACTGTTTTCTCACAGCTTGGATTGCTGCTGTCATAATCTGTTTGAGTTTCATGGTTTGTTTCAATTACGTTACTATTTGCAGGACTTGTGTTGAAGTGACATTCAGCATCTGTCAAGCGTTGTAAGCATACAACCAGCTTCATCAATAACTTCGCATCCAGCTTTTGAGAGTTGAAACATTCATAAACATCAAAGTTTCCACTACTCAAATTGTCACCTGTGAATCTAAGATGTTTAAGAGCCATTGGCGGCTCTCCAAAGGTGTAAAATATTTGGCGATTTCTGTAGACTTGAAAGCGACAACCGAACATTTCAGCGGCAGCCATCAACTCACATGCAGAAACATAGGTGAACGGCTTAAGCATTTCACTCTTATAGTGCCCCTGTGTAGTATAATTATCTCCTCTACCGTCAACAGTCCACACCTTGAACCTGTCCCAGTCATTCAATACATAAGACACAATGTTCCTCCGGATATCAAGATTGAGCCTGATATGGCCGTGCAATATGTAACACAGAGAATGTAAAAGGCAGGCGGCATCTCCGGGCATGGAAACCACTTGGTAAGTGACAGATCTTTGATCGATGGTGATCACCTCAATAGACATCTCACTACCCAAATCGCTACTCTTGAATCTAAGATGTTTAACAGGCATTCCCGGTATTAACTTATGGATTTGCCTGCAAATATTTAGCGACAGTGTCTCTATGAACTTGTGGATTTGCCTGCGAGTATTTAGCGGCAGAGTCTCTATTAAGTTGTGGATGTACCTGCGAGTATTTAGCAACAGCATGTTTATGAACTTGTGGATTTGCCTGCGAGTATTTAGCGACAGCGTGTCTATTAACTTGTGGATTTTTCTGCGAGTATTTGGCGTCAGTGTCACAAAGTTGTTTTCGTCTAGCTGCATCAGAAAATGTACCACAACATCTGACACTCCACCTTTTTACTGTTTTCTCACAGCTTGAATTGCTGCTGTCATAATCGGTTTGAGTTTCATGGTTTGTTTCAATTATGTTAGTATTTGCAGGACTTGTGTTGAAGTGACATTCGGCATCTGTCAAGTGTTTTAAGCATACAACCACTTTCATCGATAACTTTGCATCGTAATAAACAAACAATAAAACCGCGGAGAAGCCGTGGATTAAATAAAAAGGTTGCAGTTATCAGCAGGGAGATGTGAATACAGTGGCAAAGCAAAGAAGGGAATGAAGAGACCGGAGTGACGGACAGCCTTATATGGGCAGGCAATCAATTACGTGGGAGGCGTGGGGATGGGGGACGCAATGTCGCCTCACACGGCGACCGAGCTGCAGGCTATGGACGTATATATGTATGTAAGTAGGATTCAATTATGACCGTTAAAATTTTGAAATGAAATCTGCCTAACTTTTGTAAGTAAGCTGTAAGGAATGAGCCTGCCAAATTTCAGCCTTCTACCTACATGGGAAGTTGGAGAATTAGTGATGAGTGAGTCAGTCAGTCAGTGAGGGCTTTGCCTTTTATTAGTATAGATAAAAGCACTGAGGCACTCTGCACCACCTTTTGCTGACTGTATGAGTCTTCATTTACCCAGCTCTTCCTTGGGTACGTTATTGGCAGTTCTGGGTTCAAGAGGTTCCAGGAGTTGCCAAGAAATGTGGAGCCACACAGGACTGGAGGAGGTTGAAGCAGGTCTCTGGAGCTGTGAGTCAGAAGTGCTATCCACTGTGCTGAATATATATATAATCTAATCCTTATCTAATGTAAAAATAATTAGAACTGTTAAACAAAACTGAACAACTGATTCTAATAGGGTTTATTTTAACAAACAGTTTATTCCTTAAACAACTTCTCTCCTGCTACTTCAAACCAACCATATACTGTATATGCATATAATTTCAAATAACCTTAATTTTCCTTTGGTATTCTGTCATTGTCCTCGACAAAAGTGCCACATGTTGTCCTCCATGCATAAGAGCTATATATTATGTTTTATTCGCACTTAAGCAATGTTCCACCCCAACCATGTTTAAAAAGGAAGCAGTCACTATTCATTGAGTGAGTGGTAGCATGTAACCATTTGAACATGTTAGTGAACTTGATGGCTATCAAAAAAAAATTAAGTGCATTGTGAATTGTTAGTTTGGTCTTTATTAGGAAACAAGCAAATTGACATATTATTCTGATAAAGTTCAGGAGACAGACTAAAAAGAGGCAAAAATAATACAGGCCAAGGCAAAAAGGAATCCAGCTGAGCAACGTATTACGGTCAAAAGCATGCAAACTACGAGAATATCTTATGGATTTGATATTATAGCTAGAGTCAACATCCAAGGTGAAACATTAAATAAACTATTAGAACATTGTTAGATTAGTTTAATATCATGTCTCAGGGGTGAGCAACATCGGTCCTGGAGGGCCGTAGTGGTGGCAAGTTTTTGTTCCAACCACAAAACCAGATTTCTTAATTCAATGTCAAGTACTGCTTATAAAGCATTTATTGCTTGTTTATATGCTTCCTTTTAGTTGTCTTGCTTTTTTAAGATTTTCCACCCTTATTTGATTCTTTTAATCTTTTTAACTGCTGCATTCACTGTTTTTAATTGCTCCTTATCATCAATAGGATGAAAGTGACACATTGAACCAACAGGTCTCCATTTAGCTTGTTTCCATTTACTTCTGTGTGTATGCAGCATGAACTCTCTGGTTTAATAAAATGTTTGGAATGAAACAGAAAAGAAAAAAGAGTGAGGGAATGAGAATTAATCCATCATTTTAGGCTTCAAATCATCTGGATGATATCCTTGAAAAGGAAAAAAAGAAATCTGTGCTATAAAAATGACCTGACATCGCAGAATTAAAACACTAACAAGCCATGAAATTAAAGATCTGTTATTGGCAAGAATCAGTTTCTTATTAAGCAACTGGGTTGAAACAAAAGCCTGCAGCTGCTGTAGCCCTCCAGGACCACAGTTGTTCACCCCTGTTATAACTAACTGCCATCTAGGAAGCGGTAATTTAGTGTAACCCATTATTATTTGCACAGGCAGCACTCTCCCCATGAGTTCCTCCCCATGGGCATCTTAAGCACAAACTTCAGGCCTGCCTTCCTTATTGAGAATGAAAAAGAATTATCTTAGCCAGTCGAAGCCAAAAGGAGAGCTCTGTATGACCTTTGAGAGCAGGTTTGTCATTTTCATAGCAGGTTCACAACATTTTCGATATGCTTCATTAGCATTTGACACAAACCTAATACATTGCAAAAACAATCTGGAATAGTTCTGATTATACTAAGTGGTCTTCTTACTCTCTGAATAGATTTTGATTTGTTATAGGATTAAGTCCACTTATTTCGATACAGAAACCCAGCAGATGTTTAACCTGGTAGCACCAGGCATTCCTGGAAATGCTGACATTTCATCAAAGGACAAACACACATACTCTCACTCATTCACATATATGAATATCACAAATATGAATCCATCAATCAACCTAACATACATCTCTTCAGTATGTGAAAAGCAAAGTGGATTACAAATTTGTTTAAAAAATATGGCAATAATATGCTTAATATAAAATACATTAACTTTCACTTCACTGCATGCGCTGACGGAACTACAACACCCAAGCTTTTTTTATCCTTCCAGTCTCAATTAACCTGTTTAGTTTCATAGCCTACCAGTAAGTTATTATGCAGTGAAGTTCATTACTCGGTTAATTTGCTTCCCACATTACACAGGAAATTAGGACATGTTTTTGATTTCCATTTGCTTATTACTTATGAATCAATATCTCTTCAGCCTAAGGTCTGCAACTAAGAACCCTCTTCTTCTATTCATGGCATGGTGAACAGCTGAAACCTGAGTCGCTTTTATTTTTCATCAGTGCAAGTACTTCGATATATGAGATTTTTTTTTTATTATCTAACATGTTTCATGTAATTGGATTTCTCAATCATTTGTTGAGACACATCACCTGTAGTTCAAATATTTCAGAATTTGTTTTATCTTTTTCTACTTGAGCTGGATGCCTTAACCTGGCATACAGAATGAAAGAGATGTCGGTAAAACTACAATTTTCCAGCTCACAATAATGGATAACAAGATAAGCAATGCTACAGTAAAGAATATAATATAATGAAGTGATAAAAATAAAGGTAAAGCATATAATTCACAGGAAAAATTTGTGACAGGAACTGAATAGCATACAATATATGGCAAATTAACACTCAAGAACAAGCAAAAAGAAAACGTCAACATTGAAACATGTATACAAGCAATTAAGTGTCTCACATCCTAGGAGGAGCTGAGTAGATACTCAAAGCCCAGTTTGTTCGGATGTATGGTTACCACCAATGCCTCTTTGCAGCCCTGGACACACTACTGGAAAGGAAATAGGAATTCTGGTTTCAAGTTCTAGTATCAGGTTAAAGTCAAGCAGTCTCCTCTGCTCAAGGCTAAACAGGTTGAATTTTCTGAGTATGATACTGTATGTCCTTAAGTCTTGGGATGCACTAAGATGCATTCCTCTGCATAGCTTCAAGTGCTGCTATGTCTTTTTTTGTAGAGTGGTGCCCAGGGGCCTCATTTATAAAATGTTGCAAGAATTTGGGTGTGCATATGTCAAAAATACAGGAAAATGCATGTAAAACCTGCCATATGCTCAATTCCATGCAAATTACCCTTTATAAATCACAATTATCTTGTAAATATGCATACAGGTATGCACATCAAACACCACCCTGAAACATCCCTGTATGGAGCATGTTAATCAACCTCATACATATGCAGTCATGAGTCTGCATAACTTCATTGGCTGGCACTCCTGATGCATTGAGACCCCACCATCTGCATTCAAGAGCTTTGGGTCAAGGGAAGGCAAAAGATGCAAGTGTTTAAGCAGATAGACATTATTACCTGGCACATGAAATGACATGATTGCTGTTACAATAAGTAGTGCAGACCATATGACAACACTGAGGGTTCAGCCAGTTACCTTACCTACAAGCCAGTCACTACATACAGCACACCATTATGTCTGACAAAGCTACTTTGCCTCCAAATAAATAATTCATGCATGTAATTTTAGTAGGATTGAATACTGCAATGTGGTATTCACTGGCTGTTCAAATTGTTTGTTATACAGCTTTCAGTTCATTCAAATGCTGCTGCAAAAATTAACACACAAACCAGAAATTCTCAACACATCACTCCAGTTCTTAAGTCCTTACACTTGCTCCCAATTAAATTTAAGTCTGATTTCAAAAGGTGAAGGTCTTGGTCATATTGGTCTGCTCAGGTCACCAAACATTTTGATGGTGGTCTTAGGAAAAACAGAAAATCATCAGTCTGCTATGGCAGAATGAGAGCAGCAACAAGTCATGATATTCAATAACAGCTTTAATTAACAGCAAGAATTAGCGTCTCATTAAGAAACTGGTTGGAGTGAAATTGGCTGGAGTTTGACATTCGAATTTAGCTGGTCATCTGTTGTCTCGTTTCACATCTCATTTCTGTTTTACTGCCATTAAATGAAGGGAAAAGGAGTTAAATAGCAATTAAAACTAGTCACTGATTAGGAAAATGGTTCGAATGAAAACCTGCAGTGACTCCAGCCCACCAGGACCGGAGTTGGACACCACTGAGTTAAATGTTCCAATTACATTAGAAGAACCATACACTGCTGTAAATTGCCTTTTTATGTTGGCAAAACATGTTATGTTTTTGTAATTAAAAGCTGTGACTGAATGGACATGTCTTATATTAGAAGGCAGGTCATTCCACAGCTTTGTGGCCCTTTAACTAAAAGTTCAACCCCCCAACTGTTATTTCATTAATCCTTGGAACATTAAGTAGGCCAGCATCTTGTGATCATAAAGTGTGCTCTGGTTTGTAAGTAATGATAAGTTCAAATAAGTAAGCAGGATATTGGCCATTTAAGGCTTAGTTAAAAAGGAAGATTTTTGAAATCAGACCAAAATTTAATTGGGAGCCCATGTAAGGACTTGACAACTGGAGTGATGTGTTGAGAATTTCTGGTTTGTGTACTTTTTTCTTGCAGCAGCATTTGAATGAACTGAAAGCTGTATAACGAACAATCTGAACAGCCAGTGAATATCACATTGCAGTAGTCAATCCTGCTAAAATTACATGCATGAATTAATTTCTCAGCATCCTGTATAGATAAAACTTTATTTGTTCATAGAGGGAACTTTGCTTTTTGGACAGACACTAAATAAATGCATAAATAGGTAGATAAGTAAGTAATTAAATAAATTAAAAATATACACACACCCTTTGGTCTGAACACATACCAGAATGACTATAAAGCAAGAAAATTAAAAAGAAAGAAAGGGTCTGACTTGCTTGTCACAGTCACATTGAGGCATTATGGAGACGTATTGCTGCTGGTATAAAGGAGCCCCAGTTGCGTTTCTTGACACACCAGGTGAGAATAAGCATTATGGAGCAGATACAGTAGATAATGCATCCTCCACTCCAATATTTGGTCGACAGATGGGTCTAAGTGGTCTCTCAAAGGTCTTCAGTATGTGAGCCGTAAGTGCCACTGTTCTGTAGTCATTAGGTGAAAAGGTACTGTAGATACCTTCTTTGGAACTGGGACAATGCTGGATGTTTTCCACAGTAGTTTCACTTTCTAAAGCCTTAGGGACAAACCAAACAAGTGACATAGGACACCACCAAGTTGATCAGTACAGGCCTTAAGAATTTGATGACTGACGCTATCTGGTCCCACAGCTTTTCCTGTGTGTAGCTTACTCAGTTGTCTCCTTACTTGGTCTTCAGTTATGGAAAGTTCACATTGATGGTCAGAGGTGAACTTGTCACTGACTAGTCCTGTTGACGGGGAAGGAGTTGTTGATATAGTAGGGATGGTGTGAGAGGACTAGTCTTTGTAAGTCAATTGTCAATTAAACCCAGTCCATTCCAGACATCCTTCATGTTATTCTGAGTGAGTTTGTTTTTTATTTTACCTTTGTAAGCTTCTTTTTCATCACTCATACTATACATCAGTGAAAGGCAACCTTTTTCGAGTTGCGGCGCACTAAGTCCAAAAAGTTGAGGGACTGCCCATAAATACACAATCTATGGACAATCGCCAATAAAAACAGTTAATTATACAAGTTTGAAAGAAATTTTATTAATAAAGGAATCAAAGGATAAATCTTAAATTTAATTAATGTGAATGTTGAGATTGTTTTTCAGCACATATGAGATTGATGTAAGGATCAATTTTTGAAAGACAGACGCGCATTTCCTTGTCGATCATTTGAAGTCTCTCGCGTTTCTTAGACTTCATTTACGTATCCGTACAGTGAGCGAGATCTTCTAACAGAGATGTGTTTTTGACACCGCTGGTGTTGATATTATGATGAACGGTGAACAGCGAAAATTTTAACTTGCATTCAAAATAAATACATTTGTTTATTCAACAATCTGGTTAACCGTTATCTGTTTTTCCAACATAAAATATTTTTTTAAACATTAACTTTTTAATCAACCAAAAGTTCAAAAACACTAGCAATTTTAAATATTTTACAAAAGTTTTTGCGGTGCACCGGTTGCCCGACAATGCTATAGATCCTTCAGAGCCTCTTTGTCATTGGATTTGAAAGCCCTCTTTTTCTCTCATTCAGGAGACCATTTAGCTTCTTAATAATTCTGGGCTTAATTTTAAGATTTTCAAGATGGAAAAAACATGTGATGGATAGTTTTGTAATGTGTGTTTTAAACACAATGCTAGGGTCAAAGATAATGCCTAAATTGTGTGTTGATTCAATGAAACTAATGGTGATTCCAACTGTTAAAAAGTGACAGAATGTTATTGATGTCAACATCATTTCCCCCATTAAGCATTTCTGTTTTTTCTGTCATAAGAGACAAGCAGTTCTCATCATTCCACTTCTTTATCTAACTCACACTACTAATTAAAAAAAGCATCAAAGAAATGTCATTTGGTCTAAAAGAAAGATATAATTGGGTGTCATCTGCATATGAATGAAAATTAATATTATGTTTCCTAATGATAGTTCCTAATGGAAGTATGTACAATGAAAGCAGTAAAGGTCCCAGCACTGAGCTCTGTGGGACATCATATTTAACCTCTGAGTATAATGATGGAGTCCTTTCAGCACATTTCTTAACATACTAGATAATCAATAAATTTGTTATATAAACTGAAGTGCAATTTACCAAATTTTCTGGGACATGAAGCACAAGAACAGCACATTACTCTCCTATCACTTTCCTGGCATCATCAAATGTCAACCTTCAAAATGGAACACAAACAGTGTCCACCACTTGTTCAGATCAGCAATAGTCTTTGAGGCTTTACATGCACAAGACTTGTGTAAGTCTTTCAATCATTGTTGTACTCCAAGTCCTAACCATATCTTGCGGTGTCCTTGTTTTTCTATTGGGAATGCCAGTGTCTTGTGATGGATGCACATTGATCCAGATGCCTGCATCTTTTACCAAATCTTCCCTTTTCCGAGTGCAACCACCAGATTCTGCTATAACCGCTCTTTGTAAATGGATGGACTCTTGTTTAGTTAAAAGCAGTTAAATAAATGAACGTTTTGAGAGACTAGGGCCAGACATATGACACATACAGCTGGAGTCACCCAGGAGTGAATTTTACTTAAAACTGAGTGGGAACAGTCAGACATTTCTAAACTAAACCAACGCCTCATAAAGGTGGCGCTCAAAGTAGGGACGGTGATTTTGAACTGCAGAGATCTAATATGCCTTCCTTAACCTGGTCAAACAGAGAGCAAGCTTCTGACAATGATAAAACTGTTTACAGCAGAAAAGTTTCCTAAAAGACCCTATTAAACATATACAGTCAATGTGTGTCACGTGTGCAGAAAACACATTGCATATGTTAAAAGTAAATAACCTGTTCAATGTGAAAAATCCTTCGGTAAGATCAGATTATACACCGGCATTCAAAGACATCAATGGACTAGTGGAAAAAATATACGATATGTTGTTGCAGGTGATGTGTGTGCTGTCTGCTGTTCACAGTTATGATGATAATTTAGGAGCTGACATAAGGCTGAAAGAATTGTCAGTTATGGTCCTGAAAATATAGCAAAATATTCATTCAAAGTAAGCAGTGTTTCACACCCCATCAAAAGGACAGCTATTAGGAGAGCTGATAATGAAGAGCCATCGGAGATGTAGATTTCAGCATTCAGAACACCGGAATCAATACATCAGCTTAATGATGGCAGTAGAGCCACTAGGCTGCACAACATCCACCTTCTGACTGCACACTTAAATGGGTAACTAAATGAATTTAACTTTACTGTCTAATTGCTAATGCAAACATGCCATGCCAGACTCTAGCTGCAGCATTTTAACACATAGTGTATACACAGACCACAATGCTTATCTGAACTTTGCTGTTGTTTGCTATATAGTGGTATAATAATGAGAATGACATATCCCGTGTTCACCCTTTCCTCTCCTTTTCTAATGCTGAGAAACTTGTCCATGCTTTTATCACATCCCACATCGATTATTGTAATTCCCTGCTGGCAGGTGCCCCTTCTAATCTTATATCACAGCTCCAGCTTATTCAAAACTCGGCTGCAAGAGTCCTTACTCAAACCAGCAGCAGCGAGCACATCACGCCCATCCTGCTCTGTCTTCACTGGCTCCCTGTGTCTTACAGAATGGAATATAAAATTCCACTAATAACCTACAAAGCCTTAAATAACCTCGCACCAAACTACATCAGTGACCTTCTCCATCACTATGTGCCAGTCCAAACACTAAGGTCCTCTGATTCTGACAATCTTGCTCTGCCCCACACTAATCTACACTCCATTGGTGACAGGGCTGCATTGCGCCCAGACTCTGGAATGACCTACCGAAATGAATTAGATCAACTGACTCCATGAATTATTTTAAAAAACAACTCAAAACTCATCTGTTCAGGAAGGCTTTTAGCTCAACT
Source organism: Polypterus senegalus (assembly GCF_016835505.1). Classification (NCBI taxonomy): domain Eukaryota; kingdom Metazoa; phylum Chordata; class Cladistia; order Polypteriformes; family Polypteridae; genus Polypterus; species Polypterus senegalus. The sequence goes on from NC_053155.1 coordinate 208,840,832, forward strand.
TGACTTCATTCCCCTTCTCTCAGTTTACCTCTCTGTCAAGATGCTCATGTAACCTGTATGTGTGTGCTAGACTATCAATTATGTTGTCTGTTAGGCTTTCTCTGAATTTACTGTCTTAATCTTATTTCTTTATTTATTTTTTTATACAATGCTATATACTGTATACCGTGTCGTTCTTTCTTATATTCTGTAAGTGACTTGAGCATGGGAAAGGCGCTATATAAATAAAATGTATTATTATTATTATTATTATTAAAATAATATTATAGTAGGCCGAAGCACTTCTGAAATATACTGCTCAAAAGAATTAAAGGAACACTTTTTAATCAGAGTATAGCATAAAGTCAATGAAACTTATGGGATATTAATCTGGTCAGTTAAGTAGCAGAGGGGGTTGTTAATCAGTTTCAGCTGCTGTGGTGTTAATGAAATTAACAACAGATGCACTAGAGGGCAACAATGAGATGACCCCAAAACAGGAATGGTTTAACAGGTGGAGGCCACTGACATTTTTCCCTCCCCATCTTTTCTGACTGTTTCTTCACTAGTTTTGCATTTGGCTACAGTCAGTGTCACTACTGGTAGCATAAGGCGATACCTGGACCCTACAGAGGTTGCACAGGTAGTCCAACTTCTCCAGGATGGCACATCAATACGTGTCATTGCCAGAAGGTTTGCTGTGTCTCCCTGCACAGTCTCAAGGGCATGGAGGAGATTCTAGGAGACAAGCAGTTACTCTAGGAGAGCTGGAGAGGGCCATAGAAGGTCCATAACCCATCAGCAGGACCAGTATCTGCTCCTTTGGGCAGGAGGAACAGGATGAGCACTGCCAGAGCCCTACAAAATGACCTCCAGTAGGCCACTGGTGTGAATGTCTCTGACCAAACAACCAAAAAGACTTTATGAGGGTAACCCAAGGGCCCCATGTCCTCTAATGGGCCCTGAGCTCACTGCCCAGGAGCATGCAGCTCGATTGGCATTCACCATAGAATACCAGAATTGGCAGATGCACCACTGGTGCCCTGTGCTTTTTACAGATGAGAGCAGGTTCACCCTGAGCACGTGACAGAAGTGAAAGGGTCTGGAGAAGCCATGGAGAACATTATGCTGCCTGTAACATCATTCAGCATGAGCAGTTTGGTGGTGGGTTAATGATTGTCTGGGGAGGCATATCCATGGAGGGTCACACAGACCGCTACAGGCTTGACAAAGGCACCTTGGCTGCCATTAGGTATCAGGATGAAATCCTTGAACCCATTGTCAGACCCTATGCTGGTACAGTGGCTCCTGGTGCACGACAATTCCTGGCCTCATGTGGTGAGAGTATGCAAGCAGTTCCTGGAGGATGAAGGAATTGATACCATTGACTGGCCTCCACACTTTCCTGACCTAAATCCAATAGAACACCTTTGGGACATTATGTTTTGGTCCATCCAATGCCACCAGGTTGCACCTCAGACTGTCCAGGAGCTCAGTGATGCCCTGGTCCAGATCTGGGAGGAGATCCCCCACAACACCATCAGTCATCTCATTAGAAGCATGCACCGATGTTGTCAGGCATGTATACAAGAACACAGGGGCCATAAAAAGTGCTGCATACAATTTTGAGTTGCTGCAATTAAATTTTGGCAAAATGGACTAGCCTGCCACATAATTTTTTCACTCTGATTTTTGGGGCGTCTTTGAATTCAGGGCTCTGTAGGTTGATCATTTTCATTTCCATCAAACGATGTGGCATCCTTTCCACATTACCCAGTCTATATCAGTATAGATATCCAGTAGGATTTCTTTTTCCCATTGAGATCTGATGCAGTTTACATGTTGCCAAGTAGCTGTAGTGGTCTCTGTGTGTGTGCCTCATCTGTTGCCTCACTTATTTCAATAAACAACACAATCATTAAGCTTGTGGTATAGCGTGTCTGCAGCTTAGAAGATAAAATCAGCTTTTAAATACTGTAAATAATCACCACACTCGCGGCTTAAAGAGGGACAGTGGTAGTGTGGCCCAAGCGGTTTCCGTGCGCGATGTGGGCTTGGGCATTTCCACAGTGAACTGCACAGGTGTGGGATAGCCCATGTCCGTGATTAATGCCTGGAGCTTCTAATTGCCACACCGGTGCCACGTTCCCATTATAAATAGTAGGAGCACGAGTGCGGATGGGAGACGAAAAAAGAAAAGGATGGAGGTTAAAAAGCAGGAAAGGGAGAAGGAGTAGGTGCACGAGCAAGCAAGCGAGAGCAGGCTTGCTGTACTAACAATAGGCAGCTGGGAAGTGAACCCTAGCAGAGTGTGTGGCTGGCACTCGGGGGTAGATAGATTGGGTCACTCCTGTTGAGTTTTGCAGAGGAGCAGGAGTGACCACGATCAAGGATGGCTTGCCGCGTAAGGCTGCAGAAGGCAGCGGGAGTCAGAGGCGGAAGCCCCAAAATGAGCGCCCTGGTCGCTGGGAAACCGGAGTCTCAGTCTGGCAACAGCCCTATGAAACCAGTGATTGAAAGGCTACCAAACCAGAAGGAGAGGGTCAGCTGCAAGTAGGGTTACTCCCCCGGTGCAGGGCCCAGATGGGAGAAACAGGGGAGCCTCCATCGAAAGAAAACACTGGGTCCAGCCATTAATGATTTTTAACCTCTTTTCTAAATGTAATATTTATTGTATTATTTTAACCTCCACATTTCACCTGTTTTTAACGGATTATTTATTTATTGACTTTTGATTGCACTGCACTATTTATTTGAACACTTTGGGCTTGTTTTGTTGGTTTTTAATAAAAGCCCTGTTTGCACTTTTCACCTTCCCCTTGCTTGGTTTTGGTGTCCTCATTGTCCAGCTCATCCAGTTACATTACCAATGGTGTCGGGTTCAATGTTTCCCAGAAGAATGGTGGGAGCATGGAGCAAGGACCCGCATCATCACGAAGCTTCAATTAACTTTTGCTACTGAGCTACTGAACTGATAGCAGGAATTTTAGCTTTTAATATTTTATCAATCTTTTTTTCAATATCTTTTGCTCTCTCCCTGAAGCCACAGTGCTTTAAAGTACATGGACTGGAGGAATCAGGGGTGGGTGACTTATGAAGAAGGCTTTTGGGGGTAGCCTTTGCCACAGCAGATTTTGCTGCTATTCACCACAAACTTTGTAACAGGTTTTCCCCAGATGGGTATTCTCATTTGAGAATCTCCCTCGAGACTATGGACTGATCAACAAAGAAAAGGAGAAAATTAGTTAACTTATAAAACGCCACATTACATCTAGCAAAATTTATTCTAGACTAAAGATTACAGTATTCTCACACATCCACTGTACTGATTTATTGTTATTTGGTACATCTTAATATTATTATGTCCATTATACTTAATGTGTTTTTGCAAATCATAACAGTTACTTTCCTTAAATTGTGTAACTTGCTGTAGTCTGCTTGTGTGATTTTGGCCTACTGAATGTGTGCATCTGTCGCTGTTGATTTTGCTATTAGAAGACCGGAGTTACTGAGGACGCTTAATGCTAACCATGTTGGACATGAGTTTTCTGTTTTCCTTTCATTTTGTAAGCATATCGAAAAAAAATCCATTATTTGTTTCCATTGTAAGTGGTAGGTTTACTGAGCATTTTACAGTGGGTGATGACTCTTTTTGGTTTCAGAATTATAATTTGAGCATTAGGTTACTCTCTCTTTGCAGGTTCTGACTTTACCCCTATATATTTGGCTGTATATTCTCCATTTTAGGATTGTACTTTTCACTTGCAGTTATCTTTTGTGAGGTGCAAACATGACTAAAGCAAGCTATCTAACTAAACAGCACATTGACATCAACATGAATTTTGGAAGCACAGAATGTGTGTGGTGATTACATATAGTGCACTAATGTACTTACAAGACATTATGGATAACAAAATGTACAAAATAATATATGCAAAATTTACAAAAGTGACAAATGAACCATGTGTAGAACAGCAGAGAAGTAGGTGAGGTGAGGTTGGGAACATACGCTTATAGCACATTGCCGCACCCAACCACACAACGTAGGAACAGGTAAATTAGGGCTGATGAATGGGGCAGTCCCAAGAATGTCGTATCACCCTAAATTGAGTGATTTGCATTGTTTTCATCATTTATACAAGAGGTTCATGCATTGTAAATCAAGGTCTGCATGTCCATGAACAGTATAGTCCTTTACTAGCATTGTAACACTAAATGTGAGCTCCCCCTAATATTTTGATCCAACTAAAACATTGAGTAAAAGACAAAATGAGTGGGTGAGACTTGGCTTATCATACAAATAGCAGTGGATGTGGGGATGAAAGAAGGTGTGAAAGAAAGACGTATTGTATGTAACCTGTCTTACGCCTAGAAATATTTACAACTATGGAAAATGTTTTATATAAATTTCAGAAACTTATTCAGCTTGATAAATGTATAGAATATTTAGTAAATCAATTGTTTATAATAAATGCTTGTATCGTTCCATTTTTGAACCCCCTTATTTGAGCTTCATAGGGTGTTGTTAAAGAGGGCTTTGTTCAATGAATTTGTAAGTAGCTCAACATTAAAATTTGCACATAAAAATACTAAAATAGAAATGCGATTAATGCATTGAAAACATTTTTTGCAAAGTTAGCATAAATGTATGAACAATTTGTATACATGAATAAAGTGACAATTGAATTAGCCGAGTGGGAGTTCTAGTCCATTAGCCTCCTTGTAAAGGGTGAACAGAAGGAAGGCGAAACAGAACAATCATTATTGTTTGCATCACAAGAAAAAAATGAAAGTACATTTCACTTACTATTACACTATATTTAGATATCCACTAATTTCTGCACTTGCGAATTCCAATTTAGGGTAATGGCATTATATCACATTCACAAAATATTTTAAAGAGATATTGCTGTTGTTAGTATACTATAACTAGTGTTGGTCAAATGTGACAGAGAAGGAACACCAAGATTACTCCATACTTTGAAAGTTAATTATTGTTATTTATAGACAGAACATTCCTCATGCAAGTCTTTTCAGAGGTCCTTTGAATTTTAAACAAGGTAGACATTCTCCATACCACGTAAATAATTTTTATTTGCTCAGATCAAAGGAGGAAATGGCTAAAGAGAACACATAGAAAAGGACACAAACTACACAATCTCAAAATGATATACAGTGGAACCTCGGTTCACGAATATCTCTGAACACGTACAAATCGAGTTACGACCAAAAAGTTTGAAAACATTTGCATCTGTTCATGACCACACACTCGGTATACAAACAAGCCAGTTTCCCTTTTGGTTTGTGCATGCCGATGATTTCCACACGTGTTGCATTGTTCTCGGTCAGATGTGCGTGCATGCTTTCACTGTGAACTCTTTGTGCTCTATTTCGTTTCCCTTCTGGTTTGTACGTGCCGATTACTGTATTTAAGCACGTGTTCAACCTCTCCCTGTGCATTGTTCTCAGTCAGGCATGCGTGCTTTCGCTGTGAACTGTTTGTGCTCTACAGTATTTCGTGTGCTTTTTGCAGTTAACCATGGCTTCTAAGCAAGTAAAGAGTGGTGAGAAGAAAGGTTTGAAGAAAATTGAAATCGAAGCAAAGAAAGAAATTATTGAAAAGTATGAGCATGGCGTTCGTATTACTGATCTTGTCGCAGAGTACAAGAAGTCAAAATCTACTATTTCGACTATTCTAAAGCAGAAAGAGGCCATTAAAGCAGCTGATGTTGCAAAAGGAGTTACAGTGTTAACCAGGCAGAGGCCTCAAGTGCTGGATGAGGTGGAAAAGCTGTTGCTAGTGTGGCTGAACGAGAAGCAACTTGCAGGGGACAACGTAAGCAAGGCGATGTTATGCAAGAAAGCCAGGAAGATTCATGGCGACTTGCTGCAAAACTATCTTTCTACGAGTGGCGAAAGTGAGGAATTTAAAGCCAGTAGGGGATGGTTTGAAAGGTTTCGCAAGAGAAGTGGCATTCATAGTGTGGTAAGGCATGGAGAGGCTGCTAGTTCCAACGCTGAAGCTGCGAAAGAATTCGTGAAAAATTCTCAAAATTAGCGGAGGATGCCGAAGAGGACCTACATTAGCCAGGAAGAGAAGGCTGTGCCCGGCCATAAACCAATGAAGGACAGGTTAACCATTTTGCTGTGTGCTAACGCTAGTGCCGACGTAAAAATCAAGCTGCTACTCATTTACCAATTTGAGAACCCTCGTGCTTTCAAGCAGCACAATGTAAACAAAGCCAGACTGCCCATGATATGGAGGGCAAACACGATGGGTTGCGTCACAAGGACCTTATTTTTGGAATGGCTGTATGAGGCTTTTGCTCCCACCGTGAAGCGATATCTTGAAGAGAATAACCTGCCTAAAAAAATGCCTTCTTCTGATGGACAATGCACCAGCACACCCTTCAAAATTAGTTGACGATATGGTCGAGGAGTACAACTTTATTAAGATCGTGTTCCTCCTCCCCAACATGACTCCTCTTCTGCAGCCCATGAACCAGCAGGTTATTTCAAATTTTAAGAATCTGTACACCAAAGGACTATTCACCAGGGGCCTCATGTATAACGCCGTGCATAGAACTTGCACTATAACATGACGTAAGCACAAAAGCCGAAATGTGCTTACGCACAGAAAAATCCAGATGCAGGAATCTGTGCGTACTCCTACTTCCACGTTCTTCTGGTACATAAATCCCGATTTGCGTGAAAAGTAACGCTCGTGCACGCACTTTATGTAACACCCCAACTCCTCCCAGAATTACATCTCTTTAAATATGCAAATGAATATAAATCGCCCTTAAGCTCAGCCTTCTGTGAAAAGACAATGGGAAAAGCACGGGGGAAAATATAAGAATTTCAGCGAATACCAAGTGGAGGCAAAGGAAAAACATACTATTTGTTTATTTAAACAGTGGTATAATCAACAAAAGGAAGTTGATCGAGTGACATAGCGTGTTGGAGAAACTTGAAAGCTCACGTTCACAAAATCGCACGGTGCCGGAAATAAAAAAGAAGTCACATATCAAAGTCGCCATGAAAAGGCGAGTTGTAGCCCACTGTCTGAGTGTCATATGAAAGCTTATTAGGGTACAGAGATAAAAGGCACACAGTGGGGAAAAAGCACGAAATGTCAACTTCAATCTTGACATTTCCACTGTAATCACGTATTTTATTTTGTCATTAAAGTAGAACATCATAAACTTCATCTTAAAATCGTTTAATTAACCAGTTTCTCAAATCACATTGTAAATAAAGTAGCACATTAAATGCTTTGTTTTGTATTTGATCTTCTATGTGCTCTATGTGTGTGAATCACTACTTGCTTCCTAAACCAGCTCTCTTCCTCCAACTGGACACAGAGTCCATTACATTCGTGATATTACAGCTCTCTGAATAACTAAAATACTGAGATGTATATGTGATATCATTTTTATGATGATAGGAGTTAAAGTACATTATTAAATATGAGTTTCACGGCGCAGTGATTGTGTGCGAGCTTCAATGAAATAATTTATTGCAGCAGTACTCAGGGGCGGCTCTAGGCTTGTGGTGGCACTGGGCAGAGGAAGAATAGGTGGCTCCTTCTCCCACCAATGTCAGTAAGGTAGCTTATGCACGGTGGATGGCCACATCCGTTGCAGACACTGCATAGCCGCCTCGTGCTCATGACACAAGCATTTAACTTTTGCCGAAATTTGTCGCTGCGTTTTTAGCTGTGTTGTTATTTTCTCTTTCTGTTTTATATTCAGTATATATTGGCGTAGCCGCCACTGCAGTCCTTGCTTTTCTTTCCCCAAATACCCAATCACCACACAATCAGCTCTGTAAAATGTTTAAGGAACACTGAAATATCTTCGTAGTACATGTTTAATTATTCTATCCTTAACGACACTCCCAGTGAAGAATATAGATTATTTAAATGAAGTTAAAGTTTTATCTGTATAATATAATAAACATATTTTGCTGCATTTCACCTTAAAAATGATATCGTCATCATATGTAAATACACGCTTTATAAAGTGGCTCAGGTTGTGCGATATTATAACTGTAGTGTAAGTATACAGTGGGGTGATTGTACTTATAAGTACAAACAGTTCTACAAGGTGCAATTGATTGAGTGCGTTTATAGTTCTTGGGATGAAACTGTTTCGGAACCGCGAGGTCAGGAAAGACTTTGAAACGTTTTGCCGTGGCTGAGGCAGCGTGTCCTTGAAGCTGTATACCAATAATTCTCTTTCCGATCAGCTGCTGCTGTGATTTACACTCAGATACAGTGATAGAAATACTCCGAGTGGTGCAGTGAGAGTAATATGGAAAAAGATGATCCACTGTGGCAACTCCTAACGGGAGGAGCTGAAAGAAGAAAAATAAGAAGAAGAGGAAGGTGCAGTGAGAGTAACAACGCTAAAGCAGTTATGGTATTTGGAATACTATGGCTATTCCCTGGACCATTATATTGTTACAAGTTAATTACAATCAGATGTGTTACACTAATAAACAATATGCGGTTAGTTTCAGTGTATTTATAAAGCCGCGTGAGGAAAATAAGGTGTAACGACACAGGAACAGTAGCATTGCTTTGACGCTGAGTGCCGCCAGTCTGCAAAACCGAGCGGAGAACTTGCGTACGACAAGGTATGAGGTACCATGGAAAAGTGCGTGGCTTTACAGCAAGTGTAGGTTTTATACATCACGATTTGAACGTGGAAAAGTTCTTACGTAACATTTCTGTGTGTACACACCGTTTATACATGAGGCCCCAGGTGTTTCAATGTGACTGAGGAGATGTCTTTGACCCTGAAAGAGTCCTGGAAGAACCATTTTAATATCGTTCATTGCATCAGCCTCATTGATAAAGCCTGGGAAGACGTCACACACCGGTCCTTGATCTCGGCCTTGAAGAAACTTTGGCCTGAATGCGTTCCTGAACAGGTTTTAGAAAGCTTTGAGCCTCCTGTTGTGGATGAGATTGTGTCCATGGGCAAGAGCATGGGTCTTGAAGTGGACAATGAGGACATCGAGGAGCTGGTCCTGGAACACAAGGAGCAGCTGACGATGGAGGCTTGCTGAACTCCAGCAGGAGAAGCTTAGGTTGCTCACCAAGGAGCAGTCCTCCGGGGAAGAAGAGGAAAGGGCGGTTATAAAAAAAAAAGCAATAAAAGCCATCATGGAAAAATGGAACGAGTACCAGGATTTTTTCGAGAAGAACCACCCTGACAAAGCGGTTACGAACAGAGTGATAAACATGATGAATGACAATGTCGTCTCGCATTTCCAAAAAATTTTAATGCGTAGGAAAAGGCAAGTCACATTAGACTGCTATTTTACGAAGTCTGATCCATCAGCTAAACAGCTAAAAACACCAGAAACCCAAGAAATCATAAGAGAAAACACCTGAAGGAGAACATCCCTCCATCGCAGAGTCAGACTCTTCCTCAAAACTGTAACCTCCTCTCCACCCAGTTCCTCCTCACTTCCTTCATGCCAGAATGCAACTCATGCAAGGTTAGTTTTCTTGGTGGTTTATGGTTAGTTTTGTATTACGGATTTTTCAAATGTTCATTTTTCGTTTCGTAGCGTGATTTGTTGCAATGTTACTTTTCTTGGTGGTTTATTAATTTACAAATTTTTCAAATGTTTATTTTTTTCCCTGTGCTTAAAACTCATTTAAAAAAAGTGTTTACAGCGATCGGGTTGTAAGGCTATAGAGCGAACTCTTGCAATGTTAGTTTTCTCTGTTGTTCAAGGTTTTCTCAGTGTTATTCATTGTTTTTACATTTAGTTTACTATTACGCTGTGCATTCTATGGTATAATTAACTACTGTATATTTGTGCTTAAAAATCTTTAAAAAATATATATTTTCATACAGTTCGTACAGTCTGGAACAGATTAATTGTATTTACATACAATCCTATGGGGGAAATTACTTCGGGTCGCGACCAAATCGGGTTACGACCAGAGTTTTGGAACGAATTACGGTCGTGACCCCTGGTTCCACTGTACAGGCTTTTTCAAATGTTATATTAAAAATATCAAATGTTTAATGATAAATGAAAATATAACTAAATGGAGAAAGGGTTATTGTATTGTGTGTTCTAAAACAGGATTTCCCAAACATTTTCAAGTCCAGGACACCATATTTTACCATATGGCCAGAACCCCCATGAATATTAACCTAATGCTTCAAAGCTGAGCATGATCTTTGATTTTGGTTACTGCTAACAGTAGTCACACAGCATTATTTTTGGATAACATAGTACATTAATCAAAGTAAATACTAAAGTACAACTGACTATCACCACACGTGTAATTAATATTGCGCAATATCTCTAGTGGTTCCCAACCTATTTCTTTGACATATGGTGTATCACCATTTTTTTGTTGGGCTTAAATTGTTAATTACTGAATTCTTCTAAATATAACCACAGGTAATATTTTTCCCACTTAATATTGAATCTGGGAATTTTGTTATTTATTTAATTTCTTATGCACACCAAATGATTTTTGAATTAATTGTTTTTTTTAAAGTGTGCTTTGATATCAAACAAAAAAATAGATAGCCTTAAATGTCCATAATTTATACTGTTACAGTACGTATGATTCAGATCAGAAAAAGTAGAAAAAAAACTCACAAGTTATAAATGACTTCAGGTCAACAGAAAGGGAAACAACGTGAACTACTTGTGAAGGCTGTGCCTGCTTCATGACTGTGTAGCTCTGCTTCTAGGTACTCCATGTTACTGCATTTATTTTTTAAGGAAGGACAAACGTTACTGAACATTGGGGACTCTCTCTGAAACAGAGGCTTTCTGCTGCTAATTACTACTAATGAACACTAAAATTAAATGTTAGATTAATTTATTGTTAATAATTGTTAGCATTTGTCTTTTATCCTCATTGTGTATTCTTCTACATTAATCTCACAATTTATAAAACTGAAACAGATGGTACACTAAACAATTTTACCAAAATCAAAACTTTGGTTCTAGGAGGTGGTGAGAAACACAGCATCCACTGTTAAGATGTTCAGTTTTGCAAAATCCCATCATCAGTCTTGGCATTTGGTTCCCAGCCATTCTTGGTCCTTGGATTGCCTCAAAGATGTGGGGAATGAGACTGAGCTGCTGCTCTGGAGCCCATGTGTGTAGTGGGAGACTTTAAAATGGATTTGAGGGAGTGAAGTCTTGCAGCAGGAGGACTTGATTTCAACTGCTGTACAAATCAAGCCACAAATAACCATAACTATTCAGACTTTTATTGAAACTTCTTCCCTGAAAACTTTACTTCTTTTAAACTAGTTTTTAATACTTAATTACTTTTCATTTTTAATATTTATACATAATCTCCATTGTTGTGATATTTACAGTGTGGCTTCTAGCACATTTCGCAATGATCAACTATTATGCAGTACAGTGATACTGAACATATGTGGCATCTTCTGATGTTTTTGTCCAGTTTTGCTTCCATAAGAAGATGCATCAGGTGATGTGACATGTGCTGTTTCACTCTGGGCAGCTGCTACAGCTGCCTGCTCCTTTCACTTTCAAGTTTCAACCTCATCCTCTCCCCATCTGGGTTCTGTCCCTCTACAATTCCCTGCCCAGAACATTCAGGATATGATGGCATCTTAAGTGTTACTCTGCACTACCTTACTCTGCTGTTAATCATTTCTCTCTGCCGCATACCTCTCAGTTTCTGTCATCAAACAACAAGAATCTTTTAAGGGCTTCCTATGTTGATAAGTGTCAGCGGCACTTCTTTTCTTATCTCTTATCTCCCTAAACTCATAAATACTTAAATAATGAGCAACATAATAGAAACAAAGTTATAAGGATCTGTTTCAGGTGATATGACTTAATGCTGTTTCAGTCCGTGCAGCTGTTTGCCCTCTTCTCCTTCATTCTCCTTCTCCTCGTCTGAGCTCTGCACCTAAAATATTTCCTGCCAATAGCATTCATTATCTGATGCCATCATAAGTATCACTCCAAAACGTGTCTCTCAGACCTGTAATATACTGTCAATGACAGAGGATCCTCAAAAGCTTGCTGTGCAGAGAAGCACTGTGGCATTTCTTTTCATATCTCTTACCACTCTAAACTAAATGCCTACATAAAAAAATAACAAGATAGAAAAACAGCTGTAATGAATATATAGAGATACAAAGAAAACCTGAAAAAAAGCATATTTTGTTTGAACACGTTAACAAACACAGCGCTTAAATTGCACATGTAAAAATACTGACACTTTACCACATTCAGAGTCACTAGTGACCCAGTACATTTTAGGGAAATAAAAAAATCATAAAAAAAAATAAGTTTGAACTATTTTGTCATATACAGTATTTGTTAGTAAATTGATGCAGATGGAATGAATGACTGCGGTGGGTTGGCACCCTGCCCAGGATTGTTTCCTGCCTTGTGCCCTGTGTTGGCTGGGATTGGCTCCAGCAGACCCCCGTGACCCTGTGTTCGGATTCAGCGGGTTGGAAAATGGATGGATGGATGGAATGAATGAGATATACGCGAGGAACTGCATCCACAATGTGTTATATGACCCCATGAGACCGGTAAACATAATGTCACAGGTTGCTAGCGAACTGAGGTGTGTGGGTTAAGGGCCACTTTTATACATTAGTTACTTGTCTATTTATTTATTGTGTTCCCTTACATATCACCTGACAGCTGCTCACATACCACACAGGCTGAGAAGCACAACTTTAGTCAATAACCACACTGATACAAGATTACTTTTATGCTATTATTGAAAAACATTTTTTTTTATAAATTCAGTTGCTTACAATGCATGAACTGCTTCAGATTGACACATTACACAAATACACTATATTAATATTTATAGTATATTAATAAATATATTTTTGCAGAAAGAGATATAGCACTTCATCTAAACATATTTGTGAGTTTTTGTCTAGCTATCTATGTATTTTCTGAACCTGCTTCCATGGAGCTCGAATGTGTTCTGGATGAGATGCTGTTTTATCAAAGAGAACACTCATGCACACACCCATTCATGCTAATTCAGGAACAATTTAAAGTCTTGTGATGCCCAAGTCTTTGGGATGTGGGATGAAATCCTAGTAGGTGGATAAGAACCCACGCTGATAACAACACCAGAGATGCAGTGACTGGGCCCGATTTTAAATGTGGGAGACAGCAGCACAAGACCACTGAGCTGTTCATTTTCACAGTAATATTTTATTTCTTTTGGTCCAAGGCATTTTATTTAGGTTATTAATTTAATTTAGGATAGAGAAAGATGATGTAGCTATATCTAAAAAGCGAACGTTCCATCAAAATAATTTAGACTAGTTTAAGAAATTTAAATAAAAAGCATCTATAAGAAAGGCAGGCAATATTTCATTTTGCTTTACTTTACAGTCTCTTTAAAATAAGAGCACGAGATTGACACAAGGCAAAATGTATGTCACAGGAATCTTTACAAAATGTGCAATTAGAAGGTATAAAGCAGAGAAAATGATTATTATTTTTGAAAAGATACATTTTCATTGTTGACATTCAAATTCTACAGTGTAACCTGTGACATGTGGTGAATGTACTGAAAACAGAATTAGAGGCACAAGCAGCTAAATGGAAAACAACTGAAAGACTTTTGTAGCAGCTGTCCATTTCTACTTCTGTTTGTACATTAAAATTTACATAATAAAATCATATCATAATCTATGAGTATATCATACTCGTACTCAGTGCCTTTAGGCTTTCATTGAAGACACGTATGTCTGTAGTACTAGGTTGTTGTACCGTGTTAGCCATTATGAATGTAGAGAAAAGCCAAGCAAAATGACACCTTTTATTGGCTAACTAAAAAGATTACAATATGCAAGCTTTCGAGGCAACTCAGGCCCCTTCTTCAGGCAAGATGTAATACAAAAACTAGAGTTCTGGAGAAGGGGCCTGAGTTGCCTCAACCTATATGTAATCTTTGTTAGCCAATAAAAGTGCTCTTTCTCTACATTGAAGACACGTTAATAGTAATTTACTACTATTAATGAAGCCGACTTTGACTTTGGTGCCCTGATTTTAATGAACTTGTTTTCTTAAGATTCCCAAACCTCAAATGCTTAACCAGTTGCCAGTTAACAAATGTACTGCACTCATATGAGGAACATTTATGTAATATTATAGACCAGAATGTATTTTTGTGGGTACTGTAAATTTTCACCATTGAATGTCTGTCAAACTTTGCACAGATTCTCCATTCGCACAAGAAAGGACCACATGGTATGTTTCATTCCAAAATATTTGCCCTTGTGGAACTTTACTTAATAATTACATCTGGACTTTATTAAAGAAGTGCTCCTTGGAGGTAGTTTTGAGAATTGGCATAGGTATGCAAAGTTGCTCCCTACGGTGGGTTTAGTTAGTAAAATTTTCTTTTGAGACCCTCTTTAGTGACCACAGCAGCACTTTATTCCAACACAAACAGTAATAGGTATCGCAGCTTGTAAATAACATTAAAAATGCCTGACATATCAGAGTGAGTGCACTGCCAGACTATAATGCAGGGGTCTTCAGCACAGTTCCTGTATGACCACAAAGGCTTCAGAATTTTAGTACAAGTTTTATAGTTTGAAGCTGCATGTTTCATGGCGTTACTGATTAGGACTATCAAAAATTTTGTACATTTGTGCCTTCTGTGTTAATGAAACGTGGCTTAACTCGGATCTACTGGACAGTGTTGTTCAAATGGCAGCTTATCAGATATGCAGAGCGGACCGTAACAGCGGATTTTGTGGCAAATCACAAGGTGGCAGCATGTGCATGTTTATAAACAGTTGGTGCAGGGATGTGTCTGAAATTCTTTTTTTTTCCCTCTACTGATTTAGAAGCTCTTGTCATTCACTGAAAGCAATTCTATCTACCCAGTGAATTTTAATCTATTATACAGTACTGGTTGGTATTTACATTCCTCCTGATGCAAATGCTCAGTTTGCACAACAGTTGCTAGCTGATAACATTCATCATTTAGAAAATAAATTCCCCAGTACTTTCATTTTCATTTTGGGAGATTTTAACCATAATAACACAAAAGATTATCTGCCCAGATACCACCAACTGATCAACTGCCCCACATGTGAAGGCCGAACATTGGATCAGTTTTACACTAACATTAAAGGGGCACTTCATTATTTCTCCTGTGCATCTCTAATGCTCTACTTTCCCCTATTGTATTATTAATATGTAGCCTTAGAATGCCTAATCTCACAGACTTGTTTATAGTTGGTGTTTTATCTTGGTAGAGTAATATTTTCTCAAAAAACATTATACCTTTGTTATTACAAAATCAGTTTAGGGAGTTTAAACTTTTTACATGTATCTTAATTTGGATTCCTAGAATTTGTATTGAGCATTGGAAATTGTTTCCCTCTCTATGTTTGGCTAAGACCCCTGCTTGCTGTTTTGACTTAGATTTTTGCTTCATCCCCTGGTCCTGGTGTATATTATCCTTTTTGGCTTGCCCCTTCCCCATCAGGGCAGTACAGTATATTACATTTAATTAGCCTATCTGTTTGTTAATCAAGATCAAATATGTAGCAAAGGAAACTTTATAAAGTTGCTTAAATTAGCTTGACTTGTTTTGTACTTTCTCCATCATTTTACCTCAGTGAAAACTTATCATAAAAACCTTATAAAGTTATGAAATTAAAAATGTAACTTTTTTTAAATATCTGAATAGGAAGCATACAATTATAACAGGTTATCTGTGGAGGAAGGCCAGAGAATAGTTTGAGCTACAATAGATATCTATTTATAGACACTTTTAAAAACAACTCATTTTTTGGATGTCATTCACAGAATGATCCTTGTTTCAGTGCTATAGGAAAGCCAAGGATATAATAGCATTCAGTCAGTAATTCCTCCAATGATTTCAAGAAAGGCTCATAAAGATAAGTGTCAAGCTTAAATAAACCTCTTGCCCATTATGTAGCCCAGTAAGTACCTACAAGGTTGGCCCTGTGATGTGGCATGAAGAAGTGCCTAAATTAAGGGTGCACTCTCTGACTAAGGGTGACATTGCCAACTGTTTGAGAGTTTGAGGATGTCCCCAGCCACTTAGAGATAACTGCATGATGGGGCTTATGCAAAGAAACTGAGTGGAAGACAGAAAGAACCCAATAATTGATAATATCCACCTTAATAAAAGTATAAGTGGCTCTGTAGCTATGTGTCACTCCAGTTGCTATGTCTCTGTCATTCCAACAGACAACCTCTGACAAATGTTGTAATGCATTTTATTACTATAAATGCTTGTTATGTCACATCTGTTGGAATGACAAATGCAATGCATGCTATTCTTACATGCAGAGCCAACCCCTTCCTATATGCAGATCATGCACTTAGTGTGGGGCCTATGATCAGAGGATTGATATGGGGAGGGCTGTTGAGGGTTTGTAGACCTTCACAATTCAGGAGCTCTGCTGCACAGCCAATTGGATTGCATGTTTTTATCACTTAGTTTATTTCACTTGAATCAGATAACTCCTCCCAAAACCATACCATAATCGGGCGTATCGCATAACATCACTGACATATAATGTAATGTGCCAGACTTCTCAATGGAGCAGAACTCTAGAGGTCCACAACTTGACTGTATTGGGGTCGTTGCTGTTTCATGAATCATCAAATTAAAATTGTTCACAGTCACTGGTTGTGATCATTTTCCATTAAGAAGCAGCGAGATGGCTTTCAGTCAAAATCAGTCAGGAGCACAGAAAAGAAAAAAAAACATGAAGAAGCAGCTTGTGAGGCATTTGTAGGTGTTTCATAAATCTAAATTTGTCCAAAGTCCAGTAAGCTAGCTAACATTTCATCAGTTGCAACTACATTAAAGCGAGTGGTTTACTGGAGTAACAATGGAGTAGCATTATGTGTAATAGTCCTAAACATGACTCTTTAATAAAAGATATTATCAGATGTTGCAATACCTAGCTGTCACATGATTGAGGAGTATTTATTACCACCTTATAGACCTCAGGATCTCTACATGTTGTTTAAGTCTGTTAACATTAGTCGACATCTGAAGTGCTCTGAGTATTGTTGCATTTGTAAATTTCATCAACACACAGGCTCACTTGCTTGCTAGTTAGTTATTGGCTGAATTATGGAAAAACACCATGCAAGCAACTTTAACACACAAAGAGCAATCGGTGCAGATCAACTTCAATTGTTGGTCAATTTTATTGGCAGCTTACATTTACAGTTACTGACTTATTGCTATGTGCTGTAATTGGAAGGACAAAATTAAGTTAATATAAATTCATAAGCATAGGTGATATATTCATATGGTCATATGGTCATTTTTTAAATATCCAAATATTCAGCTTCAGCTTGACCCTGTATTTACTGCATTAAGTTTATTAAGTATGTTCAGTAGTAGTATTA
Organism: Polypterus senegalus; assembly: GCF_016835505.1. Lineage (NCBI taxonomy): Eukaryota > Metazoa > Chordata > Cladistia > Polypteriformes > Polypteridae > Polypterus > Polypterus senegalus. Next base: position 208,858,235 of record NC_053155.1, read on the forward strand.
GTAGTTTTAATTAAGTGTTATTAGTAGTATCATTTTATATAGTAGTAGTAGTAATTCTTGTATTTTATTATTATTAGTAGTAGTAGAAGCATTTTATATATTAATAGTAGTAGTTGTTGTATTTTGTGTTATTATCTTTATTGGTATTATTATTAATGGTACTAAATAGTAGTAGTATTGGTAGTGGTAGTATTAAATTGTTTTTGTTGCTGTATCACATGTCATAAGTAATACTATTGGCTATATCAAGTAGCAAAGAGTAAAAGCACATTGATACCTTTGACCATTATTATTATTATTATTATTATTATTATTATTATTATTATTATTATTATTATAAATCAAGCCTAAATTTATAAAGGAAACAAATCAATTGGTATCCCCTTGCCATTAAATGCCATTGAAGTCCAAATCTGTGGGAGGCCCACCTGATTTGAGCAACCCATCCAGTTTTTCAGAACTATTACTCATCAAGAAATTGCACAAAAGCATATAAGCAGCTTGGCTATCATCAATATCAACTCAAACCTTGTGCAGAAGCTGTCTTGTGATGACCTCATAGTTGACTTCACCTTCAGAAGATGAGAGACTGAAGAAAGCCCTAAACATTCACTTTCAAGTTTTGATTATTTTAGAGAAAGTATTTGCATTTGACTTTTAAAGGTATAGTTAAATCTGTGATGTGTGCTTCTATGTTAATTTATTATTTTTTACTTATATACTGTTCAAATTAAAGCTGTCAGAAGAAAAACTAATTTAGTTGTGTTCCATGTGGTCCATGACGTTGTGCAGGTAATAAATAAATAATCAAGAACTAATGTGTGCAGGCACAGAATGGGTACAAGTGGGTTCATGACGGCGCTGCTCCAGGGTTGACTGAGGTCTTTGGCTGATCACGCACTCACATGCCTCATTCACACCTTGGAGTGGGCGGAGGGCCTCAAACGCACCCTATGAAGAACACTGCACAGCAGATATACGGGAGAAAACAAAGAAAGGAAGAGCAAAAGGAAGGGAAGGAGAAATAACTGAGGTTAAAGTGAAAGTGAAAGAAAGAAGGAATGAGAAGCAGGATCAAGAGAGCCCCGTGCCAAAAAGGAATGAAGGCAGGTGGTGGGGGACAACCCTCGGGGTGAGGAGCCTGCGGCTGAAGAAGGGTGCAACTATTGAGCAATGCTAGGGAGTAGATGAGGTCCATTAAGTGGTGTATTCCAAGGATGCTGAGGTACAGGTGGCGGGAGATGGCTGTACAGCTCAGCATGGTACTCCAAGGATGCTACCAGCCTGGCACTGGGGACCCTAACCAGGAATTAAAGGCTGACTGCACCTGTCGTCGGGCATCTCCTCTTACTGCAAGGTCTGGGTAGGGGAAGTGGAGGAGATGCCAGGTTTTTAGAAGGAAGCATTGGGACATATATTTTTAAAGGAAGAAAAGGACTGTTTCTGGAGTTTAACATCATTTTATGGATTATTTATCAAACTGAATTTTTGTTACCTCCAAAAATTTCACCAGTCTTACAGATTACTTATTTATTTCTGTATTTAATAGAAGGAAATTTGATACACTGCCTTTTAATGTTAACACAGTTTGACTTTCTGTTTTGATTGTGTTTAATAAAAATACTTGACACTTTTTCACCTACCCCTTGCTGCATGTGTGTGTCCTCATTTGCTTGGCTCATCTCAGTTCATGACTATCAATGGTTCAGGTTCAAGAGACTCCCAGACGCAACAAGGAACATGGAGCTGACCCAGACTGTAACAAGTTGATTCTTGGAGGAGCGATTGGGGGAAAGTTGGGGGCCTAAGAAGATTCTGTTTAGGCTCCCAATTTGGCTAGAAGTGGCACTGACTACATGCATTACAAAATGCATTCAAATAGATAGTGCACTGCAAACATTCATGCTGAGGTCTACATTGATTACTTGTGTTTCAATCTGTCTTAGACTGATAGCACTGCTAGTACATAATAGTAAAATACTAAATAAAATGCCACATGGCACAGTAGCATAGGTGGTAATGTTGGTTCTAATTATTCTTAATGCAAGTGTAGAATTTGTGTCCGTTATTTTTCTCCAGTTTCTACTTATTGAAAAAAGGCATGTATGATAAGCTGGCTGCCAAATCTAACCTGGTACTACATGAGTAAGTGTGGGTTAATTTCTACTTCGTAATGTGCCCGATGCTACTAGTTCTTATAACCATTTAAATGTGTTTGGGGAAAGGAATGAATAAAAAGAAAAAAAATAATTGTTAATAATGTCAAAGATACCTCCGGGTGCTACTTCATATTCAAGGTGTAATATTCAAGCAAGAAAACTATCGTTAACATACAAATTGTTTTGCCAGGCTTTTTCCAAACCCATATACTTTCCATCTCTGTCATTCTTACTCTAGCTGGTCAGCCCTTGATTTCCAGCAGCTCTCTTGAGTTCAGGTTTTGAAGTTTTCTCATTTCCTAATGTGTACCAACTACTTTGAAATTGCAAATATAATCTTAATATTATGTTACGGTGTCAAAAATAATTTTGTTTCTGCATATTCAGAGTAACCAAAATGTACAGCTCGATATGATTAATGGAAGCTAACAAAGTGGCCTTACTCTTTCATCCACTGGGGCTGAGTTGCACTGATTCAGAAAGTGAAGTTAATTGTCATCTTGAAAGAATCGCCCAGCAGAAAGCAAATGATTACAGAAATCCTGATGATTATCAACACTAATGAGGCTACTTCAAGATGTACAATTAGAAGTTTCCACTGCAAAAATAACTTTTCCTTCCTGAAAAAAAAATATTTAAATCTTTGCTGCAGGCATTCCAGCATGGACAAATATTTTTATTTGCATTACTTATTTTTGCAGAATCCTTGAATCCTTGAAGTTGTCATACAGTGGAGTGGTATGGTTGCCACGTCACCTTTCAGATCTGAAGTGTTGGCTACAGCAGACTTGTTTTTCTCGTGTTTATCTGAGCTTTCTTTACATGCAGAACTATCAGCAAACATCCAAACTGCTGCATTAGTGGAGTGAAATTACCATAGTACAAGAATTTAATAAAACACGCCTAACTGCGTGGAATTCATGAGCATAAAAGCAACTAGAACAATTTCCATTAACAGAAATATTGGCATGACATGAAAAACTCAGTTAAGACAACACCCTAAAGATTAAGCAAAATGCAATATTCTCAAACCCATTTCAATAACTTTTATATTACAGTCACAAAAAAATAACTGGGTAGTTTGCTCATTTTTCATCATATGATTTCCTCAGCATAGTTAATATAATCTAATTTACTTTAGATTCACAAGACCTAGAGCCCAATTTCATCAGCATCAAAAGCTAGGCAAGAATCAAACCTGTGCAGAATGATAATCCTTGGCAGGGCACACTCAAGCACATCTCAGCACTCAGTCATACAAGAGTCACCAATCATCCTAACATGCATTTCTTTTTCAGCATAGGGGGAAAACTAGAGTATCCCAGAAGAAACCCATGGAGTCATATGATAACACAAAATCTTACTAACAAAAGCACCCAGGAGGGATTTGAACCCAGGACTACAACACTATTCCAACTTGTAAAATATAATCTGGAGGTCCAGTTTCAGGTCTTCAGATGTTAACAGCTGTTTTGGTATGTCTAGTTTCTTTTTGAACAATAAGTACTTTCCTGAATCTTCATTACTCTAGAATGACAAGGACAAACACTGGATAGAAGTTGCAGTTAAATATACATACAGTGCAGTAGGTAGTGTTTAGATATGCAAAGTTCTAATTTTTGATGCTCCTGAGATGCAATGTATAACTTTATATGGACAAGAAATCAGTACACTATACATTGTGCTTAGCTGTTCCATGTATGAAATTAATTGTAATACAGTATTACATGTGACTGAAATAATTCAAGATATACTGGAAAATTAGTATATTTGGAAAAAGAGTGTGGTTTCATCTTCAGGAGGAGAACAGAACTCATACAATTAGAGAAACATTAGCCCAGGGAAGGAGATGCACAGTAGTAGATAATAGTAGTATTAGTGTCCACAGGCAGCATGCTAAATGTTTGCATGTTTTAGTCCAGGAAGGAATGTTCAGTAGTAGCTGTCCTAATTATGTTGCAGGTAGGGTGATGGTTATCCTGCGTTAATCAGTCGAGTCTCTAGAAGGGCATTTTCTGAAACGGAAGTCTAGAAAGTTTAAGGGGATCAGGAAATCCTCTTGCTTACCCAACAAACAGGAACGCGGGTATTCTTATATGCTGACAAGTACTACTCTGAGCAGATTTCTTTCCAACCAGATGCCAAGTATAGGCAGGCCTTTTGAGATGAGAATTTCTAATAACTTGGACACGGCTAGCTAGACACACTTTAATTAACTCAATTCACTTCTCTTCAGTCATTCATCTATTAAATATACTTAGTGTACTTTTTTAGTGTTGGAGGGAGATGGACCAGGCAGCATAAGGTTAAGCCAGGAAACAACCTTGGACAACGCACCATGTAGAGGACACACTCACACATACAGTATGCAGTCACTCATTCATATTGGAAACTTTAAAGTGACAAAATAACCCAGTACCATATCTTTGGAATGAGGAAAGGAAAGCAAGATTACCTACAAAACCGCATGCCAAGACAAACTTGGATGGTGTCAGAGCTAGTATTCAGAGCAGAGACTCTGGAGTTACCACTGCACCACCATAATAATCTAATTCAGTTCAAAGATGAGCATGATTATTTAGATTTCTTCACTGAAAGCATTTCAAACAGCAGTGAATTTCACAATACACCTCATGATTTTAAGTGGTGATATTAAATTTAAAGAGTACAAACACTGAGGCAAAATCATCCCCACCACTATTTAAAAACTTTTCAACAGAAAATGCTTTCAATGCATTAATTTTAAACATTAACTAGGGGGCTTTGCTCCCTGCTCACCTCGCTCGCCAACCTCCCCGGCCTGCGATATGCGCCAGCCACTTTGCGTCTCTGCCACTCAAGTATGTGGATTTCACTTTCAAACAACAAATCTTAATTCTCACTGATACGCCTCTTCATTGCGAAGAAACACTACTTCCATTTGTTTGCGCTAATGTGATCTTTACTATAATTTTTTGGAGACTTTTGAATTTTAGTACTTTCATTATCCCTAACCTTCTGGGCATGTGTATCACGCCAACGTTTTTGAATTCTTTATGATGTTCTACTTTGTCATTTACTGTACTTTTCAGCCCTGGGTGTGGTTAAATCTCTTGACACAAAGTCTTGTCTCACAGGATATGAAAGTATCTCTCTGAAAAAGTCATGTCTCGTCCCAGGCTAAAAAGTCTTGTCTCATCACAGGATTTTTTTTTATTATAATAGAGAGATATGTTTCAATCAGTGGTGGAGCCATTTAGTGGACAACCATTCAAATGTTCCTTACTTTATCCATTACAATAGGGCTGGGCAGGAATTCTGTCTGCTCCAAACATAAAAACAGAGAAGACTGTAGGCCTGAAAGTGCATACAAGACCTAAATACATCTTGAATCAGGAAATAAGCAGGCAGTTTAGACAATTTAATCGTTCTGGTGCTACAGGTCATTAAAAGTAGGAATGACTCATAATGTCAACAGTTTCGTCCCTACAACAATCACTCTGGTTAATCAAAAGGTTTGTTGTTTCTTCTGTCACTGCCTTCCAACACAATTCAGCAGACTGCTGCTTTTTCTTTAACTTCTGATTAGTGAAAGCTTAGTAATATTCTGCTTTCTGCAGTGCCTTGGTTACTCTGCTTCCTCAAACATCCAGAATCCCAGATTCAAATCAGCATCTGGATGCAATCAGTGAGGAACTTGTACATTCTCCTTGTGTTCTGAGTGGATTTTTCATCCCCCATCCCATTAAGTTAACTGGTGACTCTAACTTAAATTGCTCTATATGTGAGTGAAATTCAGGGTTGACAAGAGGATAGACACTGACTTGCAAGACCCCACAACCCTAAACTGGGTAAGCAGATTAGAAAAAGGATAGATTTAAAAACAAAAAGATAAGTTTGAACAGAAGGCTCGTGGCTGTAAAAATCAAAGATTCAATTTCAGCCTTCAGAACTAATTTAATTAGATCAGACACTTGTATTTGTAAGTCACTTTGGATACAAAATATGAATAAATAGACAGATATTTATATTAATGCATTGCCTGTATATATATATATATATATATATATATATATATATATATATATATATATATATATATATATATATATATATATATATATATATATATATATACAGCCCAATTATTGACCGAGTGAGCGGATATATCACGTGAATCTGCTGAAACTGTGGAAGGAAAGGGACCCTGATCCCTCCTCCGGCCAGCCCCGCTCTTTCTTTGCTCAGACCAACACACTTAAATTCGGCTCTAATTTGAATAACCGACAGAGACGAGATCTCAAAGCAGTTATCTCGTCTGTTCCGGAGGTGGTAGACAAAAACCCTGGAAGGACCTCTCTGATTGCCCATGATATTGTTACTGAACCTGGGGTTATAGTCTGAGAACGCCCATATCGTCTTCCCGAGGCAAAGAAGGCGGAAGTGGAACTGGAAATCAAGTGCATGCTGTACCTAGGAGTCATAGAGCGAACCAAGCAGCAGGTCCAAGCATTTCTCGGCTTAGCAGGGTACCACTGCTGGTTTGTACCATGCTTTTCAGAGACAGCCGTGCCCGTGACTTATTTAACAAAGAAAAGGGCTCCTAACACTGTGGTATGGACTGATATGACAGAGACGGCATTCCTGACGTCAGCACCTGTTTTGAAGGCACCTGACTTTTCACTTCCTTTTATCCTCTAGACGGACGCTTCAGACATAGGCCAAGGATCAGTGCTGGGCCAAAGCGTCAATGGTGCTGAACACCCTGTCATGTTCCTGAGCCGGAAACTGCTGGATCGAGAGACCAGGTATGCGGCAGTGGAAAGAGAGGCTCTTGCGATTAAGTGGGCGATTACACAGCTGAGGTACTACCTCTTGGGTCGGGAGTTTACACTTGTCATGGACCATGCACCTTTACAGTGGATGGCCCTGCATAAGGAGTCTAACCCTCGAGTCACAAAGTGGTTCCTTGATTTACAACCTTATAAGTTCTCTCTCATTCATCGGAAGGGTTCTCTCCACACCAATACCGATGCTCTCTCCCGCATTCACGACCTCTCAGTGCAGAGCGCCCGACCCGAAGGGTCTGGGCTGACGGGGGGCCCTGTCACACTCATGTGTTTAGGAGACAACTAAAGGGCTCAAATACAGTACATGTGATTCCACGCCAGACCAGGGGGTAGCGAAGTGCACTAATTTTCCCTCTCGATCTGTTGCAGACCATTCTAGGGAAATCCCGCCTCTGGGGTAGCCAATGATGTCACTTCCGGTTTTGATCCTGATGATATCACTTCCTCTACTGACCTTTAAAGCTGCCATCTTGTGTCTAGAGAGGCAGTTCTGTTTTGGACTCGATCTTATGCACTTGAATATGTTTTTGCAACTGTTTTGCAGCCGGGAAAAATTATACGGGTGGCTGACCCAAACCTTTGCAATGTTTTTGTAATGCTAATATTCCCCAAACAAGCTAAACCAGGGGACCTCAGTCACAGTCTGCAGGCTGCAGGTTTAACCTCCAGCTAGTTCCCTATTTAGAAGACAGTACTATGAAATATAGTATTTAACTCTTTGGCTTGTTAACACTTTAATTAATCCAAGAGAAATTTGACTTGCACTGTAGAGTTTCCTTCTCTGAAAACATTATCCATATGTTTTGAGGACCAGGACAGATTTAAATTTAGAGGTCCTTCCAATTCCCCTCTAATTTATTTGTAAACATTTTTAAGCTCAGATACCTCACAGTGCATATTGTGATGTGTGAGTCCCTGTCTTACATCCCAAAACATGAGGCTGAGTCTCAGTACTTTAGCAAAACCAAGTTAATTCAGCTTGAAAAAGGAACAGCATGGTTATTTATTGTACTGGGATCTACCACTCACCTAAACGCATACACAGCAATCAGACTGGGTTGTGGCTGGGTTAGTTGCCAATTAATCCTGCTCCCTGCATTTATAACGTTCCTTGCATCATCCATCGACAGCAAGCGTTTATACCGCGATCGACTTGGATCAGCTTTAGCTCTGAACCGCTACAGTGTTGGGAGCCTGCAGCTGCCCCGGCAACTGATAAACTGTTTTCCATAGATGTGGCTTCGGGACACTCTTCAGTGGGTCGTCCCATTGGATGGAGTCCCAAATGAGTTTAGAAATCTCAGACTATGCACAGGTTTAAAAAGATGCACGTTAACTGGAGAGTTGCTGGTTTATTGGTTATCTACAATTCATTATTAATGAATGCCTGGTTAAAAGAACCGGTAAGAATTAAAACAAATGCAGTGGCTAAAAACTAAAATAGGCAGTTATCCATCCATCCATCCATCCATTCTCTTCCGCTTATCCAGGTCGGGTCGCGGGGGCAGCAGCTTAAGCAGAGAGGCCCAGACTTCCCTCTCCCGGCCACTTCTTCCAGCTCTTCGGGAGAATCCCAAAGGCGTTCCCAGGCCAGCCGGGAGATATAGTCCCTCCAGCGTGTCCTGGGTCTTCCCCGGGGCCTCCTCCCGGTTGGACGTGCCCGGAACACCTCACCAGGGAGGCGTCCAGGAGGCATCCTGATCAGATGCCCGAGCCACCTCATCTGACTCCTCTCAATGCGGAGGAGCAGCGGCTCTACTCTGAGCCCCTCCCGGATGACTGAGCTTCTCACCCTATCTTTAAGGTAAAGCCCAGACACCCTGCGGAGGAAACTCATTTCAGCCGCTTGTATTCGCGATCTCGTTCTTTCGGTCACTACCCATAGCTCATGACCATAGGTGAGGGTAGGAAGGTAGATCGACTGGTAAATTGAGAGCTTTGCCTTACGGCTCAGCTCCTTTTCACCACGACAGACCGATGCAGAGCCCGCATCACTGCGGATGCCGCACCGATCCGCCTGTCGATCTCACGCTCCATTCTTCCCTCACTCGTGAACAAGACCCCGAGATACTTGAACTCCTCCACTTGGGGCAGGATCTCTCCCCGAACCCTGAGAGGGCACTCCACCCTTTTCGGCTGAGGACCATGCTCGGGATTTGGAGGTGCTGATTCTCATCCCAGCCGCTTCACACTCAGCTGCGAACCGATCCAGAGAGCTGAAGATCACGGCCTGATGAAGCAAACAGGACAACATCATCTGCAAAAGCAGTGACCCAATCCTGAGTCCACCAAACGGACCCCTTCAACACCCTGGCTGCGCCTAGAAATTCTGTCCATAAAAGTTATGAACAGAATGGTGACAAAGGGCAGCCCTGGCGAGTCCAACTCTCACTGGAAGCGGGCTCGACTTACTGCGGCAATGCGGACCAAGCTCTGACACGGTTGTACAGAGACCGAACAGCTCTTATCAGGGGTCCGGTACCCCATACTCCCGAGCACCCCCACAGGATTCCCGAGGGACACGGTCGAATGCCTTTTCCAAGTCCACAAAACACATGTAGACCGGTCGGGCAAACTCCCATGCACCCTCAGGACTCTGCTAAGGGTGAAGAGCTGGTCCACTGTTCGCGACCAGGGCGAAAACCACACTGTTCCTCCTGAATCCGAGGTTCGACTATCCGGCGGACCCTCCTCTCCAGAACCCCGAATAGACTTTTCCAGGGAGGCTGAGGAGTGTGATCCCTCTATAGTTGGAACACACCCTCCGGTCCCCTTTTAAAGAGGGGACCACCACCCCGGTCTGCCAATCCAGAGGCACTGTCCCGATGTCCATGCGATGTTGCAGAGGCGTGTCAACCAAGACAGTCCTACAACATCCAGAGCCTTAAGGAACTCGGTATCTCATCCACCCCGGGGCCCTGCCACCAAGGAGTTTTTGACCACCTCGGTGACTTCAGTCCCAGAGATGGGAGAGCCCACCTCAGAGTCCCCAGGCTCTGCTTCCTCGTGGAAGGCATGTTAGTGGGATTGAGGAGGTCTTGAAGTACTCCTCCCACCGACCCTAGCGTCGAGTGAGGTCAGCAGCGCACCATCCCACCATATACGGTGTTGACACTGCACTGCTTCCCCTCCTGAGGCGCGGACGGTGGACCAGAATCTCCTCGAAGCCGTCCAAAGTGTTCTCCATGGCCTCTCAAACTCCTCCCATGCCCGAGTTTTGCCTCAGCAACAACGAAGCAGCGTTCGCTTGGCCTGCGGTACCTATCAGCTGCCTCCAGAGACCCACAGGACAAAAAGTCCTATAGGACTCCTTCTTCAGCTTGACGGCATCCCTCACGCCGGTGTCCACCAGCGGGTTGGGGATTGCCGCCACGACAGGCACCGACCACCTTGCGGCCACAGCTCCGGTCAGCCGCCTCAACAATAGAGGCACGGAACATGGCCCATTCGACTCAATGTCCCCACCTCCCTCGGGGCGTGGTTGAAGTTCTGCGGAGGTGGGAGTTGAAGCTACTTCTGACAGGGGACTCTGCCAGCCGTTCCCAGCAGACCCTCACAACACGTTTGGGCCTACCAGGTCTGACCGGCATCTTCCCCACCATGAAGCCAACTCACCACCAGGTGGTGATCAGTTGACAGCTCCGCCCCTCTCTTCACCCGAGTGTCCAAGACATATGGCGCAAGTCCGACGACACGACCACAAAGTCGATCATCGACCTGAGGCCTAGGGTGTCCTGGTGCCAAGTGCACATATGAACACCCTTATGCTTGAACATGGTGTTCGTTATGGACAATCCGTGACGAGCACAGAAGTCCAATAACAAAACACCGCTCAGGTTCAGATCGGGGGGGCCATTCCTCCCAATCACGCCCTTCCAGGTCTCACTGTCATTGCCCACGTGAGCATTGAAGTCTCCCAGCAAAGCGAGGGAATCCCAGAAGGTATGCCCTCTAGCAACCCCTCAGAGACTCCAAAAGGGTGGATACTCCAAACTGCTGTTGGCATACGCACAAACAACAGTCAGGACCCTTCCCCACCCGGCGGAGGGAGGCCACCCTCGTCCACGGGGTAAACCCCAATGCACAGGCTCAGTGGGGGCAATAAGTATGCCCACACCTGCTCGGCGCCTCTCACCGGGGGCAACTCCAGAGTGGTAGAGAGTCCAGCCCCTCTCAAGGAGATTGGTTCCAGAGTCCAAGCTGTGCGTCGAGGTGAGTCCGACTATATCTAGCCGGAACCTCTCGACCTCGCACACTAGCTCAGGCTCCTTCCCCTTCAGAGGTGACATTCCGTCCCAAGAGCCAGTTTCTGTAGCCGAGGATCAGACCGCCAAGGTCCCTGCCTTCAGCCACCACCCAACTCACATTGCACCCAACCTCCTTGGCCCCTCCCATAGGTGGTGAGCCCATGGGGAGAAAAAATAGGCAGTTAAGAGTTTTGAATTGTAACAGGCAAGATAACTAAATTTAATCCCAAAAAATGCATTGCTTTAATAGTAAATAAATGAGTTCTAATTAAGAACTTGTTTGAAGGGAAAATGTGCTTCCACTGCGGACCTTCAGGACTGTAAATGAGGACCTCTGATCTACAATGTAGAACTTTATCTTTGATGAATAAAAGTGCTAACAAGGCATAGAGTTAAATATCAAGTTTCATTGCCAGGAAGGATTGAGTTTTAATTAGGAAACTGGCTGGAATGAAAACCTGTAGCCACTGCTGCCCTCCAGGACCATGACTGAGGATCATTGAGCTAAACTAGATAAATCTGGGGGCAGCATAGTTAATAATAGATGTCCTTAGAAGACTGGCGTCCTTCAACATCTGCAATAAGATGTTGTAGATGTTCTATCAGACAGTTGTGGCGAGTGCCCTCTTCTATGCGGTGGTGTGCTGGGGAGGCAGCATAAAGAAGAGGGATGCTGGGAAAAAAATGTTCTCTTAAAGCAGCTGAATTATCAGTACATAATTCTACAAACATTGGCGAACACAGCTAATTTGCTGCGAATAATGCTTTGGCAAAATTTGCTGATCAATACAACTGTTGTCTATATTTTCCTTTGGCTACTCTGGCTTTCCTCCCACATCCCCAGGAGTGCTGGTCAAGTTAATTGAAGGTTCTAAATTGTTTCTGTGTGAGTGTGGGAGTGTGCAAGATAGAATTCTGCAATGGCCTGGCATCCTCTCCAGGGCTCTTTCCTGCCTTGCGTCCATCTCTGCCAAGATCGTACTGTATATGTGTCTGAACTTAATTAAGATTATTCGAAAATGTTATTCTCTTTCTTGCTATGTAAGCCTAGTGGAAAAGCTCTCTCCATTTGTGCTTTGGCCTGCCCCTTCTGCCTTTCACCGAATTGGCAACATCGTAAACCTGGAATAGGAGAGTCAGGTTTCCAACAAATAAACACAATCTGTACTTTCGCTATCTGTTTGTTTTCTAACTAGGACTGAAAGGACAGATATTCTATCCAGTTTAAGGAATATGAGGGTCATGAAAGGGCTATCAGGAGGCTAGAAAATAACCTGGAGTAGTACTAAAAACAAAGTACAGAACAGATCAAAAAGAGTTAACAGGTCACTAAACAAAATATAGATGCAAAAGCTTTGATAGAAATATAATTTCTATTTAATTACCTTAAAATATTAGAGCTAAGAAATTATGTTTTTTAACAAAAATGTAGACATTTGATTTAATTCCTGAATTCATTCATTTTAGGCAAGTATAATTTTTAATTAAAACTATTTCCTATGACAGCAATCCAGCACAGAAATCTCATTGGGAGTAATGAGGTTCCATATTTCCAGATTGCTTAGTTCTACTTTATATCCCAGTAGTGATCTAAGTCAATATCATCTATTAGATTTATATTAAGTTAGCTCCTGCCAAAAATTCCACTAGTGACAGGCCATCATCCAAGTCTGGTTTTATTTTATCTAACCAACAAAGAGACTACAGTAGCAGCAAGAAAGAATGAGAATAATCATAAGAGGATTCAAGGGCTATATGCGCCATGCAGATTATCTGTTATGGTGAATGAAATTGTGGCTCTCATAATGGCACTGATACTGTTTACATTGTCCAGTTTAATATTTCTTCCATTGTATCAATATTTCTTTTTGATGTGATTAATTTTGTTGTTAAAATTTAAATCTCATTTATTCTTCACATCTCATTTTCGCATACACATTTAAAATTATATATATATATAGCTAGTGCAACAAAGGAAATTATTCAATAGACAATATTTTTTATGCTACAATTAGCCTCCCCAACTGGACATCCTCACATCCTTAGCAGCACCTAAATATCCTGTCCACATAAACCACAAACAGGGGCAGTGACAAGACACAGCGTTAATGGACTCCAATAACCACAATGAAGAAATTTGACTTAACGACAAGTATTTGGACATACAGTAGCTCTCACTGCATTCACATAGGGAATGAATGGCATGCAAAAGCAGCCCTGTTACCCAGCATTGGGTGCAAAATAATCCTGAATTCCTTGACAGCACTATTTATTAACACTGAGTATCACTGATAAATAAATGATTTGCTATTATAATTTATATCACTTTGCTTGCATGTTGCTTTATCTTGTTCATCTATAGCAGTCTTATCACACTTTTCATAACACAATGGAAAAAGGGTGTCTTGTATTATTTACAATTAGTCGTTTTCTAACCAGAAGAGGGTCGTTGAGGGTGCTACAGCCTATCCTAGCGAGCATAAGGCGCAAGACAATAACAAACTCTGGACAGGACAACGCTCTATCAAAGAGCGAGCATACACATACTCACACACACACCAACCACACACTAGGGCCAATTTAGGATTGCCAGTTTATCTAACCTGCATGTCTTTAGACTGTGGGAGGAAGCCGGAACGCCTGGAGGAAACACATGTAGACAGGGAGAGAAAATGCAAACTCCACCCAGGGAGGATCTGGGATGTGAACCACTGCTCTCCTTATTACAAGGCTGCAGTGCTACCACTACGCTACCCCTTGTTAAAAATAGAAAAAATCTAATTCACTTTACAAAAGTGCTTTAGAATATATATACAGATATTTAACCGTGTTAATTAATGTTAATGTTGATTAATTAGGCGTGCTGAAACTTTTCTAACCCTTGAGATACCTCAGTGCCTATGAGTGAATTCTTCACATCAGACTCTCTGATCTGTTGCTGTCTGGATGGGAGTGCGGAAGGGCATATTGAATCTGAGCTTAAAGCATTGTATGTCTGTTTGATTTGTCATTCATTTGTTGCAATGCCATTTATAAAATCCAAAACATAATGAAAAGCATAAATAAAGTGTTGTGGCTCGGCAGACTCAAAGAATAAAACAGGGAAACCATTAGATGGAACTGTACATGGCACTTATGGGACAAGGAACTAAAATCACTGTGGAGATTTTAAAAAATTTCCAATAAAAATGCTCTTTAGATTGGAAACTGTTATAGTAAGTACTAAAATTTGTTCAGAGCAAGATGCAGAGGACAGGAAGATATGAAAAAAGATGATTCGCTGTGGCAACTCCTAACAGGAGCAGCTGAAAGAAGAAGAAGAAGACTAAAAGTCAGCCAAAACATTTTGAAAATCCAGAGAACAATGTGCAACCCATACACAAAAATGATATAAATTATAATAAAAATAATCCATGTGTGAGTTCTGTTTTGCTAATTAGTACACTATATTTTCTGACTTCTACTCATAACAAAATGCTTCAGAATAAAAAATCACTGATACTAGAAGTATTTTAGAAAGATCATGCTTATGAAAGATACTGTAGCGATCTGGGTAAATAATAACTGGAGCACTCGCAGCTGTCAGGGCCTCTTCAGTTTTATTTTAGTTAAATTGGTCCTATACAAAAATAATGGAGCAATCTCGTTGACTCCGGAAATCCACTCACTCCCAGCACACACCCGGAACCTCTCACAAACCAGAAAAACACGCCCCCCCACAAGGTGTGTCCGCCCCTCTCAATTAGAAACCTCCCCTTCCAGTCCTCACTTGCCCTCAGACAAGGCTAGAAAGCATTGCCTGCACGTTACAATACTTAAAAGTTTGCATAAATAAATTTAAAACTCTGTTCTTCAGTTCTGCATAATAATAAGTAGAAGCACTGCTTAAGTGTCAAACAGAAAAGCATACAGAGCCTTCTGTTTAATTAGTTTTTTGATTTTATTGCGTTATGTTTCTTTTTATGTGTGGGTGGAAGATGTGGGCACATTGTTCTGGTTATTCGGGTTTGTTACATATTAATATATTTTTATTCCTCTGTTTAGGGAGGTTACTTGTTTCTAGTTATAAAGTGATGTGTTAATTAGAATAAAGCATGATGAAATTCTCCTGCTGTAAAGAACTCCTATGTGACATGTAGTAAGTGTGTTTTTATTTTGTTTTCTCTTCAATTTCTGCACACTTTATTGTGTTGTACAGTATATTGTATTATAATGCAAATAAACTTTCCAGTTTTTCCCATAAATCAACATTTAAAACTCAAAAACTGAAATCTCTCATTCAGACCGCTTGATCCGACACTACAAACTGTGGTCAGGTGCATCCTCTTTGCTTTAATTATGCTTGAGACATGTTTAGAAATTGATCGGATTCCACTTGTGGCAACTTAAATTAATTAGACATCATTTGGAAAGTCACACACTTATGTATCTAAGGTGTCACAATTCACACTGCATGGCAGGAGAAGAGTCAAGCCAAGAAGTCCATGAAACTCCCTGTAGACCTCTACGATAGAATTGGGGTATAAAACCATTTCTGAAGCTGTGAGTGTTCTCAGGAGTACAGTGGCTCTTAATAATTGTGAAATGGAAAAAGTTTAGAACCACCAGGATCCTAGGAAGAGTTGGCAGTCCAGGCAAACTGAGTAACTGGGCAAGAAGGGCCTTGGTCCAGGAGGTGAACAAGAACCCAGTGGCCACTCTAATAAAGCTTTAGAAGTCCTCTACTGAGATGGGAGAACCTGTTGGAAGGACAGCAATAACAAAAGCACTCCATCAATAAGGCATTAATGGTAGACTAGCCATTCTTAGGTAAAAGCTTATGACAGCCCACTTGGACTCTGAGAGCATGAGGAAAAAATGGACTGTATTAGTAGCATCAACTATGTGTTTACTCCTTGGAGAACAAGGGAACTGGTCAGTATCAAGGGAAAAACAGAGAGGTCCTTGAACAAAACCTGCTTCAGAGTGTGAAAGACATCAGACTGAGGTGATGATTCATCTTTCAGCATGACAATGATCTGAAGTGTGAAGACAGGACAATTGGAGTGGCCTTGGGAAAAATCTCTTGACTCTCATTGAGTGGCCCAGCCAAAGCCCAGACTTAAACCCCATTTAACATCTGTGAAGAGTCCTAGAGAAGGCAGTTTAAATGAACTTGAGAGGATCTCCCAGGAAGAATGGGATAAACTGCCCACATCGAGGTCTGTGGAGATTGTAGAGACTTACCCAGAAAGACTCAAAGCTATAATTGCTACCAAAGGGGCTTCTGCAAAGTACTAGATTAAGTGTCTGAATACTCATATGAATGACAGATTTCTTGTTTTGATTTTGGGTAGCACAGTGATACACTGGTACCACTGGTGCCTCACAGTAACGGGACAAGGGTTTGTGTCCCTGGTCCTGACTGAATGGAGTTTTCATGTTCTCACATTAAACTCTGCTGAAAGTGAAGGGGTCTGAGTACTTTCAGAGTCCATTGTATAATAAAAAAATTAAGGGTATAAGCTAGCTTGTTCGAAAATGTTGGTTTGCTTCAGTTTTAGCTTTTTTTATTCTTTTTATTTAATGAAGTGTCTTATTCATCATTAACAGTATCCACAAGTGTTTTACAGATACTGAATTATAGCATAGCAACTAAAGTACAAGCATGTTACTATCTGTTTCTAGATATGCACAGTTCTGTTAAGTATCTATCTGTCCACATCCTGAACTTGCTTAGTCCAGATTAATAATCACAAATGGCTGACTTGTATCTGGACAGTCTCAAATACAAGCCTGGAACCACTGTCATACACACAATCTATTATACATAAGTGGTAAGTCAAAGAGTAGAAATAAAAGAAAAACTCAAAGAGACATGGAAATAATGTGCGAAGTGCACAAAGACAGTGGTCAGGGTGGGTTTCAAACCTAGTCTCCTAAAGCTAAGCTAAGCTAAGAGATTGCAACCAGCTGTAGGGCAATATGGGCATTGTCCATTCTGCTAGGCTTTAGTGGCACACCAGACCTGTTAAGGCAGCAGATTTAACAGAAATTCAACTATACCTTCCCCTACTTACATTCCAAAGTAAGTGACTGAGCTCCAGCTTGTACCGGGATCTGCCTGGACTTCATCTGATAGCAAATGTGTAAATTAGAGTAGAAATGACATATTTGCAGCGGTCTTTGCAGAAACTACTTGAATCAGAACTCAAGCAAAAACAAAGAGCTTTAAATCAGTGAATGACAACTCTGATGGACAGTAGAACCTGCCTATGAGAAAATCTGATTTTGCAACAGGAAGTGAGTTTAATCCAATCATGAGAGATTCTACCTTTCTTCATAAACTAGTTACATTCATCTAATCTGGGAAACTATTGGGACACTCACTGGCTGTCTCAGGTGGCTCTCAAGGGAACTCTAAGGAAATGTCAGATGGAGCTCTGTTCTCACTCTCCAACAATCACTAAAAATATCTGAAACCTGGTCTCAGAAACTATAAAGCTATGAGCCAATCTTTCTTGGATGAGCTAAAGCTGACAGACTCTTCTCTTTGTGAAACTGAAAGCTGAAATCCAGTTTGACATGCTAAATAATGAGCCAGTCTGAAAGCTAAGAAGCAGCCATTAACAAAAGAAGGGAACTTCACCAACTAAGCTCTTGTGCCATAAGGAGTTATGTTTTTCCCTATGAAGTTGCAGATGACATAAGTACACTCCAATGCAAGAAGAATCCTTCACTAGAACCCAGAGCAACAACAAAGGAGCAACTCCACACAACATCAGACATCACCTTTAAAAACTTGGTAACATAAAACTATTTATCTGTGCCAAAATAAATTAGAATTCTAAACAGCAAGTAAACAGCCAGTCTCTCTGTGTTATGTATTTGTCTGTCTTAAAATAAGTTTGCTTCAGTTGACTTGATATATGTCTAAAGGCCGGAGAACCCTCCTATAATAGAGAAAGGTAAAGTAAATAAAGTTGGGGCCTTGATGAATTATTTGATTAATTACCGGTATTGCCAAAGGCAAAGGTAATAATTTATTAACCAAGTTCAAATTCATCTTTCCATTCCTACATTTATTGACGTCCCTCTGGGTGGGCGCGATACGTCACACTCTTTCCAACACAGTATACCAGTTGTAACACACGTGCACAAGGGAGCCAGCCACAGGGACCAAAAGAAAGGAATTCCATGCCCAACCTTGGGGTATGGCGGAGTACACTCAACCCTCTTATTTTGCCTCCACAGACCAGGCACGGGAGATTCTGCCTGAGTACAGAAGACGCCACTTCCACCCCGGCCCCGAGGACAACACCATTTCCTGTCCCTGCCCCGAGGACGACATCATTTCCTGTCCCGGCCCCGAGGACGACATCACTTCCTTAAACCTCTCTATAAAACCCCACTTCCTTCCTCTGTTGAGGAGTTATGTTTTGGACTCACTTCTGTACACTATTGTGCTGAAAAACCTTTGTTTTGTGTCGAGACTCATCATTTCACACAGTATATATATTAAACTTAATTATTGTATTGAATGCATGGAATTTTAATAAAGTCTCTATAGAGTTAAATACATACGCTAAGTCATAACGTTATAAACAAGTACACATTTTAACTACTCTGCACGTGTAAGTTTAACAAACATTTGAACCTCTTTGTATCAAATTATCTAGAATAAACATACTTTTCTGCAGTGACGCACAGCATTAATGGCTCAGGTGATATGGGAAAAGGACAAACTGTTCTCACAATGTGCAGCAAGTAAACACAGAAACAGATAAAGTTTCACCATTTTACAAATGGTTTCCAATGTTCAGCCTTTAGAGGTTGCCATTTGAACTGGCAAAGGACTTTCTGGCAGCCATAGTACCATAACTGACACTCCCTCACAATGCAGGTAATGTGCCTCATTCGGGACTCCATGAGCAACCACTCATTCAAAATAAAGTCAAACCAGCAGTACCTAAGGATTCTATGAAGAGACACAGTACCAAAGAAGTCCAGTCTTAATCTAGTGTCCATGGCTTGCAACCATATAGCAAAACAGGAGACACCAGGACTCTAAATACTTGCCTCTTCATTTTCGTTTTGCAGAGATATTAGGAGCACCACAAACAACACTTTCCAGCAACCTCACGACTCCGCATGATCTCCCAATCTGTGTACTGACTTCATAGGAAGAGTCACCAAAGACATGAATGTTGCTGCTGTGGTACGTAAACCTCTTGAGGAGGTTGGCATTCCCTCTGCAGACAGACACACTACTGATGGTTTTGCCTAAGAGGTCATTAAAGGCCTGGATCCACTCCCAGGACTACAATTAAAGGGGCAATGCCCATCCATTCCAGTTTGTGTCAAATCTCAGTATCTCTCTCTGAAACTTCCAGGTGCTATCTAACCACTGGAGAAAGTAAGAAAAAAGTCATGCCATGCATCTGTTCTAAGAGATTACACTGGAAAGACTGCATCCAGTGTAAAGAGACAAAAACTGGAGATACTGAGGCAATCTTTTTTTTGCCCCAACCAAAAAATGAGCAGCAGCATTTTGAACCAACTGCAACCTGCGTATCAGGGATTTGCTGATCCAAGAATACAACGAGTTATAGTAATCTAGCTGAGAAAAGATAAAAGCATGAGTAACTTTCTTAAGATCCCTAGGAGATAAAAAAGGCTTAACCTTGGTTAAAAGACGAAGCTGGGAAAAGCAACTCTTGACCACAGAATTAATCTGTTTCTCAGAAGAGAATTAAAGCATGTGAAAACTTGGCAAAGGTGACAGGCTATCCATTTGTTTTGTCTTGGTAGAACAATATTTTACTCTACTTCCCCCTTTTGTATTATTAATATGCAGTCTTTTTCAGAATGCCTCAAATCTCACAGACTTACCACTATTTAAAAGGAATTGTACCATATAACTTTCTCCCCGCCTTCCCTTCTACATTTATAACCTCAGGCAATTAGGTGTAGTAAAAGACAAGCAGGAGTTAAGTTACAATTTAAGTAATGTATTATTGATAATATTCATAAAGAATAACAATATGCAAAGTATATTTTGGATATTGGCAACCATACAACCTGGTAAATGGTGATGTGTAGTTTCGGATGGCACACAGACTTGTTAGTTACTTAAAATGTCTCTAGTTAAGGCATCATTTTGTGGTCAGCTTTCTTCAGAACAGGCCACATGCCTGTCTCAATATGGCTGTGAGCTGTGCTCTTCATTGTGTTGTCCTTCTCAGTTCATGGTGTGTGAGATGGTTTTTCATCGGTTTGGTAAGAGAGACAGGGCAAGGTAAAGCAAGCCAATTGATAGGTTTTCTGTCCAACCCTTACAGCCAATAGAGTGTTGTGGTACTTAAAGGCTTTTGATAACAAGACAGTTTCAAACAGCTATACTTCAGACCAATGGGGGACAAAATACCTTCACACCTGCCCTCCAAACCATATGTTAAGGTAAAGTTTGACAGTTAGGGAGCCTGGCTTTCCTGCAGGGGCTGAGTGAGAGAATCCTGCAAGGAAACATTTGCCAAACTTGTTTGAGGCACTTCCCTGTCGTAAAATTACAAAGAGACTCATTCCTAAAAGGGGGGAAGGGGTTCTTAAACCATTGCTGTTATTATCAATAATGTAACACTAATATTACATTGCTTTGTCTAAGTTACAAATAAATACATACAAAATATTTATCAACTTGTATGCAAAATTTCACATCACAACACCATTTATCGAGTCACTTCTAGGTTCAGGAGGGGCAAATCTCAGCCGCAGTAGCTAAGGACCAGTCTGGGACAGAACATCCAACAGTCATAGGCCACACTCGTCCAGTGTAAACTCACAATTAACCTATTGTTCCTATTTGGAATATGTTAGAACAACTGGAGTAACTGTAAGAAAAATTCTACCAGAGACACAGAGAGAACATGCAAACACTACACAGAAAGCAACCAGACTGAGTTTTCATTTAGAACTGTTCTGGCACAGGTGGCAGCAACACGAACCACTACTCACACCATGCTGTCTCATTTTTAAGAGGCTATTCCTATTCAGATATAGAGAAGTTCAACCTTACAGACAAATCTCCTTTGTCATGGACAGTGAGAGACCAGAAAATGGATGGATATATGAATAAGCATAAGGCAAATATGGCATAAGAAAAATGTATTCAAAGGCTACCTAGTGTGTTTATGTGAACTTCATTTTGTTGTCTATGACACTGTCTTGTGTTTTTTTTTTGTGTGTGATCCTGCTGTAATTCAACTGTTAAATGTGCTCCCTAAAACAAAATATACATCAGTAATATAATTCTGGCAGTATTTATAGATATGAATTCAACTGATCTAAAAAGTATGTGTATTATTTTAAATAAAAATGCTCATCTCATCTCTCATTTTCAACTTGTCCTACAGACATTTGTTTTTCTTCCCTGTGACTGCTAGCTTGTATTAATGTTTTCAGTATTTGCAGTAACTGTTGCTCTTTGCTTTCTTTTTGTTTTACAACTACTCGTTTCTCATTTCAGCTCAATCAATATGGCAATGCTGCTTTTTAATTATTTTCCCCCTCTTACTGTTGACGACTTTGTCTCTGTTGTCTTTTGTTCAGAAACCAATTAATAGCATTGGTCTCTAAGAAACAAGATTGACTGGACATGAGTCCAGACACCTGGCCTACACAAATGAGTGATATGGGCAAATGGAGAACCTTATCTACAGTAAAACAATTTCTTCCAAGTCGATATTTTTTGAAAATCAGTTATCTAATTTGTGCAAGAGAACGTTCTGTAAAACCTCAAGAGGTGACAGGCTATTTGCTAAAAGGTTGTTTATCACCATCAAGCACGTGGGCTGTCAGAGCTATTGGAAAAAAGCACCTACTGGTATCTTGAAACTGCTCAACAATAGGGAGAAGGCGCCCAAGTCTTAAAACACACAGCCGTAGGCTCAGGGTCCATGATGGCCTTGTGAAGTCTATACAAAATGATAATAATACTTTTCTTATGAATGAGATGATCAACTGCCTTTCACACGGACACTATGTTTAAGGAAGCATCCAAGGGGTTGGAGTCTCATTCTAGTCTAACTTAACTCTTCCTTGCACCTCTCAGTAATACCAGAAACTGGAAGACTTAATCGACTAATACACTTAAAAATAATTCCCATAGTTTGAAAACTTAGTATTCTTTCCTGGCAGCCAGAGAAAATCAGACTATGAGAGAGTTGAATAGTTTTGTTTGTTTTAAATGCTTGTATCCACAATATGTATATTTCAGCAAATCCCTTATCTAGGAATTGAAAATTTTCACTCCACCTCCTTATGTGGGAGGTGCACAAGCAACCACTACAAGTGGGCATGAGAACTCCGTATCCAGTGACTCAGAACTGGTTTTCTTTTTCTATTAGGAAGAAGCCAGAGGTTTGTCAACCTACATGTCAGGGTTGCCAGATGTGCACTTTGCTCACCAAATTGGGCTATTGTTTCACAGCAGGGGAAAATTTTTGATTTGGCAGTGTGCGGGCTTTTGTGGTGTTTTTAAAGGTTACGTGCGGCTGCCCAAATGGCAAAACTCCAAGGTGGGGGAGAACCCAACGTCATAACAGCAAATCTACAAGTGGAACCCAACCTGGATGTCTTAGGAGCCCCAAACCTCCCTAAGTTGTCAACAGCTTTATTCATTGGGTTGGTTCACAGCTCCATTAGAATGGTTTCAGCTGTCATTGGGCTGGAAATATTTTGCTTAGATGATTCCCAGGAAAAACAAGGGTGCTGCCCAGCTCAAGAACATAAAGGAGGAGCTTCTTCTGCTTTCATATTCCTAGAACAGCATAAATGCAGCAAAGGCCGAGTTCTCCTGAGACTAAACTCCTACACAGTTGCTCCAGTCGTTGTTTATACTGGGTGGTCCAATAGTAGGTGTACAGTACTGATTCATACTAATCTATAGACTTCTTTTTTGGGGTGTGGTAAGGGAAAAGGTTTTTGAAAGGAAGACTCGCACAGTGGAAAAATTGAAGAACTTCAATCACACAACTATATATGGACATTGATGCTAACTGAAATTCATGTGTTACTGTGTTTCACAGTGCTGTGGACAGTTTTCGGGAATGTTGTAAGGTTGATGGAGGATATTTAGAGCACTTACAGTAATAGACCAAACAGGAACTGATCAGTACTATATACCTACTCAGTACCTGTAAACTAAAAAAAAATGAATAAATGCTGTTTACAGTGCCCTCCATAATGTTTGGAACAAAGACACATTTTTCCTTGATTTAACCCTCTGCTCCACAGTTTAAAATTGCAAATCAAACAATTCAGATGCGATTAAAAGGCACATTGCAGGCATTCATTAAGGGTATTTGCATACATTTTGGTCACACCGTGTAGAGATGACACTTTTTTTTTACATGGTTCCCCCATTTCAGGGCACAAAATTATTTGGGCTAGTTGGTGTCACAGGTGCTTTGCAGTTACTCAGGTGTGTTTTATTGCTTCATAGGATACATAGTCTTGACTGTATGTAGCCTTTGGCGTCTGTAGTTGCCATTGTTCAACATGAGGAAATGAGAAAAAGGAAGAACGCAACACTCAGCAATCATAAAGGGACTGGTAAACCAAGGAAGACCTTCACTGCTGATGACAGAAGACCCCTCACTATGGTAAAGAAAAAGCCCCAAACGCTTTCACCCAACAGATCAGAAACAGCCTTCAGGAGGCAGATGTGTTTGTGTCTGAGATGACTATCTGCAGGAAACTTCATGAACAGAAATACAGAATCCATTCTGAAAGATGCAAACCACTAGTTAGCCACAAAAACAGGAAGACCAGATTACAGCTTGCGACAAAGTAACTCAAAAGAGCCTGCAGAATTCCGGAAAAAGTTCTTGTGAACACATGTGATAAACATGAATCTGTAACAGAGTAATAGTAAAAGAATAATGTGCTGATGACAAGGAACTGCCCAAAATCCATCAGTTAAACATGGTGGTGGGGTGTGTTATGACTTACGCATGTATGGTTGCCACAGACACTAGCCCACTTCTCTTCATTGATGATGTAACTGCAGGCAGCAGTTGCACAATGATCTGTGGTGTATAGAAACATCTTATCTGCTCAGGTTCCAGTAAATGCCCCCAAACTCAGTGGACAGCATTTTACACATAACAAGATAATGATCCCAAACATACTACTAAGGCAACACAAGAGTTTTTCAAAACTGACAAATGGAAAATTCTTAAATGGTTTAGCCAGTGTGACAATGCAGGTTCGCTCCATGCTCCCATCTCGCTTCCGGGAGCCCTGAACCCAACACCGTTGGTAATGTTACAGATGAGCACGGCAGTGAGGAACAACAAATAGAACAAGGGGATGGTGCAAAAGGGCAAAGTGCTTTTATTTAAAACCAACAACAAAAAGAAACAGTGTTCAAATAAATAGTGCAGTGTTTCAAAAAAAGTTTTCATTAAATAAATAATCCATTAAACATGTGAAAGGTGGAGGTTAAAAAAAAACACACAAAAAAAAAAACAATCCTTTAAAACGAGGTTAAAACAACGCTGAGAAGCAGTCCTTTAAAAACAACAAAGCCCGGTGTCTTCTTTTACTGGGACTCCCCTGCTTCTCCCATCCAGGCTATGCACCAGGGGAGCCACCCTACCTGCAGCTGACCTACTTTCCATTCCAGATCTGGAGGCTTCCCAATCCCTGGCTTCGGTTGCGCTCCCTCAGACTGAGACTTGGCTTTTCACAGAACGTCCAGGACGCTCATGTTGGGGCTTCTCCTTCCAAGCCTCCCGACTCCCACAGCCTTCTCGGCCTTACGCAGCCAACCGTCCTTCTGCCGGTCACTCCTGGTCCTGCATAAAATGCTCAGTGGGAGCGAACACTTCCAACTGCCCTAGGTGTTGGCCAAACACCCCTGCTAGGGCTCACTGTCCAGCTGCCTGCCTGCGAGCCTTCGCTCACTCACCCGCTCGCTCACACCGGCTCTCTCTCCACACTGCTTCCTGCTTTTTTTTCCCTCACACTCCTGCAACCTCCGTTTTTTCTTTCTTTCTCTTTCCTTTCCTCTAGCTGCCTCGTGCTTCTATTTATGAAGAGGACGTGGCAGCTGTGGCAATGAGCAGCTCCTGGGAACTATTACGGATGTGGACCGTTTCTCATCTGTACACTTAGGCGAGGAACGCCCACATCACAAACTCCTCAGGAACCACTTTGGCCACACACCATCACGCCCCCTCGCTAAGCCGCGAGTGCAGTGATTATTTATTTAAAACTGGCCTATGACGGGTGCTGTGGACCCGCTATACCACAGCCAGTCTATGCCTTGCGTATGCTGAAGAGAAAACCTAAGGGGACAAGCCCCTGAAACAAGCAGGAGCTGAAGATGGCTGGATTAGAGGCTTGGTGGAACACCACTAGAGTAGATCCACAGAATCTGGTGATGTCTATGAATCGCAGACTTCAAGCAGTCAAGTGTGCAAGGTGTACACAACTAAAATACTAAATACGACTGCTTTAATATACTGACCATTGCTTTGTCTCAAACATTGTGGTGCCCTGAAATGGGAGATTGACCACGTAGAAAAAGAGTGTGACTGAAATGTATTAAAATGCCACTAAATTAAAGAGTGCAATGTGCACTTTAATCATGTCTGAATTGTTTGACTTGTAATTTTAAACAGTGGAGTAGAAGGGTAAATCAAGGGAAAATGTGTATTTGTCCCACACATCACAGAGAACACTGTACTTACTTTTGGTCCACCCTGTAAAATCTGAAAGTGCTCCCCATTCTACAAACTGGGAACTGATGCCAGTGACACTGATGCTGTCTATTGTTGTGCCAAGTGCCGTCTTGTGCTCACAGCAAATTTGAACTTGTTTTACAATCTGCAAAAAAATAGCACATCTGGCTACATCAGTTCACGACTCTACCATTATATAGTGCCTACTAAAAAGACAGAAGATCAGAAGAAAGCCTCTTCTCTTCAGAAATAGCATGCAAGGTTGTGTCTAAATAAAGCAAAAGACCTCTGGAACATTATCCTATGAAAAATGAGATCCAAGTGGTGTTGGTTTGCAATTAAGCACAATGTTCTATTTGGCAAAAATAAACACACTGTATCAGCGCATGAACATCATTCCACCTGGTATACATGGTGGTGGAGAGATCTTGACTTAGAGTCATTAAAGGCACTATTAAAGTGCAATTTAATGGCATTAATGCATGAGTATTCTAAAGGTAAATGTAAAGCCAATGGTCTGACAGATACAGCTTGTCCAACACAGAAGCATGCATCAGCACAATAATCCCAAGCACACAAGCCAATCTATAATTGAACAATGGGAAACAAAAACACAGCATTGGAATGTCCAAGTCATGGTCCAGACCTCAACTCCCCTGGGATGCTGTAGCGTGACCTTACACTGGGCATCAATAAATGGAAGCAGTGTTATTATGTGGAGGAGGATGAAATTCACATATTACAAAGTAAGTGACTCATACATTGAAACTGAAAATGATTACCTCAAGTGATCTTTGCTAAGGGCGTCTCTGCAAGCTACTGAATCAGGGGTTGGATTTAGTTTTTCACACATGACCTTTCAATATCAGATTATTTTTGTCTAATAAGAAGTGACAAGGCAGAATTTTTCATACAGTATGTTATTTATCCTCTGAGATTTATGTTAATTTTTAGGAATTGGTGAGGACTGATTTGTAAAATATTTAAAATGTGTGGATGGGTAGCTCTGTAGTTTTCCATATATTGTGTACTGGATGTCAATATAGGATAAAAAATTAAACGTCCATCTATTTATTTCCTTTCTCACCAGTCCTGTTCAGGGTCACTGCCTGTCAACTTAAATGCCTCTTGTTACAATGTCACATTTCCCCTGCCTGGTTAAACAGCTGGTGTGACTACCAGGCATTTGTTAGCATATATAGTAGCACGCTCAGACCAAATTCTAAGGATGCTTTCATTCTTTCTTGGTGATTCTTATTCAGAAAGAGTTCCATTATTATTATTTTTTTCTTAACCCATTCAAAAAGGATGAACATGCCAGAACTCCCAAGAACATAGATTCCTAATTCTGTGGAACACATTTGCCCTCATCTCTGCCACTTAGGATTGCTTTGCCTCTATATTTCTGATTCATAAAGATGACCCCTGGATTACTACTTCTGGAAGAATAACCTGAGCCAGACCCAGGAACTACAAAAGAGAAGTCTGGTTTATGCTGGATTGCTGGTTGCTGTTAGGCACAATTAAGGGGGTTCTGGTCTTAGGTCAGGTTGGGGAGCATGCACTGGTATGGTGCATTGCCAACACCCACCACAAGACAAAAAAGCTCAGGATCCTGGATGACAATCCTCCAGGCAGACATGCAGTCCAGTCCCACCCTCCACAAATGACCATTTATTTGCCACAGCCAGTTGTTACGTGGGTGTCCCCTTGGCCTGGTCCAGTCACTCGGGTCCTCAACAATGAGGATCCTGTGAGCCGGATCACCCTCAGAGAATCATGCCACACGGCCATAAGGCCATAAGTGACGTTCCCTCACAGTGCAGGTAATGTGCCTCATTCTGGATTTCATGAGTAACCGCTCGTTCCACAACAAGTAAAAACAGAGGTACCCAAGGAGTCCAGTCTTCGTATCAAGTCACTGGATAGCGTCCATGTCTCGCAACCATATAGCAAAACAGGAAGCACCAGGACTCTAAAGACGTGGACCTTCTTACTTTTGCAGAGATATTTGGAATGCCACACACCACTTTCCCGCGACCACATGACCTCCCCATGCTCTCCCAATCTTTCTTTTTCTGACTTCAAAGCAAAAGTTACCAGAAACATGAACATCACTGCAGAAGTAAGTAAATCTCTTGACACGGATGACCTCTCTCCTCACTGGATGATTACACAAACAGATATTCTACTGAAGGCTGTGTCCAAGAGGTCATCAAAGGCCTGGATCTTGGATTTTATCCAAGACACTTGCAAGCCCAGACACTCAGACTACTCATTCAGTCTCTTGAGAGCCTGTTATAATACATTTTTCTTTACTATTTATGTCACTATATCTGGACAACACTGTTAAGAGTCATTGTAACTGTCTCTGTGCAAGCTGTTATGAGTTTCATTCACATGTGCATGCTAAGTTTGGCACACAGGGGCTCAGCATTTAGAATTGCTAGCCAAGCATAGACTAGATAGCCAAAGACAACTGGAGGATTGTATAGTCAGCTTAAACACAGTACAGTATTTCTGTCCTCTGTCAGTACAAAATCTTCTTTCCTTGTTGGGAGAATGAGAGCTGGCATGTAGGTATTATGTTATTTCTGTATTTTGTGGAGGAGGAGTTCAGTCCCTACCTGCCCTTTTTTGGAGACAGAGAAGACCAGCAAGTGAAGCAGACAGTATTAAAAGGCTTGGACAACAGCCAAACCCTTCGAAGCTGTGTCGGACGTTCGTCTGAAAACCCTCTCAGCGTGGAGATGAGAAAATGGCAGACTGCGTAGATCCAGATTCCCACCTGGATAAAAGTCTGTCATATGCTTCCCATCTGTAACCACGTCAACCGTCAGTAAATGTAAGCTAAAGTATATTTTTCTCATGTGATTCTTATACCGCCGTAATCACGATGGGAGGGACCTTTTCTGTCATATTACTATATTGTTTTGTAACTTAATGTGCCACAATTTCAAAAGAACACATTTCCGGAGAGCTAATGCCTCTTAAGGAAACAGAGCCCCAATCCACAAAGATCACAACATTGTCGTCAAAGTCAAGATTAATCTTTCTTCACCAACAGATGCCCCACAGCCGCTAATCCCAACAATCCTGCCCAACACCTAGTCCATGCAAGCATTGAAAGGAGCTGCCTTGAATAATAATTGACCTGCTGTAGACTTGACCCTGTTGCCATCAAAACCATCAGGTGAAGCAGGCTTGAAATTGAAAAAATGGGGATCCTTTTAACAATACTTTAATGAATCACTTGGGTGCCATAGTTATTAGGGTGCTGACTCAAAACACCAGGAGGCAGAGTTAAAAAAATGTGTCCTGGTTCAGCCTATGCAGAATTAACAGAATCTGTTTTTCAGATACAGTTACTTTCTATATCCCAAGGACATGTAGGATAGATTCATTGTTAAACTGGCCCTGTATGAGTATCATGACCTGTGTGAGTCTTACAATCCATCCAGGGTTTGGTCCTGCCTTGCATCTGATGCTGCTTAGATAGGCTTCCACCATTGTGACTCTGAATTTGGCAAAGCAGGTACAAATAATGGATGGATGGATGCAGGGCGGCCACTGTGGTGCCATCTTTCCTACCTGAAGCACAGTACAGTGGCAATTCTCCAAAAAGGAGATGCATGTCAAGTAAAGTCGATCATTACAAAAATCTATTTAGACCTAAATAAATTATTTTACAAATGATTTAAAAAATTATTAATTGCACATACTATTAATAGTATAGCATTGACAACTTAGCTGTACTTTTTCATTCCCAGTCCCCATTTCTGTAGGTAGTCCATATTCTTCTCTACCTGTTTTTTAATTATGTTAACTGTTCCCAGGTAAATGAAAAGGAACTAGAAACAGTTGGAAGTGGAATTTGGGTTGCATTAAGTAATGATCTCAAAAAATATGCGGCTTAATTAAATTCACCACTTCTTACTTTCTTATTTCTTCAGTATTGTGTTGACTGGTGTGTTACATATTTAACATAATTTTAAAAAATACAGTTTGACATATATATAACTTATTAATACTTCCATACAAGCTAAATAGTTAAATGTTAAATGAGCACCAGTCATAGGGAAGAAAGTAATATAAATTGCCACATATTGTCACAAGCCCTGGCTTGGTTTATCTCAGATTTACCTGATAGGAGTTTCTCTGTCTATGTGGGCGAGAAACCTTCTGCTTCTGCCTCTTTGACTTGTCAGGTGCCCCAAGGTTCTGTTCTCAGACCTATCTTGCTTTCAGAGTATATACTTCTTCTAGATAAAAATTGTCATTTCTTTTAATGTTATCTCTTGTCATTTTTATGTTGACAATATTCAGCTCTATTGCCCTTTTAAGCCGGAGCAACTACACAAGATGTCTTCTTTTGTTGACTGACTGAAGAAGGTCAATAATTGGCTACTAGCCGACTACTCAAAAGTTAAATGCTAAGAAAACTGAGGTTTTAATCACCTCTCCATCCCGATCTGAACCCAGCAATTACTCAAAAACTGTCTACTATCTCTGCTTTTTCTCATGCATCCCTCTTTAATTTAGGTGTTATATTTGACTAGTCTTTGAGTTTTGTTTTACTGTAAGAAACCTGTGCAGGCTGAGATGGAAATGCTTATCTATGCTTTAATCTCATCACGTCTAGATTATCACAATTTCCTTTTACCTGTCTGAGTAAAGCTGGTTTATCTCGTTTTCAGACTGTTCAAAATGCAGCTGCCAGGATTTTAACACGTTCACACAAACAGACCCACATCTCTCCAATTTTATTCTCTCTACATTGGACTCCAGTGGAATTTAGAATCCAGTTCAACATTCTGGTACTCACTTAAAGAGCTCTGCATGGTCAAGCTCCCCAATATATCACAAACCTCCTTCAGCACTACACCTCAGGCCGTGCTCTGAAATATGCTCAGTTACACCTGCTTTCAGTTCCTCATACCAGACCAAAGAAATGTGGGGGTCATATATTCCAGTCTATTGTGCCAAAGTCATGGAACAGTTTTCTACTGACACTGAAATCAGAAAAATTTATTGAATTGTTTACGGTAAGTATAATCAAACAGACAGTTATGTAGCTTTGCTGTTTGTTGGTTACTTTTATATTGTCCTTGTATTTTGTGTTGCTTTGATATTTCATTTTATTCTGAGTTTTATTGTTCAGCTCTTTGTGACTTACATCTGTGATAGGTGCTTTATAAATAGATTTTTACTTTACCTACATTTGGGAGACAACTTCAGATCTCGTTGACTGGTAATACAGCTATTTGGCTGAATGTTGGTGCTGTCCCTTAATGCCTCTCCTCTCATTCTACCAGCAGATCTAGGGATTGGCTGTGAGATGCTATGGTGTCAGTCTACACTTAGACTCACATCTGGAAAGATGTATCAACAACAAGTTAACTTGTTTTGTTATTTTACTATCAAATATACAGAGTTCTCTTAAAGATGTCCCAACTCATTATCATCTCACCTTTGTCTTTAGTTCTTACAATATTTATATACTGTCATGCTTGGGTCACAAAGTTGCACAGGAGAGTAGAGTAGATTTTCCAAGGAGTAGAAACTGTATTGCTGTTCTGGCAGATACAAACACAAGTATCTTTCAGAAGCGATCCAGCCACGCAAGGGACAGCTGTCAAACTTGACACATCGGGTTCGACTTCTGCTCAAAAGAACACAAAGTCTTCTTCATCAAGGGGGTACTGCGGCTATGAAGCAGCGGCCAGAGCAGAGGGAGTCTGGGGGAATAGAGATAGAAGAGTGAGACATGAGGGCACCCGAGGATGGGTTTTTTAAAAGTCTGATGCCCCACGTGCATGCCAGAAAGCCTGCAGCTAATACCGCAAACAGGAGGTGTAGGAGTGTGTTTGTTTCCCATAGAAAAACTGTTCAAGGAAGAGTGGCCGCATCCCCCTGCGGCAGCGATCACAATATATACATATAATGCAAACACACATACACAAGTGGAATCCCACTGTAACAAAATTCATGGGCCTTGTATTATCGTGGTATTTCCCTCTACTTGCCCTTTACCTGTTTCCTCAAGGGTAAGTGTTCTCGTTAAGTTCGTTATCGGGTTGGTCTACTATTGCACTTTAAGATGAACACACACACATATAGATAAACACACACAGACCCTAACCACAACAGTGCCCCATGAATGACACACACACACTGATTAACCGTTAGCACTTTAAACCACACAAGTGCTATAGGAATAACAGCCTGTCATTCAGAACTTCAAGAGACTTACTTATTTTGGGCACAAACAACATACGATGTTTTAGTGATATCTCAGACCTAAATATTACTTTTGGTCTACAAGATTACATTTAAACATACAAAGATTTAGCACTCTTGACTATAGGCCATTTATCAGCCAAGAAAACCTTCTTTATCGTATTTGTCCCTTCTATTGAGTAGTGCTCTCACTCTCAGCCTTATAAACCTCGCAGCACAGAAATAATGGCAAACATCCGGCTGTCACCAGGTGCTCAAAGAAATCTAA
This sequence comes from Polypterus senegalus, assembly GCF_016835505.1. Taxonomy (NCBI): domain Eukaryota; kingdom Metazoa; phylum Chordata; class Cladistia; order Polypteriformes; family Polypteridae; genus Polypterus; species Polypterus senegalus. Next base: position 208,890,704 of record NC_053155.1, read on the forward strand.
CTTATTACTTCAATCACTCTAGACATTAAGACAAAGCATAGAAAATTAAAAGCAGTATGGTATTTATTACAAGCATAATAATAATACCACTAGAACAAAGAATACTACAAAATAAGTACTGATAGGAAAGTCTGAATATATATAGTCTTTAGAAAAAGCTTACGAAAAAAGTTACAGATGACAAGGATGAATGTCCCAGGGAGGCATTTGATATAGCAATCAATGTTCATGATGCCTTTCTGACGACCAATGCCGCCTTCGTCCGTTCCTCTTCTTCATCTCCTTCTTCTTCTTTGCTTCTTTTTCTTGCTTCTTTGCTTCTCTCTATCTTGCTTTTCAAACCAAAGCATATTTATTATGAAATGTCATGCCTTGGTTTCACAACATATGCACCTGATTGGCTGGCTGTCAAAATGATTGATGAATTAATTCACTGTCCGTTTTCCCACACAACAAAACCTTTGATGTACTCTGAGGTATCAGTAGTTCTTCCTGTCCCAGGCTGTAAACCAAACTGTTGTCCCAGATGTCCATCCATAAAGTAATCAATAGCCTGAGGTATCAGCTCAGCATTCTTTCCCAGGCTGTAAACCAAATTAGCACTAAGCTATGAACAAAAAGTAAGGTGTAAGGGAAGAAAACCTGCTTTAATTTATCTTAGTTCATCTGTTGTCTTGTCTTGAACAAAATATAATGGAAACCAAAATGTACAGATTTTATACACCATAACAGGCCCATAAAAATATTTAGTTGTAACGGAAATTTCATTATAACGAATATGGGGAAAATATATGCTATTGCTGACCGGAATTGCCGACGATTTCTCAATTTCTAATAGCAGTGGTGTAAGGACAACTCCATTGCTGCTCTGCTGCATCTGGTAAACAGTAAACCAAGGGCAAAGTAATTGGTGGACCTCTGCAGGATCAGGCTTACCAAGTAAAATGCTTGTCACACGATGTTTAGAACATTTCAAGCAGGGTTCTGACCTGCTGTTCCTCACAGTCTCCTGATCTCTGTTCTCCAGACCACACAGTATCTGCCACAGCAGTGATTTTAAACCGTTGGTGTTCTTCTATTTTGAAGATAGGAGCTAAAGCAGGATGATTGCCCCTGTGTCGTGGTTCCTATGACCTGTGCTTGAATGCTGAAGTAACAGCTACTATTTTGAATGAAGTCTTGAGACTGTACCTGCCTTCTCTATGCAGTAATAAAGTACCTGTATTTTCATTCCTGTTTCTCATGCAACTCTGTGACCCAAGCTTGACAATTCCTGCATAAAGAAACAGTGCTTCATAAACTACAAAAAATATTTTATTTGAAAATGAGATGTTAGATTTAACTTTTTTTTTTTTTTTTTTACAGAAATACAGAAATGAATAAAGAATGAAAATGAGACATTAAATGTAACTTTTATTTTCAGTGCAAAAGATGCTGATTTTTCACTTTTTTTATCTCAAAGAAAACTTTAAAAACCACTATGAAACTTGAACAGTACAGTATCTGCACACACGAAACATACCCATGCAGACCCTTGGTTGGAGCACAGACTCAGGAATCAGCTATGTTTATGTTATTGTGGCTACACTCTGCTGAGACTGCCTGAAAGTGGAAATTTCACAAGAGACTGTCTTTTTCTTTTGGTCTAACAAGAAAGAGACAGCTTGTTGCAAGATTTCCGAGACTCGCCGAAAATGTAGGTGGACTATTAAGTATTTTTTGCATCACATTATTATCTTCAGTGGCCACTTTTGGTCAAAAAACATTTGTTATACTGATATTTACATATCATCAATACAAAATTAGTTAAACATGATGTTGTATGAACATATGTCTGGACCAACAAAAAGTATTCATTTTTCTGAAAATGTTAGTTTGGTATTCGTTATAACGGGATTTGACTTTATATATACAGAGTTGGGACCAAGGTTATTATAGTTAAGGAAAACTAAAACCAAAACTGAAACTATTATAAAAAAAAATTGTAAACTGAAATAAAACATTTAACAAAACTGAAATGAAAAACTAAAACTAAACTAGCTGAAAAGACTAACTGAAATAAAATAATTTACTAAAACTATTTTTAGTTTTCGTTTTTGAATGAAAATTCCTGCCATTAGCCTTTAACCCTTGTAACTTTTAACTCTAAAACAGAAAATAATCCACCACGAGCCGCCCGCATATATTTTATCCAGTGAATAGCGGCTGGTGAAGGATGGTGGGTGTTCAAACAGCATTTGCGGTGACATAGCAAGCTGAATATGGGCGTGTAAAGCATGTGAAATAGAAAGTGATTTACTATAACGGCTTTCTTTGCATTTCATATCAAGATGTAATTCAAACGCCTGTAATCGGAATTTGATGGTCAACAAAACCTTTACCATATGGGCATAAAAATCACGAGTGAGTAAAGCTTCTGTTTATTTCTCAGCTGCCTGCTGTTGTTGACAATAATTCAACTGCCAATTCACACAGGAGAAATCTTTTTTGAAAATGGAACTGATTGAGAGACTGCCAGCCAACATACAAAATCAGCATATTGTTACTGACCAGTCACTTTTGCTTTAAAAATGTCATTTAACAATGAAGCGATACAAACCTTGTAAAATTCCTGAGCTGGCAATGTCTCTACTAAACTACAGGTAGGTTGGTGAAGAGAGCTTGCCAACTGGTGAAAAACTAGACATACTAATGTGTTTTTGGATTTATTCTATATTTATTAATTTATCTTTTTTTAGTTAATATTCACAGCTCAAAATACCTGATGTTGTGAAAATAATCCAGTAGCAGAATTATGTTTTAAAATATTTTGCTCTAATATTGTAACTTAAATGTGCTTTTTCTGAGGAAATTAAAATGAACTGAAATCATAAGAGCAATCGGTTAGTAATAAAGAATTAACTAATTTACATTTACATGCAAAGTACTTAGTTCTAAATTGTATTAGCACAAATCAAACTACAGAAGGTTATATGTCCAGTATACATGTCAAAGGTGACGCCTTTTATAATCAGACCTGTGGTTTGTCTAAGAACTCTTCCCCAAGTCAAAGACACAGCCAGATAATGGAGTTCTCAGTGCAGTCTCTGTCAGTGCTGTTTCATTTAGTGCTGATGAACATCTTCCAGGAATCTGAAGAAACAGATACACTTACTAATGTCTGATCATCTCTCTAACTCTCTGCCCATGTCAGCTGACATCCAGGGCAGGTTGGGTGGATAAATAAGGTCTGTGCAGGGTCTCCCTGCTGTATAAACATATAAGAAGAACCAGCTTTTAAATATGCAAAAACAAAAAAGAAAAAAACATGGTGCTCCAGTGCAGAGGCTCCACTAGCATCACCCTGGATGGATGAATACAACAAATTGAATTTACAAAGCCGGTGCTGAATATTGAAAGTTTTTTCATTATTGCTATGTATTCCTCTCTTATTTGCTGTTACATTATAATCTTCAAGATTCAAAACTTTCCTAATTATATAGCCTGTGCATCATTATTAAAAGTTCTGTTGTATGGTACTAACACAGTCTCTCCAATGGCCCCACTCTGATGATTCCCTTTTTAGTGGCCCTTTTATTTTCAGTGTAATAAGCAACCAGCAAGCTACTGTTTGTGCCTTGCCCTCAGTTATCCGCTATCCTTTGCTAATCCCCTTCTCTGGCTTGGATCACAGCAGTTGGAATACAGCAGTGTTTGTTTGCTGATGGTCTGGAAGCATTTTTGAGACTAACAGAAGTGAACTAAAAACAGCTAGTGAGCCAGTTAGGCATCTTTCACAGTAAGTGATGCTAAACACTGCATATAATTGATTTCTGAAGGGACTTAATGGACCATATTCCTAACACTGTTTAAAAGGATTTTGCAGATGTTTGCTTGTCTGCATGCAAACACTTATTTCTCTCTTCAGTGCTTATTCTGTCCTTCAGTCTTGAATTTCATTACCCAGCATTAAACTTTTAAAGACTTGAAATCTAAAGAAGAAAAGTACTTCTCTACTGCTTCAACAGTTAAATATTATGCATATCCATTTAGCTCAGATGTTTAAGCCCTCAGCCTCTAGCAGCTCCTCTTTCAATCCGATCTGTATCAACTTCCCTTTGATCCTGAGAGGAAACATTCATGAGGGTATTTTTTTTCAACTCCTTGTCAATTAATGAATGTTGCAATTAGAAAAGGTCTTCTATTTTTTAAAACATATTTTAGTTATTTTAAGGACTGCATTACAATTTGTAAATTAAAATCAGTAAGACACACTAGTAGATCTAACTACTGTTGTTAATAAAACCTCTATAGTTAATTGTTTTTTAATTTATTCTTTTGTAATCTGGTTCTTAAAACTAATAAAATATATTTAAAATAAAAATTAATAATTTTAAAACATACTATACTGTAGTTCCATAATGTTTCCACAACTCATAGATGTGTAGTGGTGACCCTAAATCAACCTAATCTACATGAAGCTTTCCTCTTAACATTTAATGGCATACTTTACCAAGTCTAGATGTGAATATGTATCAACAGCTTTGTACCAATGGCAGTGGTGTACATCTTGACTGATTGCTCCCTTTCCTCAGTGCTGAACGCAGGCAAACTCAGACGTACTGGTGATGCAGAAGTGGGGAGGAGGTGTAGCAGGGTACCTACCTTCCTTCACCTTTTTTTTGCAGTGAAAGTCACAGATTTTTGCAGTAGAAAATGTGAACAAGGAATGACAACCTTTCTCTGAAATCCAATCCCATTGGCAATGACTTGCTTTCCATTTATCGCCCTTTCACTGTGTTCCACTGTGCCACTCCAAGAAGAAGATGTAATCTTTGGAAAAGACTGTCCTCCAAAATTTAGTTTAATATCATCATTGGCTTCCCAATAGGAAAATAAAAAATCATACTATGATATAAAACATCTCATGTCGGAGGAAAATATATAACTAAAACGTGTGTGTAGCCTGTAAATGTCCACAGTGCATGCTATGAAACAAACTGCAGGTCTTGCATTCATTTTGTGAATCTCCCATTCCACCTTCTCTGCAACTGAATGGACATCTTAAGCCTGTGCCAGAAGTTAGAGTAAACTGAAGCCACAATCATGCATCATGGAACTATTTTGAGATGATGCATGCATAGTGACATTATGGTGCATTATTCAGCTGAACATATCCATTTGAGAAAGAGAAGACTGTAGCCATAAAAGAACTGACATGTTCAGTAACACGCTTAGGTTTTGTGTAGCACTCGAATCATGCTCCGGTGATATTAAGAGGCCTGAAATGTGCCAAGAAAACATTCCACACACCATTTTGCTGCTTAAACGAGTCTGTACTATTGAAACAAGGCAGAATTCAGCCATATATATATAGTGGCATGCAAACATTTGGCCTCCCCTTGCTTAAAATATCTGTTACTGTATATAGTTAAGTGACCAGAAGATGAACTGATCACCAAAAGGAATAACGTAAAGATGACACATTTCTATAATATTTTAAGCAAGATTGCATTTTTATTTCCATCATTCACAGGTACAAAATACCAAAAAAAACTGAAATGGGCCTGAAGCAAAAGTTTGGGCACCCAATATGCTCAGTACTTAATAACACGCCCTTAGGCAAGTATCACGGCTGATAAATGCTTTTTGTAGCTAGCAAAGAGTCTTCCAGTTCTTTCAGAATTTTCATCCATTCTTTCTTGCAAAAAGTTTCTAATTCTGAAAAATTCTTGCATGCAGTGCTCTTTTGAGATCTATCCACAGATCTTCAATGATGTTTAGGTTGGTGGACTATGAGGGCCATGGCAAAACCATCATCTTGCACTTTTTGAGGTATTCCATTGTAGATTTTGAGCTGTGTTTTAGAGCACATCCTCTTTTTAACTTCAGCTTTTTATACAACCCCAATTCCAACGAAGTTGGGATGTTGTGTGAAACGTAAATAAAAACAGAATACAATGATTTGCAAATCCTTTTCCACCTATATTCAATTGAATACACTACAAAGACAAGATATCTAATGTTCAAACTGATAAACTTTATTGTTGTTTTGCAAATCTTCACTCATTTTGAATTTGATGCCTGCAACACATTCCAAAAAAGCTGGGACAGGGGCAGCTAAAGACTGGGAAAGTTGAGGAATGTTCAAAAAACACCTGTTTTGAATATTCCACAGGTGAACAGGTTAATTGGAAACAGGTGTTTGTCATGATTGGGTATAAAAGGAGCATCCCCAAAAGGCTCAGTCGTTCACAATCAAGGATGGGGCGAGGTTCACCACTTTGTGAACAACTTCGTGGGCAAATAGTCCAGCAGTTTAAGAACAACGTTTCTCAACGTACAATTGCAAGGAATCTAGGGATTTCATCATCTACTGTCCATAATATCATCAAAAGATTCAGAGAATCTGAAGAAATCTCTGAACGTAAGCGGCAAGGCCGAATACCAACACTGGATGCCCGTGACCTTCGATCCCTCAGGCGGCACTGCATTAAAAACCGACATCATTCTGTAAAGGATATTACCACGTGGGCTCAGGAATACTTCAGAAAACCATTGTCAGTTAACACAGTTCGTCGCTACATCTACAAGTGCAAGTTAAAACTCTACCATGCAAAGCGAAAGCCATATATCAACAACACCCAGAAACACCACCGGCTTCTCTGGGCCTGAGCTCATCTGAGATGGACTGACGCAAAGTGGAAAAGTGTGCTGTGGTCTGACGAGTCCACATTTCAAATTGTTCTTGGAAATCATGGACGTCGTGTCCTCCAGGCCAAAGAGGAAAAGGACCATCCGGATTGTTATCAGCACAAAGTTAAAAAACCAGCATCTGTGATGGTATGGGGGTGTGTTAGTGCCCATGGCATGGGTAAATTGCACATCTGTGAAGGCACCATTAATGCTGAAAGGTACATACAGGTTTTGGAGCAACATATGCTGCCATCCAAGCGATGTATTTTTCAGGGACATCCCTGCTTATTTCAGCAGGACAATGCAAAGCTACATTCTGTATGTGTTACAGCAGCGTGGCTTTGTAGTAAAAGAGTTTGGGTAATAGACTGGCCTGCCTGTAGTAGAGACCTGTCTCCCATTGAAAATGTGTGGTGCATTATGAAGCGCAAAATACGACAACGGAGACCCCGGACTGTTGAGCAACTGAAGTTGTACATCAAGCAAGAATGGGAAAGAATTCCACCTACACAGCTTCAACAATTAGTGTCCTCAGTTCTCAAACACTTATTGAGTGTTGTTAAAAGGAAAGAAGATATAACACAGTGGTAAACATGCCCCTGTCCCAGGTTTTTTGGAAAGTGTTGCAGGCATCAAATTCAAAATGAGTGAAGATTTGCAAAACAACAATAAAGTTTATCAGTTTGAACATTCAATATCTTGTCTTTGTAGTGCATTTAATTGAATATAGGTTGAAAAGGATTTGCAAATCATTGGATTCTGTTTTTATTTACGTTTTACACAACGCCCCAACTTCATTGGAATTGGGGTTGTAGATGGTGTGATGTTTGCTTCCAGAATTTGATTATATTTATTTGAATCCATTCTTCACTCTACCAATGACATGTTTGCTGTGGCACTGGCTGCAATACATGCCCAAAGCATTATGGATCCACACCCATACAATAGTTAGAGAGGTGTTCTTTTCCTGGATCTTGGCACTCTTTTTCCTCCAAACTTACCAAAAAGTTCTGTTTTGACTTCACCAGTCCATAGGACTTGTTTCCAAAATGCATCTGGCTTGTTGAGATGTTCATTTGCAAACTGGAGGTGCTGAATTTTGTGACTACGATATAGGAGAGTCTTTCTTCAGCAGACTCTACCATGAAGGTTCTATTTGTTCAGGTGTCGCTGCCCAGTAGAACAGTGCACCACCACTCCAGACTCTGCCTGAAGGTCTTTTTTTCCTTTCTAGCAATCCAGTGATAAGCTCTTTCAGAAAGTTTTCTTGGACTTCCAGACCTCAGCTTGACCTCCACTGTTCCTGTTAACTGCCATTTCTTTAATAACATTACAAACCGAGGAAACAGCTACCTGGAAACATTTTGCTATCTTCTTGTAGCATCCTCCTGCTTTGTTAGCATTAATCATTTTATTTCAGAGTGCTAGGCCGCTGCTTAGAGGAGCCTATGGCTGCTGATTGTTAGGACAAGGTTTAAGGAGTCAGAGAATTTATACAGCTTTGCAATTTGCATCATTTGGGGTTTCCTTACAATGACTGTGAACAAGCCATATCCCTAAGGAGCTAGTTAAGTTCTGAGATCTTGGTTAAAGTTATTTGAGACCTGAAATATCTTGGGGTGCCCAAACTTTTCCATGGTGCTCTTTTCCCTTTTTCACTGTACAGTTGTACAAAACATAAACAATACACTAATCTTGCATAAAATGCTAAAAAGAAATGTGTCATCTTTAACTTTTATGCCTTTTGGTGATCGGCTCATCTTCTGCTCACTTAACAGACATTTTAAGCAAAGGTACTCAAACTTGCATGTTGCCCATACTTTTGTATATTGTTTACAACTGATTCTGATGTTACCTTCTACTGTATTTGCATAGCAAAAAATTAAGATCTGTCAGATCAGGTAACATTTTTCCAAAATTCAGTTCTCTAGCTTTGGCCATTAAAATCTCACTGTAGTTTCATCTTTCATCTAGACAGGATGGTCTTCCACTTTAAGGCTGGTCTACATGTAACTGCAGTAAAGAGCACTTCTTTGCTTATTTCTGGCCTATTTGATAGCTTGAAGAAGTCTGGCCATTCTTCTCCTCATTAACAAAATTTTTTCCTCCAGAGTTGCCACTTGCTGGATGTGTTTTTCTTATTTAACATTTTCTGTAAATACAGAGTGCTAATCCGAGCAGAGCAGCTGTTTTTAGAGATAATGGAGCTGCCACAGTAACACCTAGATCAGACTCACTTAGATCATGCATTGCACCCAGTCTAATTATTGGTCAAACAGTAACTGAACCTCTCAGGCATGTCTGCATGCTATATATCCTGAGCAGAATTAATGTAATTGGGTTTTTTAAGGAGCAGACTACATACTGTAACAAAAAAGGATACAAAACAAGTGGCAATGTAGTGCATAAAAATGGCCAAAAAAAGTTAAATTTGAAAGTACCTCCACTGTCATTATGGTAGTATGTTTGAGGCTCTGCACAAGAAGTAAAATGGGGGACGGATTTTGGTGAGACTCAGTCACTAACCTCTCTTCCTTTTCCTTGGAGGCTACTCCTAGACTGACTTATTCAGTCTTTTGTTTTCCCTTCATTTGGACATTGTTCCCCATCAAATGGGGTTCTCTGGGAGACTCTGACACGTTCCTTTCTCCTGTCTCGTTTTATTTTACATTAACCATCAGCTTAAAAGTATGTATTCAGAAGAGGAGGAGGAGTATGAGGAGTAGGAGAACGGAAGAAACACACTCTGAGTCAAATTGCAGCCATATCAGAATTTGTAAAAACATTTTTAAGGAAGCAATGGGCTTTGGCACTTAAAGTAATCAGTAGCTGAAGAATCATATAGGTTAAAAGAATGGTATGCCAGGAAAATGAAGAAGTTGTCAGAATCAGTCATGAGTTACATTATGGCATGACAACCCATGTTACTGCAAAAATGGTGACCCCATTTAGAGGTCCCGGATTAACAGCAGAGGGGGGGTGCAAGAAACAGAGCCAAGAGAGATTCCTGAGAACTGGCAGAAAGTGACCTTCCATGCTCTGCCAGCAGTGCTCCCTTGTATGCTGTAAACAGTGTAGACTTGATGGTATAAAAAACTGCATTACACCTCCTTTTTCATGCCAGCTGGATGCATAGATAATACATATAACCTTATGGCAAATCACTCAAAAATCCAATTAACACATTTAGTTTCTTTCTCTGTTAGCTCCAGGTGACATGCGTGTGTGTTGCTTAAATATTGCCTAAAACTGAAAGGAACAGATCATATTTTTATCTATATTAACAGAAAACAGACTGTAACCTTTTATCATGTACAGCTCTCCTTTCTCTCTCTCTCCTTTCCCTTGCCAGACTGATATTGGATTTATTTTTTTCAGATTATGTGTTTATTTTGTTACTGAGCATTTTCATCATCACCCCTGACAGTTTCATGGAAGACAACTAATATGAGGTATCATTAGTAAAGGCATATTTTCTAATTAATTTGTACAGATGTTATTTGCATGTTCTCTTGATCAGATTGTCTAGTCTGTTAGTTTTAAGCCAAGAAGAGAAGTTTCCATCTTTTTTACATTCAAATACAGTTATTTCCTTTGTCATTTTGAAAACTGATTATCACAACTTTCTGTCTCCATTGTAAAATAGTAGGATTTTTTTTTTATTTTGGGTACTGCCACATGTGCCACAGTTTGCACTGAGACTCTTTCAATAAATACCACATATTGTTTTATTTTTCTTTATTTGCATGATAGACTTGAAACAGAATGCCTGGTCCTCAATATCTTGCATATATAGTTTTGAGTTACAGTTTCACTGAAGCAAAGGCACCCATATTGTTGAAATATATTTTTGATATTATTTAAATAGGGATAGTAAAAACCTAACTTACAGTTTTGAGTAGATAAATAGATAGATTGATAGATAGAACTAACTTTATTTGTCCAAAGGGGAAATTTGTCTTTTTACAGAAGATGATTAAATAAATAATTAGGTAGATAAATAATAAGTAACTATATATATATATAAGTGACTATACTGTACCTTCTACTGTATTTGCATAGCAAAAAATTAAGATCTGTCAGATCAGGTAACATTTTTCCAAAATTCAGTTCTCTAGCTTTGGCCATTAAAATCTCACTGTAGTTTCATCTTTCTATTATCATCTGACAGGATGGTCTTCCGCTTTAATATATATATAGTCACAAGAATGACAAAGAGGCATTGGAAAGGTTTGGGGCAGCCTCCTGCATAATATTTCCTGGTTGCAAAATGGATTGATCAGAACAGACATGTTAACACGACTGTGTCCAAATCAGAACTGAGTTGCTGCCTTAAAATGGCGGCCTTTAAATGCAAAGATAGGAAGTGATGTCATCAGGGCCAGAACCGGAAGTGATGTCGTTGGCAGCGCCGGAACCGGAAGTGACGTCGTTGGCTGCCCCACAACTGGGTGGGATTTTCCAAGAAAAGTCTGGAAGGAATTGAGTGAGAGAATTAGTGCAACCTGCCACCCCCTGGTCAGGCATGGAATTACCATTATTCAGGCCCTTTAGTTGTTTCCTAATCACACATGTGTAACTATATATATATACTAGCAAAATACCCGTGCTTCGCAGCGGAGAAGTAGTGTGTTAAAGAAGTAATGAAAAAGAAAAGGAAACGTTTAAATAATAACGTAACATGATTGGCAATGTAATTGTTTTGTCATTGTCATTAGTGTTGCTGGCATATATACATATATATATATATATACACACACGCATATAAACATATATATATACATATACACACACACACATATATATATACATATACACATATACATATATAGCAAAATACCCGCACTTTGCAGCGGAGAAGTAGTGTGTTAAAGAAGTAATGAAAAAGAAAAGGAAACATTTTAATAATAACGTAACATTATTGACAATGTAATTGTTTTGTCATTGTCATGAGTGTTGCTGGCATATATACATATATATATACATACATATCTACATATATACACACACATATATATATATCTATCTCGATATATCTATCTATATGTATATATCTATCTTTCTACAGTATATAATCTATATATCTATATCTATCTATCTATATATCTATCTATATATGTATATCTAAATCTATATCTATATCTATATCTATATATAGAAAAAAATATATATTACATTTGAGAATGCAACGTATAGTTTTGTCCAGGAGGAAAGCAATGTTGCCTCAAATCAATGGTAACCTTTTGTAGGGTGTGTCCCTGAGACTTTTTAATTGTCATCGTGAAGCAGAGCCTTACTGGAAATTTGAGGCATTTCAATTGAAATGGGAGATCAGAGGGTATAACGGTGATGCCAGGAATACATTCAGAGTGTGGTGCTCTGCTGTTTTTTTGTGTAGCTGCCTTCACACAGCTGCTTTATAAACGAACGCCATATAAGGCCATTGTTTCTCCTTGCTTTGCGGTTCTGTACTGTTTTATTGTTTGTTTATTACGATTCTTATAGTTATTGTGTAGCTATTTGAGACTTACTTTACTGTTCAGGTACCCATTTCCTTTATTTAATCCGCGGCTTGTACATTATTTTTTGCTCGTTTATTACGATTATATAGATATTAGCAAAATACCCGCGCTTCACAGTGGTGAAGTACTGCCTTAAAATTTTTATTAAGAAGAAATTTAAACCTTTTTAAACTGAGGGAAAATATACCAATAATTATTTGTTAAGGATCTCTTTGTATACCACATTGTTAGTTTGGCCCTCCGGTTGTAATATGACCAAACTGTGCGCTGAGCTTACTCTTGAGCATGCAACGTACAGTTTGCCATGTGAAAAGTAATCTTGTCTCGAAAATCACAGCTTGGATTACTGCTGTCATAATCGGTTTGAGTTTCATGGTTTGTTTCAATTACGACAGTATTTGCAGGACTTGTGCTGAAGTGACATTCGACATCTGTCAAGCGTTGTAAGCACACAACTGGTTTCATCGATAATTTCACATCCAGTTTTTTAGAGTTTAAACATTCATAAACGTCAAAGTGTCCACTACTGAAATCATCACCTGTGAATCTAAGATGTTTAAGAGGCATTGGCGGTTGTCGAAAGGTGTAAAATATTTGGCCATTTCGGTACACTTGAACCTGTCCCAGTCATTCAATACATAAGACACAATGTTCCTCCAGATATCAAGAGTGAGCCTGATATGGCCGTGCAATATGTAACAAAGAGAATGGAAAGGGCAGGTGCCATCTCCAGGCATGGAAACCACTCGGTAAGTGACAGTTCTTTGATCGATGGTGATCACCTCGATAGACATGTTAATGGGGGTACGGTTGGAATGATAAAGGAAATGGGTAACTGAACAATGTAAAGTAAGTTTAAAATACCTACACAATAACTATAATCGTAACAAAACGACAAATCAAACAGCGGAGAAGCCGAGGATTAAATTAAAAGACTGTAGTTATCAGCAGAGAGACGTGAATCCCGTGGTGAAGCAAGGAAGGGAATGTAGAGACATGAGTGATGGACAGCATTATATAGACAGGCAGGGGATGGGGGATAGGGAGACCCAATGCCGCCTCACACAGTGACCGAGCTGCATGCTATGGACATATATATGTACGTAAGTAGGATTCAGTTAGCATTGGGAACCCGCGTAACAAATTTTTTGAAGATGGGCCCATAAGTAACAAAGACCGTTGGAAAGTTCAATATGGCGGCCGAAAGTGGAGTCATACCACCAAAATAAGTACGTACATTGGTTTCGGTTAGCGCAGGAGAGCCCCTACCAAATGTTGTGAAGATGGGGCCATAAATAAGAAAGTTCAACATGGCGAATGTTGTCGACTGTTATGATCATTACGCGTAGAATTTCGAAATGAAACCTGCTTAACTTTTGTAAATAAGCTGTAAGTAATGAGACTGCCAAATTTCAGCCTTCTACCTACACGGGAAGTTGGAGAATTAGTGACATTGGAAGGTTCAATATGGTGACCGACAGTGCCGTCATACCACTGAAATAAGTACGTGCATCAGTTTCGGTTAGCGCAGGGAAGCCGCCTACCAAATTTCACGAAGATGGGGTCAGCATTCTACCTACACGGGAAGTTGGAAAATTAGTGACGTTGGAAAGTTCAATATGGCGGCCGACAGTGGCGTCATACAACAACAACAACAACATTTATTTATATAGCACATTTTCATACAAACAGTAGCTCAAAGTGCTTTACATATTAAAGAATAGAAAAATGAAAGACATAATTGTAAAACAAAATAAATCAACATTAACATCGAATAAGAGTAAGGTTCAATGGCCAGGGGACAGAAAAAACAAAAACTCCAGACGGCTGGAGAAAAAATAAAATCTGTAGGGATTCCAGACCATGATACCGCCCAGTCCCCTCTGGGCATTCTACCTAACATAAATGAAACAGTCCTCTTTGGATTTAGGGTTCTCACGGAAGGGCTTGATGATGATGATGGTCACGTAGACTTCTTCCTTTTAATCCGTCCATCATTGTTGGAGCATCATGAAGCTTTGAGTAGGTGGAGGTGGCGCAGGCCACCACCACAAAGAAACCGGAAAAAGAAACAGAAAAGAGAGTAGGGGTCAGTACCGATTTTAGAGCCACCATGAATAGTTGTTATGATGAATTGAACATACAGAGTATCAGGATTAAGTTAAATTACGATTAAAATGAAGTTACAAAAGGCCATGTTAAAGTAATGTGTTTTCAGCAGTGTTTTAAAGTGCTCTACTGTATCAGCCTGGCGAATTCCTATTGGCAGGCTATTCCAGATTTTAGGTGCATAACAGCAGAAGGCCGCCTCACCACTTCTTTTAAGTTTTGTTCTTGGAATTCTAAGGAGACACTCATTTGAGGATCTGAGGTTACGATTTGGAATATAAGGTGTCAGACATTCCGATATATAAGATGGGGCGAGATTATTTAAGGCTTTATAAACCATAAGCAGAATTTTAAAGTCAATTCTGAATGACACAGGTAACCAGTGTAGTGGCGCTAAGACTGGTGTGATGTGTTCTGATTTTCTTTTCCTAGTTAGGATTCTAGCAGCTGCATTCTGCACTAGTTGCAAACGATTTATATCTTTTTTGGGTAGTCCAGAGAGGAGTGCATTACAGTAATCTAGTCGACTGAAAACAAACGCGTGAACTAATTTCTCATCATCTTTCAGTGATATAAGAGGTCTAACTTTACTTATGTTTCTTAAGTGAAAAAATGCTGTCCTAATGATCTGATTAATATGTGATTTAAAATTCAGATTACAGTCAACAATCACCCCTAAGCTTTTTACCTCCGTCTTGACTTTTAATCCTAATGTATCCAGTTTATTTCTAATAGCCTCATTGTATCCATTATTGCTGATCACTAAAATTTCAGTTTTCTCTTTATTTAAATTGAGAAAATTACTATTCATCCATTCTGAGATACTAGTCAGACATTGTGTTAGTGAATCAATAGAATCAGGGTCACCAGGTATATCGGTTTCGGTTAGCACAGGGAAGCCGCCTACCAAATTTGTGAAGATGGGGCCATAAATAAGAAAGTTCAACATGCCGGACATTGTCGACCGTTATGACTGTTACGTGTAGAATTTTGAAATGAAACCTGCTTAACTTTTGTAAGTAAGCTGTAAGGAATGAGCCTGCCAAATTTCAGCCTTCTACCTACACGGGAAGTTGGAGAATTAGTGATGAGTCAGTGAGTCAGTCAGTCAGTCAGTCAGTGAGGGCTTTGCCTTTTATTAGTATACTAGCAGTATACCCGCGCTTCGCAGTGGAGAAGTAGTGTATTAAAGAAGTTATGAAAAAGAAAAGCAAATATTTTAAAAATAATGTAAGATGATTGTTAATGTAATTGTTTTGTCATTGATATGAGTGTTGTTGTCATATCTATCTATTTATATTATATATATATCTATACTAATAAAAGGCAAAGCCCTCACTCACTCACTCACTCACTCACTGACTCATCACTAATTCTCCAACTTCACGTGTGGGTGGAAGGCTGAAATTTGGCAGGTTCATTCCTTACAGCTTCCTTACAAAAGTTGGGCAGGTTTTATATCGAAATTCTACGCGTAATGGTCATAACTGGAAGCTGTTTTTCTCCATTTACTGTAATGGAGATGAGCTTGAACGCCGTGGGGGCGGAGTTTCGTGTGACATCATCACGCCTCACACGTAATCACACAGTACATAGAAAACCAGGAAGACCTCAAAAAGCGCTGAAGAAAACATGCATTATATAATTGAGAAGGCAGCGAAACAATAAGAAGTGAGCGAGTGACATATACAACCATATTCATGAGTTCTGCTACTTCGGAAACAAAGCACGATGTAAACCTACACTTTAAGTTCATAGACAGGCTGCCGCTGGCGTTTGTAATTTAGTGCCTGCCCATATAAGGCCGTCCGTCAGCGGCAATCCAATAGCAAACTCCCACTAAATATTCACGGGTTAAGGACTGTGCTTATGCAGAGGAAGATGAGATGGTCAGCGTGGTGTTTGACACAAACTCAGCGAAACTGCGAGAGAAAGTTTTAAGTGCCAGGACTAAGGTAACATTAAATACAGCCACGGACATAGCACGAGATGGCACCAGCACAGCTGGGAACCTTCGTTGCATGTACACCGAAGCGGCTCACGTGAACTGACGCAGTGCAGAGATAAAAGGCAACAGTTCCAAAGAACGCTGAACAAAAACCGAATTACACAATTGAAAAGACAGCAAAAAATATGAAGCGTCTGATAAGCATATTCATAAATCCAGCTACTGCGGAAACAAAGCACACGGTGGAAAAAGTCAATGTCCAGCTAAAGGAAGACAGTGTAAAAAAAAAAAACCGTGCATGCAGTGTGTCAGGTCTCAGATAAAGAAGAAGATGAGCTGTTTATTGATGCAGTAAGAAACGAATCGATGAAAGAAACCTGTCATCTTTACAACGATTGACAAACACGGAATGTAACTTGAACACAACACATCCTACAAATACGAGCCTGATTGAAAGAAATAATGATAATCAAATCCTTGATGACAGCAACACTCAGTAACACTCACAAAACAAATACTGTATATTGACAGTCATGTTACGTTATTTTTAAAATGTTCCCTTTTCTTTTTCTAGCTTTTTTAACACACTACTTCTCCGCTGCGATACGCGGGTATATATATATGTTGTCAGGGATGCCAGGGGCCATGACCCGGCCGGGACGCCAGGAGGGACCGGAAGAGGGTCAGAGCCCTGCCTGGACCACGGGGTTTGCCTTCCGGGTTGCTTTGGGGCCACGGGTCAAGGGCATGGAAGACTTTCCCTGTAGGGGCCCGTGGTCACCGCCAGGAGGCGCCCCAATGCCTTGGGGACTTGTTTCCCCAGCACTCCTGCCACACCAGGAAGTGCTGGGGGGAAGATTTATGACGGCGCCCGGAGAGCAGCCGGGAGGACAGCCGGCACTTCCGCCACGCTGGGGCGTAACTAACGGTATGCCGGGAACACCAGGTGCTCATCCGGGTCAGCTATAAAAGGGGCCGCCTCCCTTCATTCAGAGCTGGAGTCGGGTGGAAGGAGGACGAAGCAGTGGAGAGTGGAGGCGGCCCGAAGAAAGGCATTGTGGCCAGGACTTTGGATTTGGGGTTTGTGCACGTGATTAGGGTCTTTGTGACCAGTATTTGGGGGTCTTTGTGACCAGTATTTGGGGGTCTTGGTGACCAAAGAACTGTATATAATTTATAATAAACGTGTGGTGTTTAGAAACAAGATGTCCGCCTGTCTGTGCCCGGGTGCCGTTCACAATGTATATATATATATTCCGATCTACATACTCGAATAATGGATACTTTATTCGCCATCAATGATTGTTTTGGTAAAGCCATACTCAGTGTATTCATTAGATGAACGGTAAAAAAGTAAGAGCGAGGGGAGGATGCAGGCTGTAGTGCGCGTCAACTCTATCTGAATTGCGCGATCACATTTCAAAAAATATATCTTTTCAAGTTCTATTTAGTCCATATGTGTCAAACTCAAGGGCCACGGGCCACATCCGCACGGCGTGTAATTATATCCGCCCGCGAGATCATTTTATATACTGTATTATTGTTATTAATGGCCCAGGTATATGAAGCGCTGGTAACACAATAAACTACAGATCCCATAATGCAGCGCTTCAGCTGCCTTGCGACACACTTATTGCGGCTAGCTCACGCGATGCTGGAGAGAAAAGTTCATTCTGAAAATAGAGCCTTTAAAAAGCGATGGGAGGCTGAGTATATGTTTACTGAACCCGTGTGTCTCATTTGTGGAGCTAATGTGGCTGTAATTACAGAATTTAATCTAAGACGGCACTATGAGACAAAACATCAGGGTAACCTGAATGCAATGCAGAAGATACAGAAAGCAGAATAATTAAATAAGAATCTGACACTTCAGCGGACGTTTTTACCCGTGCACAATCACAAAGTGATTTCAAGTGAAGCTGCTTTTATGAGAGACACAAATGCACCAGTGCAACTTTCCCCTCTTTCCCTGTTGCCAAGTAATGTTAAACCAAGTCGTCACTATGGTGTTCCCAAATCGCACTTTGCTGATAAACTGAGCGCACTGAGTTTGTACGGCGCTTTGGTGACTTTGAAGAACAAAAAAAGTCCGTCTACATGCGGCTCGAACCTTGTGCATGTTTGGTACCACATATCTGTGTGAGAAGCTCTTCTCAGTGATAAAGACTAACAAAACAGCACACAGGAGTCGCCTCACTGATGAGCACCTGCAATCCATCCTGAGAATCTCCACAACACAGAACCTCACACCAAACATAAACGAACCTGTTGCCAAAAAAAGATGCCAGGCGTCCAGCTCTAAAATGACATATGAGCAAAGACAACTGAATGATTTGATTTGTTATTGCTGAAAGGAACACATTTTATTTATATTTCCAGGTTTTGTTATGCAGCATGTTCATATTTGAATTTGTATAATTTTGACAGGATATATTTTTATGGAGAGCAAAATCTTTTGGGATATTTAAAATCTAAGTTTATTTATTATATAAAATTACATAAGAGTAAAGAAATTTGAATGTTTGTTCTTTTAATGTTTACTTTATTTCTAACTTGTATAATTTAGACAGGATATATTTTTATGGAGAGCAAAATATTATAAGTTGTTTAAGGTTTGAGTTGATTTATTCAGGAATAATATTCCTGTCTGTTTTTACCATTCCTACCAAAGATATTTCTGTCGACTAAATAAAAGTTCCTTCTATTTAAAATTTAAATAGACCTTGAACAAATCGATAGTTCATAATATCCACGAGACTTGCACGTAAGAGCTGGAGTTATCCATTTTAACAAGCAGCGTATTGCACTGATACTGAAATAGCTGTGTGTGTATATATGTAGATATGTATGTATATGTATATATATGTTTATATATGTGTGTGTATGTATATATATATATATGTATTTGTGTGTATATATGTGTGTGTATGTATATGTATGTGTATATATGTAGATATATATGTATGTATATATGTGTATATGTATAGATATGTATATATATATGTTTATGTGTGTGTGTGTAAATATATATATATGACAACAACACTCATCACTCACAACAGTGACAAAACAATTACATTAACATCATGTTACGTTATTTTCAAAATGTTTCCTTTTCTTTTCATTGCTTCTTTACACTACTTCTCTCTGAGTGCGGGTATTTTGCTAGTATATATATATATAGCAAAATACCTGCGATTGGCAGCGGAGAAGTAAAAAAAAGGAAACATTTTAATAATAACGTAACATGATTGACAATGTAATTGTTTTGTCATTGTCATGAGTGTTGCTGGCATATATATATATATATATATATACACACACACAGACACATATATAAACATATATATAAATATATATATATATATATATATACACATCTATACCCATATATATATACAGTTATATATATACATATACACACATACATATATACATATACATATATACACATACTGTATATATACACACACACATATATACATACTGTATATACAACATATACAAATCTACATATATATATATATCTACATATATATATATTAGGGGTGGGACTCGATTAAAAAAATTAATCCAATTAATTAGAGGCTGTGTAAGAATTAATCTTGATTAATCGTATGCAATCGCACACGTAAATTTGCCCCAAATCGCAAATATTTTTTTTTTAATTTAAAACGGTTTTAGTGGGCGACAGAATCAAATAATAGACATGGACATGAATATTGTAAACTAAAGCTGTTTTCATTTCTGAAAAAAAAGCTTTTAAACTGCATTTGAATTCAAAACAGAAACAAAAATATCATCCCTGGTTAAAATTGGGCAGACTTAAAAATAAAGTGGTAGTTTAAGTACTTAAGTCTTCCGTTAAAGTTCACACCATTAATACTGTAATAAGCAATCTCAATGCACGTAGAAAACCTAGGAAATGCGGCATAAACTCCAATAATCTAATTAAAATCACTATTTTAGAGGAGCAATGTATTAAAACTATAAAAACAGATCACAGATTAAACAAAAAATACACACAGAGCGGCGCTAATAATAATAATTTAGTTCCTATTCCAAATAACAATAACGCACATAGTACTCATCTCTGCACCTCCGAAACATTAAATATGGCACTATTAAATGTCAGAGCTTTAACTAACAAAACGTTTTTATCAACGATCTTATTAGTGATAAAAATAGATCTTATTGCACTAAATGAAACATGGCTGAATTCAGATGCGCGTCAGTTTTAATCGAATCTGTGCCTCCGGATTACAGTTTTACTCATGCAAACCGCCAGGGAAAAAGGGGGGGCGGATTGGCTAACATTTACTCGAGCCGATTAAAATGTAAAGATGTCAGTTTTGGTAAGTTCAAGTCCTTTGAGTATCTCGCCGTTGTTATTCATGGAGATTCTCAAGTTCTAGTACTATCCGTGTATAGACCTCCTAAATATAACGCGCCGTTTTTTGAGGAATTCTCTGACTTAATGTCAATTTTAATTACTAACTATGACACACTCCTAATAGTTGGCGACTTTAATTTTCATATAGATAATCAGTGTGATCTAAAAGTAAAAGAATTTATGAACCTCCTGGATTCTTTTGATTTGAGACAACTCATAAATCAGCCTACACATAAAGCAGGTCATACATTAGACTTAGTGATTACTAAAGGACTGAAAGTTGATATAAAACAGATCATTGATATTGGTCTATCAGACCATTTTCTTCTACTTTTAATATAGAAATAATGATAAAAACACTCATGAGAAGCATATTGTTAAAAACGCTTCTTTGATTCGCAGCAGCTTTAAAACTTACAAACATTTTAAGCAATCAGTCCGTTTATAGTGCCAGCTATAATAGCGAGGACAATGTAAATAGTAAGGTGGAAAGATTTAATTCTAAAGTGAGAGCTGCTGTTGACATAGTTGCACCTGAAAAGACAGTGAAAAAATCTTCTAGCATTGGTATACCATGGAAGACCCAAAGAGTGTCTGATTTAAAGAGAACATGCCGTAGAGCTGAGCGTCAATGGAGGAAGACTAAACTTACTATCCACCACGAAATATTAAAAGTCAAAATAACAGAATACAATAACACTGTCCGTCTTGAGAGACGCTGCTATTTCTCAAGATTATAAATAACAATGCTAGTAATCCTAGAGTCTTATTTTCAACAATTGATCGCCTACTAAACCCAGGTAGCTCAAAGGAATGCCTCCTAAGTGCTTCCAGTGAAACCTGTGAGGCTGTCGCTGTATTTTCAATCAAAAATTAATGATATTAGAAATAACATAGTATATCTCCCCAACACTAAGGATCCCCTAAACCCCAACATCCTGTTATAAACAAATTAAACTCTTTCACTAGGATAGATTTACCTGATTTACAAAAATAATATCTCAATTAAAACCCTCCACCTCGTCCTTGACCCGATACCAACAAGGTTTTTCAAAGAAGTATCAGGCGTGCTAATTGATAATGTTCTTGACATAGTAAATTCGTCACTAGATACTGGGGTCTTCCCAGACTGTCTTAAGACTGCTGTAGTTAAACCCCTACTTAAGAAACATAATCTTGACCCTCGCTCTTGAAAATTTTAGACCCATCTCTAACCTGCCCTTCTTAAGTAAAGTTCTAGAGAAGGCAGTCATTATGCAGTTAAATGACCACCTAAATAAACATGCTATTCTTGATAAATTTCAGTCAGGTTTTAGAACAAATCACAGCACAGAAACTGCACTCGTTAAAGTAGTAAATGACTTGCGGGTAAATGCAGACAGAGGCCATTTATCTGTTCTCATCCTCTTAGATCTGAGTGCTGCATTTGACACCATTGATCACAACATTCTTAGAAATCGCCTTAGTCAATGGGTGGGCCTCTCTGGCAGTGTCTTAAATTGGTTTGAATCCTACCTGACAGGGAGAAAATATTTTGTTAGTTGTGGGAATTACAACTCAAGACACATGATATCCAATATGGTGTTCCACAAGGCTCTATCCTGGGTCCGCTGTTATTCTCAATCTACATGCTTCCGTTAGGTCAGATTATCTCAGGGCACAACGTGAGCTACCACAGCTATGCTGATGATGTACTTATCAATAGCACCTGATGACCCGATTCTATTGATTCACTAACACAATGTCTGACTAGTATCTCAGAATGGATGAATAGTAATTTTCTCAAGTTAAATAAAGAGAAAACTGAAATTTTAGTGATCAGCAATAATGGATACAATGAGGCTATTAGAAATAAACTGGATACATTAGGATTAAAAGTCAAGACGGAGGTAAAAAGCTTAGGGGTGATTGTTGACTGTAATCTGAATTTTAAATCACATATTAATCAGATCATTAGGACAGCATTTTTTCACTTAAGAAACATAAGTAAAGTTAGACCTCTTATATCACTGAAAGATGCTGAGAAATTAGTTCACGCGTTTGTTTTCAGTCGACTAGATTACTGTAATGCACTCCTCTCAGGACTACCCAAAAAAGATATAAATCGTTTGCAACTAGTGCAGAATGCAGCTGCTAGAATCCTAACTAGGAAAAGAAAATCAGAACACATCACACCAGTTTTATGTCACTACACTGGTTACCTGTGTCATTCAGAATTGACTTTAAAATTCTGCTTATGGTTTATAAAGCCTTAAATAATCTCGCCCCATCTTATATATCGGAATGTCTGACACCTTATATTCCAAATCGTAACCTCAGATCCTCAAATGAGTGTCTCCTTAGAATTCCAAGAACAAAACTTAAAAGAAGTGGTGAGGCGGCCTTCTGCTGTTATGCACCTAAAATCTGGAATAGCCTGCCAATAGGAATTCGCCAGGCTGATACAGTAGAGCACTTTAAAACACTGCTGAAAACACATTACTTTAACATGGCCTTTTTATAACTTTATTTTATTCGTAATTTAACTTAATCCTGATACTCTGTATGTTCAATTCATCATAACAACTATTCATGGTGGCTCTAAAATCGGTACTGACCCCTACTCTCTTTTCTGTTTCTTTTTCCGGTTTCTTTGTGGTGGTGGCCTGCGCCACCTCCACCTACTCAAAGCTTCATGATGCTCCAACAATGATGGACGGATTAAAAGGAAGAAGTCTACGTGACCATCATCATCATCAAGCCCTTCCGTGAGAACCCTAAATCCAAAGAGGACTGTTTCATTTATGTTAGGTAGAATGCCCAGAGGGGACTGGGCGGTATCATGGTCTGGAATCCCTACAGATTTTATTTTTCTCCAGCCGCCTGGAGTTTTTGTTTTTCTGTCCCCTGGCCATTGGACCTTACTCTTATTCGATGTTAATGTTGATTTATTTTTTATAATTATGTCTTTCATTTTTCTATTCTTTAATATGTAAAGCACTTTGAGCTACTGTTTGTATGAAAATGTGCTATATAAATAAATGTTGTTGTTGTTGTTTAAGTACATTTTCAGAATAGTATTGTCTTTAAATAATAATAACCAAAATTTCAACATAAAGTGCAGTTTTTCTTCTTAAAAAAATAAGTCAGAAACATAAAGGTAATTTGACCAGCTTACTCTTTAAACTCTGAGTAACATTAGCCAAAATTATTTTGTACATTAGGCTAAAACAGTGTGATCATTGAACATTTTGTAATTAGATGTAATCAGAATTACTAACGGTCACGGAAGTCCAATGATCCCCAGTAAGAGCCACAAAGTCCGCTTTCTGTAATGCATCTAATTTTGCTTGCTTTTCAGTGTGCACAAAACCATGCTTTTATCAAGGCTTCGCTCGGGTAGTCGAAATGATCAGTCGTAGGAACGCGCTTTATTCCGACTCTAACCTTTTTGTAGCTGTGATGTGTGCATCAGTGTAATGGATGTACCAGGAAATCATGCATTGACAAAAGTTCCCGTTTGCTTGGAATTGAAAGTGTGATTAAATGCGTTATTTTTAACGCTGCTATGGAGTACATGCATCAAAGCTTCTCAGCTGTGCTTGTGCTAAGAAAGGAAAAATTTTAAAAATAACGTAACATGATTCTGCGTTAACCTAATATTTTTTCATTCGTCCCAAACCAAGGAGATGCGAAGGTAAAATGAATCGGGTAGCGCACGTACATAGTCAGTACACCCTCTCGAATCGAACCTCGGCGTTAGAGGCTTAAGACTCTACAATTAGCCACAGCGTGTGCTTGTCTATGCTAAAGTATGTATTGTAGATCGGGTATATATATACATTTATATATATATACCCGTGTACCGAGTGGAGAAGTAGAAGTTATGAAAAGAAAAGGGAACATTTTAAAAATAACGTAACATGATTGTTAATATACAGTAATTGTTTTGTGAGTGTTATTGAATGTTGCTGTCATCAAGGATTTGATTATCATTATTTCTTTCAATCAGGCTCGTATTTGTAGGATGTGTTCAAGTTACATTCCGTGTTTGTCAATCGTTGTAAAGATAAGAGGTTTCATTCATCGATTAGTTCCTTACTGCATCAATAAACAGCTCGTCTTCCTTTTTATCTGTGATGTGACAAACTGCATGCACGGGGTTTTTTTACACTGTCTTCCTTTAGCAGGACATTCACTTTTTCCACCGTGTGCTTTGTTTCCGCAGTAGCTGCACTTATGAATATGATTGTATGTATCAGACGCTTCATATTTTTTTGCTGCCTTTCAATTGTGTAATTGGTTTTGTTCAGCACTCTTTGGAACTGTTGCTTTTTGTCTGTGCACTGCGTCAGTTCACGTGAGCTGCTTGGTGTTCTTGCATCGAAGGTTCCCAGCTGTACTGGTGCCATCTCGTGTAATGTCAGCTAAGACCCGGCACTTAAAAGTTTCTCTCGCCACCACCCTGACCATCTCATCTTCCTCTGCATAAGCACAGTCCTTCACACGTGAATATTTACCGGCAGTGTTTGTATTGGATTGCCGCTGATGGACGGCCTTATATGGGCAGGCACTAAATTACAAACGCTAGTGGCAGCCTGTCTATGAACTTAATTTAATATAAACTTACGGTTCACGCCGTGCTTTGTTTCCGCAGTAGCTGTACTTATGAATATGCTTGAATGCATCATTTGCTTCATAATGTTTTTCTGCCTTCTCAATTGTGAAATGGCGTTTTGTGCTGATCGCTGTTTGGAGTTCTTCCTTGTTCTCTACGTACTTACGTAGGAGGCGTGATGATGTCACACGAAACTCCGCCCCCCACGGCCATCTCCAACTCAAGACTCCATTACATTATATGGGGAAAATAGCTTCCAGTTATGACCCTTATGCGTAGAATTTCGAAATGAAACCTGCCCAACTTTTGTAAGTAAGCTGTAAGGAATAAGCCTGCCAAATTTCAGCCTTCTACCTACACGGGAAGTTGGACAATTAGTGATGAGTGAGTGAGTGAGTGAGTGAGGGCTTTTCCTTTTATTAGTATAGATATATATATATATATATATATATATATGTACATATATATATATATACATATATATATATACACATATATATATATACACATAAATATATATATATACACATTTTTGGTCTGGATACACACTAGAATGACTATTATGCAAGAAAATTATAAAGAAAGAAAAAGTTCTGACTTAGTTTTCATACTGCGGTGGGCTGGTGCCCTGCCTGGGGTTTGTTTCCTGCCTTGCGCCCTGTGTTGGCTGGGATTGGCTCCAGCAGACCCCCATGATCCTATAGTTAGGATATAGCGGGTTGGATAATGGATGGATAGCTTTCATAGCCACAGTGAGGCTATGCAGACATATTGA
Source organism: Polypterus senegalus (assembly GCF_016835505.1). Classification (NCBI taxonomy): domain Eukaryota; kingdom Metazoa; phylum Chordata; class Cladistia; order Polypteriformes; family Polypteridae; genus Polypterus; species Polypterus senegalus. The sequence goes on from NC_053155.1 coordinate 208,916,723, forward strand.
TGTTGGTATAAAGGATCCCCAGCAGCATTTCTTGACACACTTCTGCTGAATAATTCATTGGCTAAAAGGACTCAGCGTTAGTGTGTCAGAGGAAGTGCAACATTGTTCATAATGGCATTCAGTTTTGTTTTAATTCTCTCCTTCGCTGTGACTTCCGGGGGATCCAGAGGGCATCTCATAACTGAGTCTGCCCTTTAAATAAGTGTGCTGATTCAGTGGTCTTCTCTTGAAGTGATGTTACCAGGCCAGCACACCACAACATTGAAAATCACACTGGCCATCACAGAGTTATAGAAGATGTGAAGGATATCACTTCCCATATTCAAGTTCCTCTGTGTTCTGAGACCAATCCAACCTGTCATTGATTTGGATTCCCAAGTACTTGTAAGAATGAACCACCTCTACATCCAATCCTTGAATAATAACCGGACATAGAGTCTCTTTGATGAGGCGAAAGTCAAAAACCAGTTCCTTGGTTTTGCTGATAATAAGCTGCAGACAATTTTCTTTTCATCAAGAAACAAACAATACTCTGTCTCATTCCCTTTAACAGTAAACCCCATATGTGCAGAATCATCTGAGAATTTCTGCAAGTGACATGACCTGGTGTTATATTTATAGTCTGAGGTGTACAGAGTGAAGAGAAAAGGAGACAGGACTGTTCCTTGGGGTGCTCTGTTGTTGTTCACATACTGTACGTATAAGAAACACAGTCTGTAAGACAGCAGGATATCCTATCATTACATTGCCCAGGTTAAAAAAACTTTTCCAGTTCTTAAATCACACAAGCCAGTATGCTACTGCAAATAATTTTAGCATATTTCTACGGTGAAAGAGTGGGCTGTGCTGCCAACTTACAGATCCAGTATCTTAGAGTTTAACTCCCAATCCTTGTTGTTATCCATGTGGAGTGTACACATTCTCCCTGGATCTGTGTGGGTTTACCTCCAGGTACTCTGGCTTTCCTCACAAACTCCCAGAGACATTTTGTATCCAGACTGGTACCTACCTTTTACCCAGTGGTACCTAGGGTAGTCTCTTGCCCCCTGTGACTCTGAATTGGTTTAAGAATGGTATGTAATTTCTTTTTCAGTATTTCTTGAGATACATTTTCCAAGTACTGTTTTTAGTTTATTTGCACTCTGTATTTCTGTATTTCATATTTCATTTCTTCATTTTTCCAAAGTGAAATCTTGGCACTTACTGCTCAACAGAATATCAAAATGAGGTATACCTGATAAATTGGATAATGTATGAATGATTGCATTTGCTTGCTTGCTTGCAAATGCAATCAGAAGCTATTTGAAAACAAAATTACAGCTTTACGTATTGTCATGCAGACGACTAAGAGGAAGAGACATGAAAAAAAATGTTTTTAGCCTCAGACTTCTAAAGGCACTAACCTATTGATGGATCACCAGGCTTGAACTTGTACCTATCCTTACACCATTTTGGCACGGTATACTAATGCTTCTTGTCTTCCTTCCTGTACAGACCAGATGATTGACAACCTTAGCACCTCTGATGTCACCTCCAGTGTCCGTCCTCCTGGACCCGCCTCTTTCTGCTTGTCCTGTATTTAACCGGAAGTGTCACCATCTTGGGGAGTTTATTTTATTCATTCATTATTTTTGCGTTTTACAATATATGGATTTCGCAATGTCACCCCAATATCTGTCTTTGTCCTCTTTTACACTTTGCTATCCTTCACTGCCAACTCATTACGTGCTCTTTTGCACCAACATCACTTATCATCTTATGAGATTATTGTCTGCTAAGCGCTCCTTCTGTTTACCTCTCTTCCACATTAGGAGACACTGTCCTTTTAAACCAGGGGTCAGCAAACATTTTTGCATTGTGCTCTAATTTCAAGCAGTTCTCATAATCTAAACAACTCCATAGAAACATAAATCTGAATAAACCACAATATTTACCATATTTTTCTTTATTAATATGTAGTGAGATCTGATGGAATGGTAAGGTGAATTTTAACTTGTTTAATGAGGTGGGAAGGAGGAGAGACTTAACTCTGTTAATCGACTATTGGTCTTGCCTTCTGCAATACTGGTAATTGATTAAATGATTTGGAAAAACTCCTACTTTATTTACCTTATCCTTGTTCTTTACCCTTGTTCTGTTGTAGGAGGGGGTCTCCAGCCTTTAGACTTATATCTAGGTAAATGAAGCACACTTGGTTTAAGAAACAGAATTATATAATTTATTGATAAACACAAGGATTGTAGAAATATATGCCAAATATATGGCAGGACACAGACAGACTAGAGAAACGAACATACAGTATAACTTAGAGAGACTGGCTATTTACTTGCTATTTTAAATTCTAATGTATATTGGCACAGATAAATAGTTTTACGATGCTAAGTCTTTAATGATGTCAGATTTTGTGTGGAGTTGTTGCTTAGATGTCGACTCTTTTTGTATTGGAGTGCACTCTTTCTCCTTGCTGTATGATCCTTCATTTGTGGTGTTCTGTGATGCTGCTTTCTCATCTTGCTTTACGCTGTTAGGCCTTTGCTGTGTCGCCTGCTACTTCATAGGAAAAGCATTACTCTTTCTGGCACAAGAGCTTAGATGCTGAAGTTCCCTTCTTGAAGTAATGGCTACATCTCAGCCTTCAGACTGGCTCAGTGTTTAGCTTGGCAAAGTGGATCTCAGCTCTTGGGTTCATAAAGAGAAGAGTTTGTTGGCTTTGGTTTCCCAAGGTAGAGCAGTTCATAGCTTTTTAGTTTCAGAGAGCAAATTTCAGATCACCCATTAAAATTCCCTTGGAGTTCCCTTGAGAGAGAGAAAGAGAGTGTCCCAGAGAGTTTTGAGGGAATGTATGGCTTTATATACTGTATACTTTACAGTATATACAATAAATATATTGTCACGCATGAGCGCATGGGGAGCGGCTTAAAGACCCGAAGTTCATTGCGACAAATCGTGCCAGGGGACAATGGCGGGGTGCTAACCTCTATCTCTCTCTCTGTAGAGAAGATGAAACACCGCCACCATAATCCTACCCAGACACCTAAGAGAGTGACACTTAAGGGTCCCTTTCTCGTCTCTTGTTTCCCACAGATGACGTCCACTACCCATCCACCACCACGCCTTCCCAGCATTCCACATTATTAATTTCCAGTCCGGCTCTTTAAAATGTCCATCCACCCATCCTTGTTTGTCTGATGATTTGTTACGATTGTTTGACCTTTGGTTTGCAGTATATGGGGCTAAACACCCCAAATCTTTATTCTACAATATATATATACTATATATATATATATATATATATATATGTCAGGGATGCCAGGGGCAATGACCCGGCTGGGACGCCGTGAGGGACCGGATGTGGGTCTGCGCCCACCCTGGATCACGTGGGGGCCGCCTTCCTGGTTGCTCTGGGGGCCATGGGTTGAAGGCATGGAAGCCCCACCCTGTAGGGGCCCGTGGTCACCGCCAGGAGGCGCCCCAATGCCTTGGGGACCTGTTACCTCAGCACTTCCGCCACACCAGGAAGTTCTGGGGGGAAGAATTAAAAGGGCGCCCGGAGAGCTGCCAGGAGAACAGCCGGCACTTCCGCCACGTTGGGGCGTGGCCAACAAAGGAGTGTCGGGAATCACCTGGAGCTCATCCGGGAGGATATAAAAGGGACCGTCTCCCTTCATTAAGGGCTGGAGTCGGGTGGAAGAAGGACAAAGCAAGAGAGGAGAGTGGAGACGGCCCGAAGAAAGGCATTGAGTGGCCAGGACTGTGTTGGGGTTTGTGCACTGACTTTATTTAGTGTCTGAGTGACACATTATTGTAAATAATTGTAAATAAAAAACGTGTGGTGGTTTGAAAACAACATGTCCGCCTGTCTGTGTCCGGGTCGGTTCCACAACATATATATATATATATATATATATATATATATATATATATAGAGAGAGAGAGAGAGAGAGAGAGAGAGAGGGAGAGTGGAAACCAGAGGCACTCCAGTCTCCCCAACCCTGACACAGACAGGCAAAGACACGATTTCTTACACAGCAAACATTTATTTACAAGTAGCAAGTGCTTGTGTCTCGCTCCCCTCAGAAGCACAATACAAAGCAGCACCAAATACACAGTTCCTTTTTGCCTCCAGTCCTTCACGGCATGCTTCGCACCTCTTCCTCCCAACTCTGGCTCCCTGAATGTAGTGAGGCGGCTCCTTTTAACCTGGTCCAGGGAGTGCTCCAGGTGGCTCATCAGAGTTATCTGGAATCAATATCAGGTGTGGTAGAAGTCTAATGCAGGGCTCTGCAGCTCCCCCGGCAGCCCCCATGGAACCCAACAAGGCTGAACTAAACTCCAATTTCCAGCATGCCCTGCTGAAATCCATGGTGCCACAGCGCCCCAGGAGGTCTGCCCTGTAGCGTTCTGTGGAAAGTAGTGCCATGTGGATGCTCTCTTCCCCGGTCCTTCCATCCAGCTGGCATCCCAGCTAGTAATGGCCGTGGCCAACCATCACAATATATATACACATTGGGTGGAAAAGGAAGGGCAGTATAGTGTTGCCCACCTGTTTCGAATCTGTGACTGATTTTTCTGCATATGAACACATGTTTAACAGGGTTATTATGAGTGACAAAACTCTTTTATTTATCTTGATTGCATTCACTGTATACAAGTAAATAAAGATAAATATATGTTCTTGAAGACAGAAAGGAATGTTTAAACTTGTGACATTAAGGCTGAATTTTTGTAGGACTATTACTTTCTTTATCTATGTACAAAATGCTAAGGGTTGAGTCTGTCTGTCACCAATTATTTGCGAACCACAGGTACTAGAACCTTGATCCTGGTCTTAGTCGAAAGTGTTTGACGTGATACACACTGGTGAAGCAAAAAATGTGACTAGTGGCAACCTCAACAAAGTTATTATGGAAAAAACTGCATAAGAAAACTGATCAAGAATGTGACATGGAAGAAAGAAAAAAGGAGCAACATTTACAAAGAGTGAAGCAAATTTGCAGAAGCCCATTACATGATAGGAGGAAGAAGAATGACAACTCTGCTATCCACTAAGCATCAAGCTTGGAAGGACTGGAGGCTCACAAGTTACTAGTTATTTATACTGTAGACTCATTTGCATTTAATCTTTGTCTTTGAATTTTGTTTTATACTTTAATAAAAAACAGAAATTCTTTTAATATCAGTTTGTTCTAAATGTTTCTGTTTTTTTTGGTCTCAGAGGTTAAGCATGGTGGGAAGGGGTGCCAATGTAACAGTTACATTGAAGGACTAAGCAGCTGTAGGGATGAAAAACACAGGGCTATGGGGACTAATGTCCTATGACATGTAAATCAAATCTGTCTTAGCCAATCACAAGGTGGTATGGAACTGCAGCAAGAGCCATACGTGGCAGATAGGTGGGAAATACCTAAAATATCATTTGGCAAATAAATCTGTTATTAATTTATTTTTTTTCAAAATGCAAGCGCCTGAAATTAAAATTTCATATTTTTTACGGACATTTTATCGCCACCTGTCTGCTTTTTTATTTCATATAAATACATTTCTAAATATATTAGTCAACAAATAAACAAATAAAGTCTAGCAGTTATCTTGAATCAGTGCTTTTGAAATGTCAGCCAGCATATTAAACCTTTTTTGATATTGACATTTACGCTGTTATAAATTATTCATTATCACATTGCTTATATGAGTCATAAAGTGTACTAATCATAGAAGCAGGAAAGTTAATCCTCTTGAATCCAGTGCTCCTGACTGTCATTGTAAATCTCCCAGCTGAAGCTGCAACAGGAAGAGTCCAAAAAGGATCAGACACCGAAAACGCAGCCATGGACTGCCCTGGACCAAAACAGCAGTTAAGCACATTTATTTTCATCTTGTACTCTTGTATGTACAAAGTGTTATCTTTGTTTTTCTCACATTATATATAAATGATTGCCATGTGCTCACGCTGGGGTGGGGGTGGGTGGGGGGTTTGGTTCTAAAGTGTCATCTTTTTTGGTTGCTCAGCAACCAAGATGATACATGGTAGGGAATGTCACACACAGTTTTGCACATTCTTTATTTTCTCAAATGTCTGCTCTGTTTTTGTTGCCTGTATGAAGGTTGGCAGCATGAGAAAGATGGTTTAGGTTAACATTTAAACTTGAGGCAAATAAAACCAATGGGAAAGAAGGCTTAGCATTGTAAAGCAGTGTAAATATTTAGACAGGCACATTGAGCTGTGAATGTAGAACCCTCCATCTCTGTAAAAGCATAATGTTTCTCAGCAAAAAACATCAGCAAAGACCAAAGTTAGCATTAGGTATTTAACACTCCTAACATAAATTAAAGCTACTGTATATGGCCATATAGTATATTTGTTTTTGGGTTCAGTTCATTGTAAAATACAAGAAATACCTTAAACATTTCTTGCAAAATGTATTCAGTGATATGATGCAATTGGATTATCTTATCTATTAATATGTTAAATAGTGCTGGGCAGCGATTAAAATTTTTAATCGAGATTAATTGCAGACAATAACAACAATCACGTTATTATGTGCAAAATTCAATAATGAACTCAAAAGTGGTTATTACGTGTATTTGGTTTGCAAACACTTTAAACAAATAAGGTGCTTTTTAACAGCAGTATTCCCTTTACATAGTAGCAGTTAAAATATTTTTGTAAATTTCAACTGAAACATTAATGTGATCAAATCAAATATAAAACCAAAGCTATTTGCCATTGCCAGGGCATTAACATTTTATCTAGTCTGTTAGTGAAAAACAAGTTACCCTCAGAGACCAGAGCCACGATCATAACATTATAACAGGCACCTTCTGAGCAACAGCTAGTTAACATTTCTGAAATCTGTTTTCTTTTTTTATCTGAACAGGTACCAGCAGAAACATTTTCTTTTATCAGGGAGCAGCATAAACAGTCTATGTTCAGTAGCAACACTTTGAGGGCTAATCATTTTTCCAAAAAACTCAGTTTTCTGAAAAGCACAGAAAGCAATGGCTTCACACATAAATCAACATAAAATGTCTGTTTCTGCCTGTTTTGCCTGCTATCAGCGCCTGTTTGCAGCAGCAGCGCCTCGAAGGCCAACAGGAATGCACGGGGGTGGCAGTTGCAGTGAGATGCAATATGGTTTGTATTTCCTGTCACCGTAAGTGTCTGTCCTCCCAGGCGAACGTTGCCATAGGTGCATCAGCTACACGAATGTGTTCAGCACAACAATTAGCTGGGGACCGATCAACTGATGCCGGTACTTCACTTTCGTTTTCGATCTACATGACCAGATCACTTGCATCAAATCAGAGTCTGATTCAACGATATTATGAAAAAGGTTTTGCTTCGAGCATTCACTTTGGTATCTCTCCATATGCCATTTTAGAAGCTGTTTGCTCTTCACTACTCATGCATGCGCAGGGAATAGAAGTTGAATCAGCAAAGCTAACTTTCCTTCTAGCAAAAGCGTATCGAAAAGCGCTGTAACAAGAAGATCACTGATCTCTATCGATCACTAGCAAGACCGAGGCTTTCAAAATAATAATAACAAAAACTACATTAATGTGCAATAAAATAATTGTCGGCATTAATTAATTAATGCGTTAACATGATAATAACATGTTAACTTGCCCAGCCCTAATGTTAAGATGTACAATATATTTCAAATTATTCTGACTCTAATGGCCTGCACTTTCTCATATCTCAGTGATCAGTAAAACTCAGGCAATGCAAGTATGTGGAGTTTGGTTTAGCTTGACCTGTAATAGACTGACAGGCCCCCAAGCCTAGTTAAGGTCTGTTCCTGCCCAGTGTTCACTACTTCGAGAATAACCTCGTCTCTGGAATGGTCTAAGTTGGCTGAGAAACACCGTAGGTGTGAAGTGAGCATGGTTGTCTTCTTGTCTGCTTGTTCATGGAGATGGACTAAGCTGTAATGTTTTATTTTGTTCATAAGAAATACTTTGAAATCACGTCAGTCTTTTTTTGTCTGGTGCCTCCTAACTCGCCAGAACAAGAAAACCCCTCCATATCATATATCATTCAATTTGACTTAAAGGTCTAGTTATGCCAGATGTTGAGCCTTTTGGGGTGACCCCCACCCCCTATTTTTGGCATTTTAAACCCGGAAAATACTAATTTTAGACCATTTTTGGACTATATTTTGATACTTTACTAAGAGTAAACCGATAGTTGTCATCCTCAAAAATGATCAGAAAAACTTGAAGTTGTGCATCAGTCAACTCCAAGGGTTCACACCCTACTGGGATACAAGGGGTCAAAGTTACTCCTTTTCACAAATCTTCACAAAAATGCAGATTGGTTATAAAGACATGTGGAGTTTTGTTTAATGCTATTTCAAGATTGCTGATCATAAATATGATAATATTTTTGATATTTGATTCTTTACCGGTGCTTCTAGCCCTCTAAGAGCCACTTCCCAGAAGGTTAAAAACGACAAATTTCAAACATAAGCCTTTAGGGTATAATTTTAGGCATTTTCAAGATCAGTGACTAGGAATATAATGTTATTTTTGATTTTTTTTTTCTATTGCAATCAAAAGTATTTAGACATTAAACATTAATTTGAAGCACATTTTAATATTTCTAATATCTGATACAAATATTCTTGTTTGTTATGTACTTAAACCACATGAAGTAAATCATTACATTTTTTATGAACATCCCAAATGAATGCGGGTTACGCTAACTAATTTTTCTTCAAATAAACTAAATTAGGATTATGCAGTCCTGCCTTAAAAAGTGACTACAGCACCCATACATTTGAGGATTTATCCAGATAGGGTTACAGCAAGGAACCAATCAAAGCACATGGCAGGTAAAGAAAGGCCAAGCAGTGCCAGAGTAGCTGGAGCCAAAGATTCCAAGAGAAACTGAAATGAAGGCGGAGTAAAGCTTGGGAAACGTCCTAAAATAATCTGTCATAATCAACTATCTTTAGATTAATCATTAAGCACTTTCTGGTGCAATCTGTGGAAGTCAAATTGATTAATGCGAGAACTGAGATGACAATTGTTTCATCACATTTAAATAGCTGGGCTTAACTGCTTGATTATAAGCAGGCTTGAACTCATTAAGAAATACAAGGTTTAAACCTGGCCTGGTTACTGTCTGTGCACTCTGCGTGCTGATGCACGTTATTCTCAGGTTATTTCCGTTTTCCTTCCATATACCACAGACATGGATGCTAGATAAACTGGAAACTCTAAATGGAGCTAGTATGAGAGAGTGAGGATATAAATGTCAAATGTGTGCTTCAAAGTACTTGTGCCCATTTAAAGTGGGTTCTGGTCTTGTGCCCGATCCTATGGCCTGTTAGACAATATATCCTGTAATGGGTGGCAGCCACTTGGCCTTAGTAATCAGATCAGATTTTTTATTGTAACTGACCAAAGACTGACCCTTCCAAAGGTTATTTTTCTCCAATAACACTATTGAATTCAGTTTTCATTTTCCTTTCGTTTCCTTTTTGTTGTCAACTGGCCATGCCACAGTTATACTTACAGGCTTTGTCTTGTCAATGCTTGTCTATGTCAATCAAATTAAAATTGATTGTACTGTGTGTTTCATATACTTTTGTATGTGTGTTTATGTATATACATATAGTAGGTGGTTTACAATGTCCAGTTTAATGGTAATGTGTTATAACTGCATTTTGTACCTGTAGGCAGAGAAGAGGACAATACAGAAAACTAACATACTGAGTGCTCATTCCTTTTTTGAACCCAACATCGCCAGGTAAGGCTCAAATGTCCAAATAACCTGTCGTGGAAAATACTGAGTTAATGAGAACAATAGAATGATTAAAGGCAGTAACAAAATTACTATTGTAATATACTGTTTATAAGAAAATGAGCTATTAGTGCTGCTCCAGACCTATCACCCAAAACCAAATGTTAGGGCAGGGATTTGCATTTCTGTGGGCAGACACTTGTCAGTATGAATTTATAATATAAAAACTGAATTAATCTTTAATTAAGAATTGGTTATGGGAATTTATTAAAAAAAACATTAATGTCAAAAGAATTTAAATTAAAAAATGAAAATGATGCAATAGGTTGATAAGTTGCATGAAGTCAGTACCACTAAGAGCAGACAACTTATACTTCAGCAGATGAACTAAGAACTCTTTTACCTTGAAAGTCAAACTAGAGCTAACCAAAGAACATTATTAACAGGCAACCAGATAAGAAACAGATAGATGTTGTCAACACTCAAGCAGATACTATAAAAATATTTAATCAAATATTATATTGACTGCATGCTATACTCTATAATTATACACTGAATACCAGAATAGACAGTATGAGCAGAACAAAGACCACAGCGGATGCTGGACACACTCACATGCAGCAAAGCTGGGACAACCAAAATGACAGCTCACTGTGTGTGCAGCTCCCTCAGTGTGTGTTCAGTTTATCTATATAATATTTCTATATATTTCTTTATAATATATATATATATATATATATAAACAGATATATAGATAGTGAATGCAAGTGGGCAACACTGAGCCAAATACAAATACAAACCACAGTCCCTGGTTCAAATAAAGGGGTTTTATTACAAAAATACCTTATTTACAGTGATTAATAATGATTAATCAGGGTGTTTCTTCTCTTCTCCTTTTTCTTTCTCTCTACCACACTGCTATGCCTCCAGTCGAGTGTTGCCTATCTCCACTCCCAGCTCCAACTCACCTGGACAAAACAGTCTGGTCTCTTTTATGGAGGACCCTGTAGAACTTGTAGTTCCTAGGCTCCGCCCATCGGAAGCACTTCTGGAACATACAGAATTCCCAAAGAGTAGGGAGTGTAACTCTCTACAGCAGGAGTGTCAAATTCCAGGCCTGGAGGGCCGCAGTGGCTGCAGGTTTTCATTCTAATTATCTTCTTCATTAGTGACAAGTTTTCACTGCTACTTATCTCCTTTTTCTCTTCATTTTAATAACCCTGTTTTTAAGGATTCAGTCCTCTGAATTGATTAGTTTCTTCATGAAATGGCAGCCAAACAGAAATGAGATGTGAAACGAGCCAACAAATGAGCAGCTTAACTGGGATTTCAAACTCCAACCAATCCATTAATGAGAAGCTTATTCTTGCTGTTAATTAAGCCCATTATTTAATTCCGTGGCCTGTTGCTGCTCTCATTATGCCATAGCAGACATTTCTAAAACTGTTGATTTTCTGTTCATCAAAATATTTTGGTGACCTGAGAGATCAACCTTTCCGAGACCCTCACTTTTCTTTATTTTCAGATATTGTGTGATGGGCACAGGTGAGCTGGTCATGTGGCGGCTCGTTTTGTTTCTTGTTATTGTTTGGCTGCTAATTAAAAAAAAGAGACAACTAAGGGGCCTGAGTCAAGTTAACTTAAACTAAAGCAAAAAAAGTTAATTAGCAGCAAAAACTGGTCACAAATGAAGAACATGGTTAGAATGAAAACCTGCAGCCACTGTGGCCCTCCAGGCCTGGAGTTCGACACCCATTCTCTACAGCACCCCCTTGCAGCACCCACAGACCCCAGCAGGGCTACACTACAGGACTACAACTCCCTGCATTCCATGTTGGTGCCCGTATGGGTGTATATATATATATATATATATATTGTCAGAGGTGGCTGGGGTGGCGACCCAGCCAGGATGCCCAGGAGGACCGGAGGAGGGCTTGCGCCTTCCCCAGACCATCTGGGGCCGACCGCTCTGGCTCCTTTGGGGGCCACGGGTACAGAGCTTTGAAGCTCCACCCTGTAGGGGCCCGTGGTCGCCCCCAGGGGGCGCCCCCATGCCTTTGGAGCCCTGGACCTCAGCACTTCCGCCACACAGTCCGTGGAAGATTGCCGGAACCCACCAGGAGCATATCTGGGTGATGATAAAAGGGGCCGGCTCCCTTCATTCAAGGCGAGAGTCGGGAGTGGGGTGGACTGAGATGGAGAAGAGAGAAGGAAGCGGTCTGAAGAAAGGCATTGTGTGGCCAGGACTTTGGGGACTTTGGGGGTTTGTGGTGCACCTTGAACTGTGTAAATAGTGTAAATAAACATGTTTGTGGGTGACATGAACGTGTCTGCCTGTCTGTGTCCGGGCCAGCCTCCACTATATATATATATATATATATATATATATATATATATATATATATATATATATATATATATATATATATATATACTGCTCAAAAGAATTAAAGGAACACTTTTTAATCAGAGTATAGCATAAAGTCAATGAAACTTATGGGATATTAATCTGGTCAGTTAAGTAGCAGAGGGGTTGTTAATCAGTTTCAGCTGCTGTGGTGTTAATGAAATTAACAACAGATGCACTAGAGGGGCAACAATGAGATGACCCCCAAAACAGGAATGGTTTAACAGGTGGAGGCCACTGACATTTTTCCCTCCTCATCTTCTCTGACTGTTTCTTCACTAGTTTTGCATTTGGCTACAGTCAGTATCACTACTGGTAGCATGAGGCGATACCTGGACCCTACAGAAGTTGCACAGGTAGTCCAACTTCTCCAGGATGGCACATCAATACGTGTCATTGCCAGAAGGTTTGCTGTGTCTCCCTGCACAGTCTCAAGGGCATGGAGGAGATTCTAGGAGACAAGCAGTTACTCTAGGAGAGCTGGAGAGAGCCATAGAAGGTCCATAACCTATCAGCAGGACCAGTATCTGGTCCTTTGGGCAAGGAGGAACAGGATGAGCACTGCCAGAGCCCTACAAAATGACCTCCAGCAGGCCACTGGTGTGAATGTCTGCGACCAAACAATCAGAAAGACTTCATGAGGGTGACCCAAGGGCCCCATGTCCTCTAATGGGCCCTGAGCTCACTGCCCAGCAGCATGCAGCTCGTTTGGCATTTGCCATAAAATACCAGAATTAGCAGATGCACCACTGGTGCCCTGTGCTTTTTACAGATGAGAGGAGGTTCACCCTGAGCACGTGACAGAAGTTAAAGGGTCTGGAGAAGCCATGGAGAACATTATGCTGCCTGTAATATCATTCAGCATGAGCAGTTTGGTGGTGGGTTAATGATTGTCTGGGGAGGCATATCCATGGAGGGTCACACAGACCGCTACAGGCTTGACAAAGGCACCTTGGCTGCCATTAGGTACCAGGATGAAATCCTTGGACCCATTGTCAGACCCTATGCTGGTACAGTGGCTCCTGGTGCACGACAATTCCTGGCCTCATGTGGTGAGAGTATGCAGGCAGTTCCTGGAGGATGAAGGAATTGATACCATTGACTGGCCACCACACTTTCCTGACCTAAATCCAATAGAACACCTCTGGGACATTATGTTTTGGTCCATCCAATGCCACCAGGTTGCACCTCAGACTGTCCAGGAGCTCAGTGATGCCCTGGTCCAGATCTGGGAGGAGATCCCCCACCACACCATCTGTCATCTCATTAGAAGCATGCACCGATGTTGTCAGGCATGTATACAAGAACACAGGGGCCATACAAAGTGCTGCGTACAATTTTGAGTTGCTGCAATTAAATTTTGGCAAAATGGACGAGCCTGCCACATAATTTTTTCACTCTGATTTTTGGGGCATCTTTGAATTCAGGGCTCTGTAGGTTGATCATTTTCATTTCCATCAAACGATGTGGCATCCTTTCGTTCCTAACACATTACTCAGTCTATATCAGTATAGATATCCAGGAGGATTTCTTTTTCCCATTGAGATCTGATGTGTTTTCAAGGTGTTCCAAATATATATGTTGTAAAAGAATACACAAACAATCATAAAGGTTTGTGGTTTCCGGCCCCGTATACTGTAGAAATATCTCAAAATATATTATAGTCATCAACAACGGTCAGTACGTGATTGTATCACAGAGTCGACCGCCAAAGATGGCGGAGGAGGAACATTTATGGAGGAGGGACCAGAAGAAGAGAGGTATGCTGGGTAGGAGCCGAGTTGGATGGTGGGATGGCTGACGTCACAAGTAGTAGACTGAGGAAGGGCGGAAGTAGCGTAGTGCAGGTAGTGATGCAGGCAGATTCATGGCGGCAGTGCGTCTTTCTTTCTGCGGGAAACAAAGAGAGAAAGGTTAGTACTCCGCCACTCCCTCCTGGCATATGATTTCGCGATATCATTTGGGTCCGTCCGCAGCCCCCTACTCGCACGTGCGTGACAATGTATATATATACACATACACACACATATATATACATATATGTATATAGTATTCCTAATACTTTGCTATATATATGTGTGTGTGTGTGTGTGTGCATGTATACTTAATGAGCAAAATATTAGGAATACTATACTAATAATGGGTAAGTGCAGCTTTTGCTCTCAAAATAACTTCAATTCTGTGTGCCTAAGATACCACAAAATGTAGGAAACATTCCTTTCAGATTCTGGTCCATGTTGCATCACACAATTTTTGCTGATTTTTCAGCAGTACAATTATACTGGGAATCTCCCCTTCTACCACATAACCACCGAAGAACACTGAATGCATTGTCATGTTCATGAAACCAGTTTCAGACAACTTTTGCTTTGTAACAGAGTGCCTTATCATGCTGGAAGTACCAATTGGAATTGGCCATGAAGTGGAAGCAAATGGTCTGCAACAGTACACAAATAGACCATGGCACTCAAACAATGATCGATTGGTGTTAATGGGCCCAAGACCAATGGGCCAAGGTGTTTCCATTCATAGAACTACTGCTCACGGGATGTTTTTTCTGAGCAAACTCTAGAGACTGTTATGTATGAAAATGTCAGGAAATCAACAGTTATAGAAATACTCAAATCAGCCTGTCTGGCACCAAAAGTCATGCCACAGAGAAAACCATTGGCATATACAGTAGCTACATGGATAGGCAGGTGTCTAGGTGTTTCTAATAACTTTCTCAAACAGTGTATACAGTATATAGTGTATATACATGGTTTTTTGAAAATTTTCCCACTAAAAAATTATGAGTGGATGGGCCAAGCAGCCTGATAGGATGGGCATGGCTCCCTGAGGCCCACTAAGAATGATGGATCTGTGCTGTTCATTTGGATTTGCATCTTGCTCAGATGTTTGGTTCCTTCTTCTTCGTTACCAACAAATATTTGACAGCCATTATATGGTAAAATCAAAGAGAAACTTGCCAGTAGCAGGGATATTGGAATCCACTGCTGGAGTCATGCTGGTAAGTGCCTGGTGGCAGGATGACCGTGAAGGCCAGTTGGGCTCAGTTAAAGAAAGTGGGCTCATGGGCCACTTAGTGACGGAGCAGGTGCAATGCCAGTCACATCCAGGCTAGAGCTGCACAGTATGGCAAAAAAACCTGAATTTGTTTAAGCTTATGCACGATTCATGACTTATTTAAATATTTTATCATAGGAATCGCTTTCAACTATTCTTGAGAAGGTTACAGTATCTATATTTTGCAAATGAAAAATACAACTGTATCCTTCCTAGGAATACAATAACATATAGTTGTATTGTCAATGAGGAAAAGTGAAAATTAGAAAATATCTTTCTGTGAAGACTTCTCTGTACCTTTTTTTGTTTGGTAAATAGTTTCAAAGATTGCAGCTCTTATTCCTCTTCTCTCTGGTCTCCACAGGGTCTTTCACATCACTTACAGAGGCCTTTTCTTAAAGTCTGTAGTTTTCTTTACAACATTTTCTTTTTTTTTGCAGTCCTCACTGCTCTTACCCCACACATTCTTTGTACCTTACTTTTCTTTTTAATTTTTTATCTTCAAAAAAATAGTTTTAGCTTTGCAGAGCACACCAGCCATCTTCTTTCCTCTACTGTAACTAACCATTTTGTGGCTCTAGGCAAGGTTCTGATGTGGGGCCCTGACCAGCACAATGCAAGCACATATTGAGATGTTCACGTTTCATCGATATTGTCCACCTTTGAGGTGCCACTGAGAAGAAGCTATAATGCTTTTGCAAATGTACAAATAAGGCAATGGCATCTCCTGGGCTTCTGGCTTCATCTGCCACCATTAAATTTAGGGAATGGGCAGCACATGGCACAAAGAAAGCTCAGGGATTTTTTGCAGCACTCTGGCTTGTACACTATTTGTGCTTCCCTTCCTTGTTGGCACCATTGTCATACGATTGCCTTCTGAAGTCATCAAAGGGAATATTTAGTTCCTCAAGTCTGTCCAAGAGAGGAGAAGACAAACTCTCCTGTTATCTCTGTTGCTGAAAGGAATCCCATAAAGCAGGGGCAAAACTTCCGAAGCCAACCTCCCCAAAAGTCCTGCCCCTCCCCCAAATTTAGAATCCAGGTCCCTCCCTAACATTTCAATTTGATTTCTGTTGTCATTTCTTAAAACTTCAATGGGGACCAAAACAAGTAGTTGCTTACCCACTCTTTTATTTCCATGCCCAGCCACTTTGCAATTTCTGGCTTCACCGCTGCCGTAAAGTGTTCTTTAATCCTGGGTTCTTCCTCCAGTATGACAATTCCAAAAATTAGTGCTGTTTGCACATCTGGCGTGTAATCCAAAATAATGGAATAATATTTGGACTGTTTGATGTCAGTCACTATCTAACCCAGCCACAGGGGATCCACAAACCAGTGTATTTCTTCGTGCCGGTCCCAAGCCTGGATAAATGGGGAGGGTTACGTCAGGAAGGGCATCCAGTGTAAAATTTTGCCAAAACCATATGCCGACAACAATTTTGGATGATCCGCTGTGGCCACCCCTAACGGGAGCAGCCAAAAGAAGAAGAAGAAGAAGATGTCAGTCACTATCTGCTTAATTAACTCACTAATGGAATTAATGAGCTCAGTTTGGAGTTGTTCTCCAAGGTAGCTTATGTGGGCACTAGTGCCACTCTCAACTTGTTTCATCATGCTGTTTCATAAATGCGTTTCTCTTGGTGCAAACAGTGACAATCAGACTCATTGAACAGTGAACACAAAAAGCCTGCTGCTACGGAAAATGCGACTTCACATAAATGACAGTGGGGGAACAATCTTTTTATGTATGTATGTATTTATTTATTTTTAATGAAAAACAAGTATAAGCAGTCCTAGCCCTGTTTTGTTTCTCACAGGTGATGGGGATGTCCATTTTCAGTTGATATTTTAGTTAAATAATTTGCAGATTAGTTCTCCTTTGCATCATTTAAGACTCTCTTTTTCTCGCAGAGTATCCCTTGGTGTACGGAAATCCCTTGTGTGATTGTACCTTGCGAAAGAATTTAATAGTTAGCCACTACAGATCGATGTTATTAATTCCGCCCTGTCATCCTGGGTGTGTGTGCTTTATATTTTATTGATAGGTAAGCATGTGTCACTAACTGTCAATCAGGTGTCACAGTAGAAAGTTGTTGTCCACCTGCCAACCCATAACGAACAAATAAGCTACCTACAAAATGTCACCCTATAAGAGTGAACCAATCAAACACCTCCCACCTAAATATAACAACGTCTTTCATTCCACCAACCTGTATCACCTTACTTTGGAAATGTAAGCAAATAGACTATGGAAAATAAATTAAAAAAAAAAGAAACTTTGCCTTTTCTGACATTCGATGTGAGTAACATTTACAATAACAACAGCGACACTCATTTCGATCTAATGTAGCTTAATGATTGCAGCTATTTCTATTAAGATTACATGTTGATGTGTTTTATTCTTTGATATCTGTCCCTTTAAATCAAGAGGAATGTGTAGCCACACATTTTCAATTGAGAGCAGACAAGACATTAATTGCCAGGGTGCTCCAGTTAACAGACAGACGGAGAAAATCGAGGAGAAACACGAAACACAAACAAGAATAGCAGCATATTAGTTACACTTGATAGTGATCGTGTTCTGCTATTCAGTGCAACCTCACTTAGACTTGAGGATCATCTCCTTTTAGTATTGTAGTACGTAGTCTGGTCTTGATCTGCAGCTAGTATGGCATCTCAGGTGCACTAGATAGATAGATAGATAGATAGATAGATAGATAGATAGATAGATAGATAGATAGATAGATAGATAGATAGATAGATAGATAGATAGATACTTTATTAATCCCAAGGGGAAATTCACATAATCCAGCAGCAGTATACTGATACAAAGAAACAATATTAAATTAAATAGTAATAAAAATGAAAAAATGAAAAAAATGAAAAAATTAAAAATAAAATTTAAAAAAGCATTTACTCACCCGGGTGGAATTGAAGAGTCGCATAGTGTGTTGGAGGAACAAACTCCTCAGTCTGTCAGTGGAGCAGGACAGTGACAAAAGTCTGTAACTGAAGCTACTCCTCTGCCTGGAGATGACACTGTTCAGTGGATGCAGTGGATTCTTCATGATTGACAGGAGTTTGCTTAGTGCCCATCGCTCTGCCACAGATGTTAAACTGTCCAACTTTAATCCTACAATAGAGCCTGCCTTCTTAACAAGTTTGTCCAGGCGTGAGGCGTCTTTCATCTTTATGCTGCCACCCCAGCACACCACTGCGTAGAAGAGGGCACTCGCCACAACTGACTACAACTGAGTCCAGCAATATTTCAGTTCTGAAATTAATTGTAGTTTTAGTTTTTATTTTATGTTTTAAAATATATTTTTAATTTTATTTCATTCTAGTTTTCAGTGGGGTCAACAATTTAAATTTTTATTTAGTTCTGTGTTTAAAATTTTAGTTTTATTTTATTTTATGTTTCAGTCAACAAAATACATTCACAGTTCATAATGCCGTTAAACACAGCTTGACTATCAATGATAAAACAGATGATGTGGCCTAATGATTATAGTCAGAGAGATCAAATGTTTCAACCCAAGAAACCAGTCTGTGCAAGCATGTTGCTGTTAAGCTTTAAACAAGCAAGCATTTCGGGAGATTTGTTCATGTTGCAATGACGTCCATTGCACAGATAGCCACACAGTGAAAATATTCTCTTGATGAACGCCTGTAATGCAGGTGCACAGACAAGGTCCTCAGCCACTGGTGCCAGCAGATTGTATGTTGCTTACCTTCTCTCTTTCTCTTCTCAGCTTTAGTCTTATTTTCCTCATCTAATGCACTCGTTGGATGATGTTGAGCTAAATGAGCCCTCAGATTCGTATTATTCTTCCCAATAACTAAAAACCACACTCGTTTTCCTGTTCTCGCAAACTACATTTGCTTTTATTATCATCTGTGCTGTAATTAAAGTATTTCCACACGTTACTTTCTTGCTTTCTACTCACAAACATCTGTGCAAAACTTGCCATCGTCAACCACACATGCTTACTGCTTCAACCCAAAATGTGCTCAACAAACAAACAACAGTCCTTTATGGAAGTTGCGCCATATGACTATAGTAGACCCAAGGTAGAAGGTCACTGCATAATAAACAGCGCAACGTAACTGAACACTCAGTGCGTTCAAACCACCCCTCTGCACAACTGAACCGGATTGAACAAAAATGCTATTGCTGTTTTTTTTTCAAATGTACTCAATTTTCATTTTCATTTTAGTTCGTTCACTTATCACTAACTTTTATTTTTATTTAGTTTTAGTTTCTCTGTTTGCCTTAAGTTCAGTTCTCATGCTTGTAAAACAAAAACAATATTTTTAGTTCTAATTCACATTTTCATTATGAAAATATCACTGTAACTGACCAATCTATTTAGTAAAGAGGAGCTCATTCCACAGAAGAATTAAAACAAGATATATAAAAAAGTGAGTAGGGTTAGAATCAGCTGACGAACTAGAGTAAAGGACAGAGACACGAAAGCACAATGCAGTGTGGATCACCAGGGGGCTTACCGTTTCTCAAACCCCGGACACAACAGAGTCCAGTCTTATCACAGAGCACACCTTTATTTCAGTGTTGCTCCCCACAATACAGCATAGTATACCCACCAAAAAACACCCTTCTTCTTGTCTCTTCCTCTGTCTCTTGTCCTCCACCTCCCAACTCTGGCTCCTTCCTGTGAGGCTGGCCAGTCCTAGAAACGCTTCTGCTCTTCCGTCCACGTTGTCTACAGGCAGTTCTGTGTTAGGCTGAAACTGCATGCCATACGGCTCTTCCATTTTCACAGCAACCACTGGTTGCATTGATGGTACCCAACAGGGCTGGGATAAAGAACTCCATGTCCCATAGTGCCCAGTGGAAAACTAGGGCACCATTGGCATCCAGAGGAGCTGCCATCTAATGTTCTGCAGGAAGCAGTGCCCTAAAGAGGCTGCCTTCCCCCGTCCTTCCATTTCTTGGGCATTACTGCTGGTTTGAGCTGCTGGCCGTCTCTTACAACAGTAAATGAAAGTCACAGGCACACGGATGAATGTGTACATTTATTTAGTTTCTCTATTGAACTAGTTTTCAAATGTTGTTTGTTACAAGATGCACTCTAATTGTTGTTGACTCCTTAAAATATATCATCTCGCTAATGAAATAAGAGCTGATTACTTTTTTTTTAAGCGTCACTTTAACATTGGCAGAGTTTTTATTTAATGACAAGACAACTGCCACCAGTTCTGAAGACTTTCAGCTGTAATCAGTGCATTGATGTGACACAGAGGCAATTCGCTGTGGCTCCTTTGATAATTTCTGTCTATTTCTTTAATGCGAACGCACTATCAGAGTTCTATACATGCCGATAGTCTTGAAAACACATATAGCATAAGGGAATCTAGTTTTTACTAGGCATACATTTTTTACTACACCATCCTTTCAAGGATTTGCTGCCTGAAGTAAGTGTGTTCAGTTATCTTTGTTTTCACTTGTTTTAATGTGGACGGCAATACTTTTGTAAACAATGTGAAAACGCTAGTACAGACGGAGATCATTTTCATTTAGAATAACACCATTTTTAAACGAAAATGTAGTAGTGTGGATGTAGATGCAGGTTTAATTAACCAGAAAGGTAAAGAAGGTAGTTAGAAACTGTTTAACATAAATGGAGCCTAACAATACTGTATCTGTTCATAAATTCATTGTTCAACTATGGATATTTGACAACAGAGCAGAAAAAAAACAAAAACTCCATTAAGCAGCATCCCTGGAGAAAATAAACCTGTGAGGGCTCCACTATCAGTTATAACAGGCAAAGGCAATAACAGAGTTAGACACAATCACAGTCCTGGGGCCTCATGTATAAACAGTGCGTACGCACAAAAATGTTGTGTACGAATGTTTCCACGCTCAAATTGCGATGTATAAAACCTAAAACTTGGCGTAAAGCCATGCACATTTTCATGGTAGCTACAACCCTGGTGTATGCAAGTTCTCCACTTGGTTTTGCAAACTGGCGGCACCCAGCGTCAAAGAAAGCAGTGCTACTGTTCCTGTGTGGTTACCCTTTCTTTTTTAGATCCACATCCCTGACGTGGCTTTATCATATACACAGAAACTAACTGGATATTGTTTATTAGTTTAAGGCATCTGTTTGCAATTAACCTGTAACAATATAATGGTCCAGGGAATAGCCAAAGTATTCTAAATATCATAGCTGCTTTAGCATTGTTACTCTCACTGCATCTTCTTTCAGCTGCCACAGCAGATCATCTTTTTCATATTACTCTCACTGCACCACTCGGAGTATTTATATCACTGTATCTGAGTGTGGAATCACAGCTCTACAGCAGCTGATTGGAAAGAGAATTATCAGTATACAGCATCAAACACACGTTGCCTCAGCCATGCTGCCTATTGAACTGCTCTCATACGGCAAATGCTTCACAGCCTTTCCTCGCAGTTCAGAAACAGTTTTATCCGAAGAACTATAAACGCACTCAATCAGTCCATCAAGTTCTCCCTTTATAACTGTTTGTACTTATTAATACAATCAACTCACTGTAAACTTGCAATACAGCTATAATATTGCATAACCCTGAGCCACTTTATAAAGTGCATATTTACATATGATGATGATATCATTTTTAAGATGAAATGCAGCAAAATATGTTTATTACTGTATATTATACAGATAAAACTTTAACTTAATTTCAATAATCTATATTGTTAATAATTAAACATGTGAGGACACGGTGCTGCAGCACTAGCAAGGAGCTGGCGCTCCGTTCACGGATTGTTCTTGCCTCGCACTGTATTCTTCTAAACATGTACTATGAAGATATTTCAATGTTCCTTAAAAGTTTTGAAGAATGAGCGTTCTAAGCTTACAGATGGTTTAACATCAATTACAGAGCTGATTGTGTGACAATTGGTTGTTAGTACGTTTGAAAGAGACAGTACTGCTGCAATAAATTACTTAATTGAAGGTCGCACATGGCGCAGCAAGCATCTTGCGTGAGGCAGGAACAATTACTGCGTCACCGTGTTCCCATGTTTAATAACATGGTTTAACTCCTATCATCATGAAAATGATATCACGTATACATCTCAGTATTTTAATTATTCAGAGAGCTGTAATATCATGAATGTAATGGATTCTGTGTCCTGTAGGAGGAAGAGAAAGCCCGGAATCACATAGTTATTCACACACATAGACCACATAGAAGATCAAATACAAAATAAACCAATTAATTTTAGTTACGATGGGATTTGAGAAACTAGTAAATTAAACGATTTTAAGATGAAGTTTATGATGTTCTACTTTAATGACAAAATAAACTACATGATTAAAGTGTAAATTTCGAAATTAAAGACGACATTTCGTTCTTTTTCCCCACTCTGTGCCTTTTTTTTCCTCTGTACCCTAATAAGCTTTCATATGGTGGGCTACGACTCGCCTTTTTACGTCAACTTTGATATCTGGAAACTTCTTTTTTATTTTGGGCACTGTGCAACTTTGTGAACTTGAGCTTTCGAGTTTCTCCAACGCGCTATGTCACTCAATCAGCTTCCTTTTGTTGTTTATACTGCTGTTTAAGCCAACAAATAGTACATTTTTCCTTGCCTCCACTTAGTATTCGCTGAAATTCTTCTATTTTCCCCCGTGCTTTTGTGATTGTCTTTTCACAGAATGCTGAGCTTAAGGGCTATTTATATTGATTTGCATATTCAAAGAGGCGTAACTCTGGGAGGAGTTGGGGCGGGACAGCAGGCGCGTGCATGTGCGTTAATTTTCACCTTGACCGGGATTTATGGAGCGGAAGAACGTGGAAGTTGGCGTTTGCACAGATTTATGCATCTGGATTTTTTGTGCATACGAACATTTCCGCTTTTGTGCTTACGTCATGTTATAGTGTGAATTCTATGCATGGCATTATGCATGAGGCCCCTGGAGACCTCAGCCAACTGACCACCCACACCTTCCTGGGCATCTAATATAAATGACTAGCAGATGCCTCGCTTCTGGATGAGAATAGCTTCTCCCAGATCTTGGGAAGAGGCCAAGGCCAGAAAATACAAATGGACTATGTCCAAGACCTTGGTATCCAAGGCAGCTGCAAGAAGCTGGGAATAGAATGTTGTTAGTGCATGTCATGGCAATAACTGTAGGACCTGTTGGTAGACTCTGTTATGACAACTGAAAGGAATGAAAAATCCAAAAAGAGATCTCCTTAGTATCTTTTTGATTTCTTCTAGACAACAATGAGCTCATAAAGAAATAACATGGAGACATTTTCTTTAATTTCATGCTTCTTGGATTTTTTTACAATTTGAAAGTATTTGCATTTTATACTCAGTAAGACATGTGTGGATAGTTGTTTGTGGTAATAAAATACTTTACTACGATAACAAGTCTGTAGTCAGAGCTTCTGAATACTATTGGTTGCTATAATTTATTTTGCTGTGCTCCAATTAGATCAGTCTCATTCTAGACAAAAAGGCAGACAGTGTGGCATAGTGGTTAAGACTTTGGACCTCAAATCCCACTACTGACACCATTTGCAATGGGCACTGGCTAGGGGCTTCTGATGCATAGTTATGTTTCTGTTTTGCTATCAAAACTGCAGCCCCGGTGCACTACTATGCAGGTAAGACAACTCTGACCATTGGACCACGAGACAGTCATTTCAGCTGCCTGTGCTCCAACTGAAAAAAAAGAAGTGTAACTGATTGTATCTCATATGTTGTACATCACACTGGATAAAGGCATCAGTCCAATAATAAGTATACAATATGAAGTCTTAAAAAATATTAAAATGAGACTAGAAAGAGATCTCACAAAATATACCATGCATTTCAAAGCATATTCTCAATTTTGACTCCTTTTTCCTTAGTTGCATCTCATGTCTCCTTTTTGTCTAAAGGGATTTTACGAGAAACATCTGCTGTGATAAACTTGATTCTTAAATGAAACATAAATGAGAATCTCTTTTAAGTGTCATGAGCCATCAGAGATCAACCACTCTGAGTAGTACATGTTTGCTGTGAGTTAGACCATGTTGTGGGAAAAGGGCCAGGAGATGAATGAACACAAAAGAAAAATATGCAACCCTGCAAAGGTGTGATAACATAAGCTATGAGGCCATGAGCAGGTCAATATGCCTCTCTGCTGCTATTTTTAAAGTTAGTGTCCTTTTAAGAACATACTAAACTTTGTTTCCAATAAGGTATATTTGAAGTCCTAATCATGGCCAAATTTAAATGAAATATTTTGGAAATGTATACAGCTTTATGATTAAACATCTGGAGCAATGACATGTAATTTCAAGAAACATTTAAATTGAATGTGATGAACAGTAATGAATAAACTAAAGCTACTCATTAGAGCCATCAGAGACCGCACAGATCATATTTAAT
This sequence comes from Polypterus senegalus, assembly GCF_016835505.1. Taxonomy (NCBI): domain Eukaryota; kingdom Metazoa; phylum Chordata; class Cladistia; order Polypteriformes; family Polypteridae; genus Polypterus; species Polypterus senegalus. The sequence continues at coordinate 208,941,338 of NC_053155.1, forward strand.
ATTTTAAAGAAAACTAGGGGGCTCTGCCATATTTGACAGGTGCTACGCGCTAGCCACTTATAATAGACCTAACTATTTTACATTACAGCGAGTAATTAACCATAGTAAAAAAAATAGTAAAATGTAATAAATTGAAAGAAAATTATGTTTCATGTTGCGTTAGAGGTATTTGTTGCATTATACGTCTTCGTTCTGTTTGACTTTGAAATTAACACACAAATACTTTTTAAATTTACACTTTTACTGTAAAACTTCAGTAGAAACAATATTTGGAATTAAATTTTCTTCAATATTGCATTGAATTTTGATTCCATATTTGGAGATACATTGTGACAATACAACGTATAACTGCCCACGCGTGATTGAATATGGTGTCTTTCTCTCTAATAAATAAACCGACTTTTTTGAATGTTTGTCCCTGTGATTTGTTAATTGTCATAGCAAAAGCTATTCTAATGGGAAACTGTAAACGTTTTAATAGGAGTGGCATATCAAGATCTCCTTTGGTGTCTAATGTTATCCACAGAAGATGTACTACATTACCTTTCTTGTCGCCTGCATGTCAGAATTGTTTGACCAATCTTGAATACAACTAATCGTATCCTATTGCATAGCCCATCACTCATAAATAAATTACGCAATAACATTACGATACATCCTTATTTCAACAGTAATTCGGCCGGTGGAAGACCGGATAGTGTTGATGATTGTAGATTGTAGATATTCTACGGGAATATAAGTAGATGTAGATGTTTTCATCTTCCACAATATCACCCTCAACTGTTTCAGCAGTCTATTGATAAGCATTTAACCAATTTCTTAATTTGATCGTAAAAATTTATAAGAGGTGGGAACACAGGAACTGTGTGTGACAAAAGCATTCACACAAATGAGAGGTGAGAGGACCGTGGGCGTGGGCCGTTAACCTGAAATGGTTGAGAGGAAAGCAGGACTTGAAAAAATCTCTTGGCAATAGTCTTGTCTTGTCTCAAGATTTTTTTTATAACAGAGAGATAATACAGAGATAATAGAGAGATCATTTTAAAATTACTCTGTCACCTCTAGTCCATTCCATTCTAAGTGTAAAGTTTGATCAGTTCTTACTGTTATGTATGCACCACTAATATTTGCTCAATGCAAGTGGAACTCTGCAATTCATTTTCTTTCTGTCAGGTAAAATAGATCCTGTAAAAGTTCAAGCACACACATGAATTTTTATTTTCTTTTTTACCTTGTGGGCAATGCTTTTCCTGTTCCCACAATCTTAACACAGTCCCAAGCACAAAACAATACTCTTTCCTTCTTTTCCTTTTCTCCTCCACTTCTCCCATCTCCCTCCTCCCGACTCTGACTCCCGGAGTGGCGTCTGCTGGCTCCTTTTATAAGGCACCCGGAGGTGTTCCAGATGCTCGTTGCCCTAGTTCCGGCAGCACTTCCAGGTGTGGAGGAAGAGCTGTATTCCAGAGCTCGGCACCCCCGGATCCCAACAGGACTGTATCCAACACCAACTCCCATGAAGCCCTGTGGGAATCTGAGGCACTGCTGCAACCCAGGGGGGGGCTGCCATCTAGCACTCTGGTCCTTCCAGCGTGGAGGTGTCCCGGCCATCCGTCATAATCCATTTCTGAAATTCTTTGTGGCTACTGATTTCAATAATTAACACACATTTGAAATATTTTCATATCTAACTTTTTCATGGAGATATGTTGTAGGCACACTCAATTTTTCAGCCCATTTGTCTGATTGCTTTGGTGCATTCTCATACTGGAAACTAATTTAACACCTTAATTTTAGGTTCTTTCCTAAAAAGTACAGTAGTTTTTATTTTTATCCAGTTCAAGTAATGGCTTAATTTGTTTAAAACAGTATATGTATTTAATTATCTATTACATCCATCCATCCATCCATTATCCAACCCTCTGGAGCCAATCGCAGCCAACACAGGGTGCAAGGCAGGAAACAAACCCCAGGCAGGGCGCCAGCCTACTGCAGGGCACACTCACACACCAAGCACAATTTAGGATCGCCAATGCACCTAACCTGCATGTCTTTGGACTGTGGGAGGAAACCGGAGCAATCGGAGGAAATCCACGCAGACACAGGGAGAACATGCAAATTCCAGGCAGGGAGGACCCGGGAAGTGAACCTGGGTCTTCTAACTGCGAGGTAGCAGCGCTACCCACTGCACCACCATGCCGCCCATTATGTATTACAGTAGTTTTAAATCCTTAGTCAAACATTTTCTCAGTGCTGATGATCTGTATGTCTGTTAACGAAAGTTATATTAAGTAGATCCTCATGCAAGTGTTTCTCCATATCATGCCCTAATTGCACTTTATTTTTTATATTAATGGCACTTTCCACAGGTATTTGAAAAAAAAAGATAACTGCGTTACTATGGAAACTAGTAGGGCAGAGCAAAGAGAGACCATCTCTTAGTGGTTTAAATCACGTAGGACTTGGACCTGCAGAAGAGGGTTCTTTAAAATGAAAACTGTTCAGTTGATCAGAGGTTCATATACTGTGTTTGCTTTCAGTTAAGGGGAGTCTTATTCTTGCAGTGCATTTTGTGTAATATTATTTTTTATGAAACTTACCTCATTCCTTTAAAATCATTACATTTATCTTAAGAGTAGTTTTGGGCTTAATTAACAAAAAAAACAACTGAAGCGCAGCACATGCCCACAAACAGCAAAAATTGAAAAATGTCAATTGAAGACAGCTACATTGTTTTATGAATGTAAAGTAAAGGTTAGTAAGAGATTTTTAAAGAAGCGCTGTTAATAGTTGTTAAAAAGGAAGTGATGAGGGCTTTGACAGGTTTAAGAAGTGCTATTATTTTTTTTTTTCAAATCCCAAAAGAATAAACAAAGGTAAACTTAAAAAATGTCAAATCGCACCATTATAAATTGCAAAAGAACGCTGCCCTATCATACCCAATTGTGACTTGGGGGTTGCGTGGATGTTTATCTTTCATAACAGTTGGTAACACATTTCTTTCACATCAGTGTCCCAAAGTTTGGAATGACCTGTTTTTAGCAGCTATTCTACTAAAGAAGCTAACTAATTTAGATATCACCAGCTTGCACTGAATGTGAGTTTTGTGGCAATGGGTGCCATAGCCCTTTAAAGGAAGTGAATTACTGTCACAGTTTGATGTCCATATTAAAGTTGGCCAGAAAGAGCAAAACATCCTTATAACAACTAATGACAATGTCACATTATGCAACTTTTAGTCGTAGGATATGTCAGACTTGCTGATTTCAGTTGCTGATCCACGTCAATTTAGACAATTGAACATTGCTGGGCATATCTAATATAGCTACTGTGTGCCAACCTTTCAGCACAGTGGCACTCTCCCCTTTTTCTGACAGCCAAAAGCATGTTCCCTTAAGAAGCTGGACACTGCTAATATCATACTGCCACTGTAAATAAGTAATGGCTTTCGAAATCACACAACTTCCAGTCCTGACCATCATCGTTGTTAAATTTATATCACATTAGACAACATTTCCACAGTTTTTTAGATGTACCCTTTATTTACGTAATCTTACCAAGTGGGAGGCAGTCAGCAGCGCACCACTGTGAAGCCAGTCGCCCAATGTGATATACCCAGTGACTCACTCCAACAACTCTACCATACTATCAAACAGGTTTGATTTTGTCTTTCATTGTTGGGGAATGCTGTGTATGCAGAAGTGCTGACAGCCAATGGATGCTCATCTGGAAGTACAATGCATCGACTGTACTGATGAGGAATAAGGACCACGTGTGTTTTGAAACTCACCAACAGAAGAGAGGCTTATCTTTCTAATGCCTCAGGTTTTATGTATTGGGGCAGAATAGAGAAAAGAAAAAAAAAGGGCTGAACTCACTGCAACTATTAACCCTTCTTACAGGGCCAGCTCTGCCGGGCAGCACATCATTGGCTGTCAGAAAAAGGGGAGAGAAGGGCTGTGCTGGAACGTTAAGTGGATGTGACATAGCCAGCGATTTTCATTCATTTACATTGACGTGGTACAGCAAAGAGATTCGCGAGTGCAGTTGGCTAATCTGATATACCTGACGACAAGGTAATGTGACATCGGCCAGAGTAGTCTTATCATTGTTGGTGATCACGACTAAAATGAAGGTGCTATTAACAAATTTGATGATGGATGTGGAGCTGTATCTGGTCATGTAGTCACATGTAGTACAACAGAGGCTCAACACATTGTTTCTCCTTCTCTATTTTGAATATCACTTTTGGTTGATTTCCACAAATGACTAACAACTTGATCAAATTAGTCAATGCCTTTGAGAATTTTGAAGATGTGGATTAGGTGTTAGATAGGCTCTTTTTGTTTAAGACAATAGAGTTTATATTTCCTTAGCTTTTAAGATTAGGGTTTGCCATTTTGTCCAGGGATGTTCTTGGTTTCTTTGTTAAAGGCTTCAATGGAGAGTGATAAAGATTTCATACAGATTTCAGTGGTCATTAATTCTGGTCCTGGTGGGCCACAGTGGCCACGAGTTTTCATCCTAACCCTTTTCTCAATTCATGACCAGTTTTTCCTTCTCCTTTAATTTTAATTGACTTGCTTTTTAAGATTTGTTCCCCTGAATTCCTTCATCACTCCTCTGATTTGTTTCATTTCTTTCCTTAAATGGCACCCAAACAGAAATGAAATGTGAAGTGAGTGAGCCAACAGAAGACCAACTAAGTCAGGGCCTCAAACCCCAACCAGTTGCTTAATCAGGCTCTGATTCTTGTTGTTAATTAAACCCGTTCTTTAAATCCATGGCTTGTTGCTGCTCTCATTGTGCAATAGCAGACATTTCTGAAATTGTTGATTTTCTCTTTTCTAAGAGCACTGCGAAAATGTTTTGGGGACCTGAGCAGACCAACATTTCTGAGACCTTCATCTTTCTTTATTTTCAGATATTGTAATTTGGACACCACTTGTTTTTGGTTCATTTTGTATCTCATTATTGTTTGGATGCTTATTAAGCAAAAAGAAAAAATTAAAGGGTCTGAGTCATCAAGAGCAAGTCCATCCATCCATCCATTTTCCAACCCACTATATCCTAAATACTGGGTCACGGGGGTCTGCAAGTCAATTAAAATTAATTCAAAAGAAGTTAAGTAGCAGCAAAAACAGGACACTAATTAAAAACAGGGGTTAGAATGAAAATCTGCAGCCACTGCGGCCCTCCAGGAGTTTGAGACCCCTGGCATAAAGTATGGAAATTTAGTATAACTAGTTTGTTACAGAGTCTGAGCATAACATTAATTGATTCACATTCCACTCCTTACAATACAATCTTTATTTTATTTGCCTTTTGAACTGCTTCTTTGCTTTACTTTTATTGGCTAACTAAAAAGATTACAATATGCAAGCTTTTGAGGCAACTCAGGCCCCTTCTTCAGGCAAGATCTTTTTAGTTAGCCAATAAAAGGGGTCATTTTGCTTGACTTTTCACTACATTCATAATGGCTAACACGGTACAACACTCTAGTCCTCTCACGATGAGAATGCAGACAAATATTTCAGATAAGAGAGACTGGTGTTTGTGGTGGGTTGGCACCCTGCCCAGGATTGGTTCCTGCCTTGTGCCCTGTGTTGGCTGGGATTGGCTCCAGCAGACCCCCGTTACCCTGTGTTCGGATTCAGCGGGTTGGAAAATGGATGGATGGATGGAAACTGGTGTTTCAAGGTAAGGTTGTTCTGTTCACTAATCATGGTGCCAGACAGCGTTATGTATCAGCACATGCAAATAAAAAGTTCACTGTACTCTGTGCATGTGACAATAATGACCCAATAAATCTATAAAGAAAGACACAAAATTGTGGCATCTGTGAACAAAAGCTAAACATAAAATAGCAACAGAAAGCACATTTAAAAATGAATGGTAAAAAATAATAATCTCACAATGAAAAGCAAATGACAAAATATGTGCAAGTTCAAAACCCCCCAAATCATAAGAGGAAGAATGTACACACAGACAGCAAATCGTAGGTGTGGGACTCAAACCCCGGCCACTGCTGAATCTGTGAAGTGGTAGTGCTAATTACTGTGCTGCCTTTGGCAAAGAATGTTTTGCAATAACATACTTGTAGATAAGAGCCAGACTGACAGGCTCTGGTGTCTTGTATACCTGCCGGGAAGACTGTAGAGATAAGAAACAGTCCATCCTTGGCCTATGTGCAGCCATACACAAAATCTCCACATCATTTATATTGTCTGTGGGTGGAAACAACTGAGACATCATAAACAAGACAGGCTTAATTGTTTTATAATAAGGCGACATGAAATCTGTGATAACTTCTACATTTTTCTGTGTTGCCAACTGTATCATTATGATTAAAAAATAATTTGAGGTTTCGGTATATCCACAAGAAACAAGAAAACAAGAGTTGCTTGCTGTACGTGTTTTCAGTTTAGCACACCTTTTTTGCAGTCTGTTTCTCAATAGTGTAACAGAGTAGCAGATGCCAAATGTGTAAAAGTGAATAAAGAAAGAAGCTGATCGGTCTAACCATAGAAAGGCTCAGAAGGACCCTCACGAAAAGTAAAACGAGTCTCGGAAGCTGAACCCCAGGTATGATGGTAAGGATTTTGGGCATCTGAAAGGTCACTTTTTGGGCAATACTGCCTTTGAGGGTCCTTCTGATGGGAGAGACCTTATTACTATTTTGTATTTACCATTGATTGGGCTGAAGTCTACTGTAATTTGGTCCTTTTGTATGTAGATTTTTGTGTTATTTTGAGCTTTTGCATATGTAGATTCTAATATTGGCATTTATTTAGTGATTTAGATTTTAAAAAGTTGATTTTACTTACTGTCTTGATTTTTTTTGTTGCTTACCATTGGTATGGATAACGTGACTGGGATTTTTGCTAGATCGTCTTCTCTTCTTCTTCTTTCGGCTGCTCCCGTTAGGGGTTGCCTTACAATATCAGACCACCTTGTTCCATATGTTCCTGTCTTCTGCATCTTGCTCTGTTACATCCATCACCTGCATGTCCTCTCTCACAACATCAGTAAACCTTCTCATAGGCCTTCCTGTTTTCCTCTTCCCTGGCAGCTCCATCCTTAACATTCTAGATGTGATGCTATAAATATGGCACCTCTCGCATTATCTGTTATTCTTCTATGAATGAAAAAAATCACATGCTCTTTAGCGCCAGTTAGTTTTGTTTTCAAGTAGGCCCTTGTTTTACGATTTGGTAGTCTAGTTTAATTGTCCCTTCCGCATCTTTTGACTCTGAGTTTGTTTTTCCCTTTTAGATCCAGTTGTCCAGTTTTGTTTTAACGTTTTTGCTCTTTTGACCATGTTTTTTCTCTCTTCTTATCATCTCACGGTCATTTCTCTATGCTGTCTATACTCAAAATAATCCTTCACACCCTGCATGTCACAATAGAAACAACTCGCAACATGTCATCACTGTGTGGTCTGAGATTGTTTAATAGAAAATACTGTAACACCTTAGGAATGCAAAAGAGTGAAAGGAGAGAAATGGCTGAGAAAATCTGCTATTCATCATCAAATTATGAATCACTAAACCCTCAATTTATACATATATAAAAAGACACCACTTCAAAATAAATCATAACCAAATTCATGTATATCTTGCACCACCCCATCCCTTGTTATTTACAAATGAGCTAAGCATTTTGAAAGAAAAATGATCAAATACAGTATTTACCCGTGTGTCTAAGGCCAAAAATGAGACATCGGTCTTGTTTCCTAGGTGATATTGCATCAAGTGTTGACCTTTTGAACTGGGAAAAACATCATTGTCATCAGACAACCACAAAATACACCAGGCAGAGATCATTGGCAAAAACTACAAATAAAAGCCTCAAGCATAGAAAAACACAAAGCAGTCAATTACATGTAATAAGAGTGTATGCAACACAGCTAGGAAATTATCGGTTGAAAAACAGTAAGCAAAGGCTTTCATTTCCCATCTTATGTGGTCTTATGGCTTTGTTCACTTTTTGCAAGCTGTTTTAAAAACTCAAGCAACTTCAGATTTTGTATTAAAGGGAATCAACATGGCGTACATTTCAAAACAGAAATGAACATGGGCACTGTAAACGGCACTATATAGCGCCTGACCCGACACAGATTGGACACGGGAGGCACGTGTAAAATAAAAGGACTTTTATTTCTCTTCAGCTGAAGGGGACGTCTTCCCCGTAATCCCCCCAGCCACAATACAGTCCCAAGCACCAGTAACCACCAGTGCAGCACAATCACAAACACTCTTCTCCTTATTGGCACCATCACTACTCCTCCCTCACAACCTTGTCTTCCTCCACCCGACTCTGGCTGATGAGTGGTGGTTGCTGGCTCCCTTTTATAGGTCACCTGGAAGTGCTCCAGGTGTTTGATCACCAAGATCCGGCAGCACTTCCAGGTGTGATGACGCTGTTGTCCACACAGGCTCAGGAGTCCCAAACACAGCACCCCTGGCGGTACCTGCGGGACCCAACAGGGCTGCCCCCAACTCCAAATTCCCAGGGAGCCCTGTGGGAAACTGAGGCACTACACCAGCCCAGAGGGGCGGCCATCTAGCGTCCAGGGGGAGGTATTGCACTGTCCAGGGCTGCTCCCCCTGAATACAGTGTGCAGGGGCGTCCCGACTGGGCATGGACGCCAGGCGCCTGTCACAGCACATTAACTGAGCATTCATTAGAATATTCAAACATTAGAACAGTCTAGATGAAAACAGGCCATTCAGCCCAACAAAGCTCACCAGTCCTATTCACTTAATTCTTCTAAAATAACATCAAGTAAAGTTTTAAGGCTATTGCTTAAACTCAAAGGCTCAGCTCTTTTAATCTTTCTTCATAATTCATCCTCTGTAACCCTGGAATCAGCCTAGTCACTCTTCTCAGGACCTTCTCTAGCTCTGCAATGTCCTTTTTGTAGCCAGGAGACCAAAACTGCACACAGTACTCCAGATGTGGCCTCACTAGTGCATCAAAAACCTTTACCATAACCTCCTTGGACTTGTACTCCACACATCATGCTATATAACTTAATATTCTGTTAGCCTTCTTCTGAACATTGACAGGAAGTTGATAGCGTAGACTCATCTACGACTACTAAATCCTTCTCATAAGGTGTACTTTTGATTTTCAGACTTCCCATTGTGTATTGTGACGGATGGCCAGGGCCCATGCCTGGCTGGGACGCCCCTTCACCACATCTGCCGGGGGAACAAGGGTGGGAAGCCCAGTATCTCCCCCTGGACGCTAGATGGCAGCCTTCCTGGGTTTTGGCAGTGCCTCGGACTCCCCCAGGGCTTCATGGGGGTTGGAGTTCTGTGCAACTCTGTGGGGTTCCACAGGCACCAGGAGGGGGTGCTGTAACAGGAGCTGCTGGCCCCTTTTGGTCACTGGTTTCACCTTACCTGGAAGAGCAGCTGGATGTCTCCAATCAAGCACTGGGTACCCAATAAAAGGGAGCCAGCGACCACCACTCAGTGCGCCAGAGTCAGGAGGAAGTGGATGAAGCTGCCCTGGGAGTAGTGGAAGGAAGAGTGTGATTTTTCTTTGTATTTTGGGACTGTGTTTTGCCTGTGGGGTTCACAGGAAAGATGTGCCCCACAGGTGAAGAAGAAAAATAAATCTTTTTGGTTTTTTTTTTCCATGCCTCTGGTGTCAGTCTGTGTTGGGTTGGCGCCAACCAAGTGCACATTCAATCTCATACTGGCATAGTCGGCAGGATTCCGGTCCGTCTTTTGGGGGCAGAACCTGTACATTTTTTTTTTGTGTGGTGACCTGGCATAGCAGCACGAGGCATGCGTACAGCACAGTCATGCAGGAGGCGCGCCCCAAGACAGTCGAGACACCGAAGCGCGCACACACGCAGCAGGGAGGCCACAGAACGACTACACCAGTGTGAGATTGGCACTTAGTTGGTGCCGACCCAACACAGACCCGGCCATCCGTCACAGTATTAAAACCTAACATTTTTACTTCTTATGTGTAATACGTTACATTTACTAACATTAAATTTAATCTGCCACAAATCTGCCTAAGCCTATATACTGAAGTCCCTCTTCAATGATTCAATGGATTTCGGATTATCTGCCAATCCACCTATGTTGGTATCATCTGCAAACTTAACGAGCTTGTTACTTATATTCCTATCTTTACCAACTTCTTTAACAGGTTTGACCACCCTAACCCACTCTCACCTCAGAGTACTGCATCCTCCACCCATCCTTCTGCTGATACCAGCATAGGAGAGCGTTTCCACTAACCCACAATAATTACAGTAGCCCAGGTAAGCAGAGAGTTGAGGAGACTTCGTGCCAGCAAAGCAGTGGGTCCAGATGGAGTATCACCACAACTGCTGAAGACCTGGGGAGCTGTGGAGTCCTCTACAGTGCATCTTCAACCTGAGCCTGGAACAGGGGAAAGTCCAGAGGCTTTGGAAAACATCTTGCATCACCCCAGTCCCAAATATATCATGTCCTAGTGAGCTGAATGACTTCCGGCCTGTCGCTCTGACATCAAATGTGATGAAGACCATGGAGCGTCTACTGCTTTACCACCTGAGGCCACAGGTCTGCTATGCCCTCGACCCTCTGCAGTTCGCATACCAGGAGAAGGTGGGAGCGGAGGATGCCATCATCTATATGCTACACCGATCCCTCTCCCACTTGGACAGAGGCAGTGGTGCAGTAAGTATTATGTTTCTGGACTTCTCTAGCGCCTTCAACACCATCCAACCTCTGCTCCTTAGGGACAAGCTGACAGAAATTTGAGAAGATTCAAACCTGGTGGCATGGATCGTGGACTATCTTACAGACAGACCTCAGTATGTGCGTCTCAGGAACTGCAGGTCTGACATTGTGGTCAGCAGCACAGGAGCGCCACAGGGGACTGTACTTTCTCCAGTCCTGTTCAGCCTATATACATCGGACTTCCAATGCAACTCGGAGTCCTGCCACGTGCAAAAGTTTGCTGAAGACACTGCTATCGTGGGCTACATCAGGAGTGGGCAGGAGGAGGAGTATAGGAACCTAACCAAAGACTTTGTTAAATGGTGCAACTCAAAACACCTACAACTGAACACCAGAAAAAACAAAGAGCTGGTGGTGGATTTTAGGACCCCCGGATCATTAGAGGCAACTGTGTACAGAGGGTACAGACCTATAAATACCTGGGAGTGCAGCTGGATGATAAATTGGACTGGACTGCCAATACTGATGCTCTGTGCAAGAGAGGACAGAGCTGAATATACTTCCTTAGAAGGCTGGCATCTTTCAACATCTGCAATAAGATGCTGCAGATGTTCTATCAGACAGTTGTGGCGAGTTCCCTCTTCTATGCGGTGGTGTGCTGGGGAGGCAGCATAAAGAAGAGGGACACCTCACGCCTGGACAGTTTGACATCCATGGCAGAGCGATGGGCGCTGAGCAGGCTTTTGTCAATCATGGAGAATCCACTACATCCACTGAACAGTATCATCTCTAGACAGAGGAGCAGCTTTAGCAACAGACTGCTGTCACTGTCTTGCTCCACTGATAGACTGAGGAGATTGTTCCTCCATCACACTATGTGACTCTTCAGTACCACTCAGGTGGTAAACGTTAACATTATACAAAGTTATTGTCTGTTATACCTGCCTTGCACTCTAAACCTTGCATTTTTAAACACTGAATTTTTATCACTCTTTAATTAATATTGTTTTTATCTATCTATCTATCTATCTATCTATCTATCTATCTATCTATCTATCTATCTATCTATCTATCTATCTATCTATCTATCTATCTATCGTATCTCATTTATATTAAACATAATAGTGGCCCTACCACTGACCACTGGCCACTCTTAACACTGACCATTTCTGATAAGGTTCCCAACACCATCACCCTCTGCTTCCTGTGTCTGAGCCAATTCTGCACCCATCTAACACCCTGAACTTCAGCCTCTCATCTCATGTGGCACCTTATCAAATGCTTTCTGAAAGTCCAGATAAATACTGTAATATCATAAGCTCCACTTTGATCAGAATTCCAGCATGTTTTATTAAAACACAACCTCCTCTTTTGAACCCACGCTGGCTGCTCAGTAAAACTCCTGTTCTTGTTATGTTTTGCTGAATGTTATCCTTAATAATTCCCTCCATTAATTTCTCATGATGCCCATTAAACTTACTTGCCTATAGTTGGCTGGATGTGCCCAGTCGCCCTTTTCATATAACAGGGCCATTTTCCAGTCCTTCAGAATTTCCCCAGTGTACAGTGACTTCCTAAAAATATGCATCAATGGTTTATTTATGTGCTCCCTAAACTCCTAATGAACTTGAGTATAAATGTTATCTGGTCCTGGTGATCTGTTTGATTTCAGCCTATTTAATCTGAGCAGCACTTCTCCCTGTACAATTTCCAAATTCCTCAGTACCTCCTTAGCAGTCCCATTTACTGCTGGGAGGTTATCTACTTCCTACTTGTGAAGGCCTCAGAAAAATGTGAGTTTAGAGAATTTGATATTTCACGGTCTACATTTTTTAATTCTCCTTCAGTATTCCTGATACACTTCACCTCCTCGTTGACCCTTGATTGTTCTTGTACTGCTAAAATATGAAAGAATCTGTTAGGGTTAACTTGCACCTTATTTGCTGTATTCCTCTATAACTGCTGTTTAGCATCCCTAATACTCTTCGTAATGGTTGCCCTCATGTTCTCATAATCCAAACGTGACAGGACTAATGCTAAGGACTAAGCTGGAAGAACAAAAGAGAGGGTCGAGAACTTAGGACTTATATTGTTGTTATTTTCAGAATTATATTTGGACCACTCATGCCCAGGAGGGACACCAGATGGGCTAGGGATACAGCCTAACACAAGAGAGCCAAAAAGAAAACAGAGAGGACTACTCCATGTAGTCACTTGACCCCAGATGTGGACAAAAAGGGACGGATCAGAAGGAAGAGCAGACTGCCTGAGATTGCAAATTAGCAAGCAAACACTATTTATAAAGTACATTTACAGAGCCTATAATATGAATTCATATGCTTGGAAGTTTTCAGATTTTATTATTATACAGCAGTGGACTTAATTTGGCTTTTTTGAAACTGATCAACAGAAGGACTCTTTAATGTCAAAGTGAAAACAGATCTCTGCAAAGTGGTCTAAATTAAATACAAATATAAAGCACACAATGATTGATACAGGCACTGTAAACACAGTATAGTGTTAACCAATGTACTGTACGTATTAACAGTAATGGAAAAAATCGGGAGTGGTCTCCCCTAGACTTTCTCATATACTCAGATATGGGGATGGATATTTGAGGAGTAAACCTCAAGATAATTATTATATCTTTATATTATGTACATTAAAGAGCCATCAAAAACAAATTAAATCAAATTAAATTAATAACATATTGAATAATTATTATAAAAGTAAAGTTGAACAAATTGGACTCATGAATAGAGCTGCATGAATAAAAAAGTACCTCTTCCGGTTAGCGGAAAAAGCTCAAAAGTTGATAGAAATCTATGTTTTGTACCTAATACTTGTCACCAAAATTTGGTTGACCTAAGTGAAAGCGTACTCAAGCTATGGTCTTTACATACGACACACACACAGACATAATTCCAAAAAGGGTATTTTCGGAATTCAGGGAGGTCTAAAATGTCGAGATTCATCAAAATCTTGAGGTCGAATTTTTAGACGATTACAATACTTTCCCTATACTACATACACAAGGAAGTAAAAAAGGAGAAAGGGGTAAGCAAAATCATAAACCACAAGCTCGCTAGCACAGAGCCATTAAAACATAAAACATGGCCGAGTACATAAAGATACATTTAGGCAGTGCCAAAAGCTAATGCAATAGGGTATGTTTTAAGTCTGTAATTGAAGGAGTAGACTGTTCTACAGTTTCAGGCAGCTACTGTGTAGGCCCAGTCATCTTAGAAGGCACATCTAAGCTGGGCTGATATGACAATCTTAACAACTTGGTGTAGTGGAGACAAAGTTAGTCCACATTATAGGATGGAACTGCAGGCCAACATCTAAGCCGACTGTCCTTCAGGTAATTAGTCTTACAAGAGAATCCCCCTCACTCTGATAGCTGTAATAAACATGTAATAAAAATCTCAAATGCAGAAGGTTTATTTGTGTCTTACTGGGGGCAACACAAGGGGAAGGATCTGAAGGTTACACAGCAACCTAACCATTTTCCTCTGCTGCCTCCCACCCAGAAGAAGCCAACCAACCAGAGGATCTTTGACATCACCTTAAGCCCCACCTCTATTCCTGTCAACAACAACAACAAATATATTTCTTGAACAGCCCAAAATCACACAAGGAATGCCTCAATGGGCTTTAACAGGCCCTGTTTTTTGACAGCTGTCCCAGCCTGGATTCCCTAAGAAGAGAAGAAGAGACTCTCAAAAAAACCTTATCGGATAAAAAAAGAGGAAATCTTGGGAAGAGCAATTCAGAGAGAGAACCCCTCCCTAGTAGGTTAAATGTCAAAAATGGGGTAATACAATACACAAAACAGAACACAAGTAATCCTTTTCACAGAGCTAGATGACCTATCATTGCCCCATCAGAAATACAATACAATAGGACAAACTGCTTTGTTCTTTGCACAGCACTCCTCGCCAAGTGCAGGCACAGAGTGATGTGAGAACTCTCAATGCAACATGCATTCCATTGTCTGCCACATCTAAAGCCCTCCAACCAGGAACATGCCATCATTTAAAGACCAACTCAAATGTGAAACACATCTGTACTACCACAGTCTGCACCTCATTTTTCACGGTCTGATACCCCACAACCTTTACTGTCTTGTTTTGTTTTAAATTACACTGACTGAATAAATGCTAAGTTCATACTATCTGAGCTGCGTTGCTTCTTGGTTTGCTGAGTGTCAATGTCTTAATGGTACAATCTGCTGCATATCCATCCATTAGACAGATAGATAGATAGATAGATAGATAGATAGATAGATAGATAGATAGATAGATAGATAGATAGATAGATAGATAGATAGATAGATACTTTATTAATCCCAAGGGGAAATTGACAACTATTAAATTAAATTAAATTAAATTATCCAACCCGCTATATCCTAACTACAGGGTGGTCTGCTGGAGCCAATCCCAGCCAACACAGAGCGCCATGCAGGAAACAAACCCCGGGCAGGGCGCCAGCCCACCGCAGAATTTGCTGTATATGTTAAATGTAAAAGTAAACATCTGGGCACAGTTTTAACATTTGGCAGAGGCAGGTATGGCAACGTAGTGAAAGCAAAATGGGCAACATTACATGATCTTGTTCCCCACCAGATGTCATCATACAATGCAGGAGTGGGGCAACAATAATTTCAAACAGTAAGTGGTGGCAGGCTGACTGGTGTTTAAATTATAAAGATCACACTCTTACATTTTAAAGACAGTGTTGCTAAGCATTAGAAATCCATCTTTACTTCAAACATGGGAAATAGTTCTTTCAAACAGCCAGGATCAGGGATAAATATTGTGACAGGAAGTGACTATAGTCTTTCAAGAAAAGCTAAATAAAAAAAAAAAGAAAACCATACTTATACATCTTTGAGGATGTTGCAAGGCTAAGTAAAGCTTTACAAGATTCAATCGCTAACATTTTTAAATCTTCAAAAACACTTGAGTGCCATCTACTGACCACAGATGAGTATACACGTTGTTTTGTAATGAAGCAGCCCAAGCCTTCTACTTCTTATTATGGCTTTAAAATCAAATAATTGAAGACGTTTGACCCAATCTGTACATGTGGAATACAAACCATTTAATTCAAACCATTCTGGAAGAAAAAACTAAAGCTACTCTACATTTTGACCAAAACAAAAATGAACATAGTTCATGCAAATATTATTAGAAAATAGGGATTTTACAGTATATAACTTGTGTGATACCAATAATATAATTTTTCACCAGATAAAACATTACCTTTAGAATTTGGGATACCCTGTGTAAAATGCTGCGGTGGGCTGGCGCACTGCCCAGAGTTTGTTTCCTGCCTTGCGCCCTGTGTTGGCTGGGATTGGCTCCAGCAGACCCCCTGTGACCCTGTAGTTAGGATATAGCAGGTTGGATAATGGATGGATGGATGGATGGATGGACTATATAAAATGTCCAAAATGTCCAAGGAAAAAAGAAATGATCTACTGTTGGTCCGTCACCTTTAGCCATAGACAGTGGATTCAGAAAGTATTGAGACTCTTCACTTTCTGAATAACTTTATTGTGTTATAGATTTCATTTTAAATAGATAAAGCTGGCACTTGTCTCATCAATTTACACTCAATAACGACAAAGTGAAAACATGCTTTCAGAAGGGTTTGAAATTTCATTATAAATCCAAAATTGAGCTCTGTCATTCATTTAAGCATTTAGACACTTGGCTGTGACTCCAGCTTGTACTCAGGGGCATCTGGCTTGCTTTAATGATCCTAGAGATGTGCCTTGAACTTGACAGGAGTCCATTTGTGGCAAACTGAACTGACTGGACATCATTTAGAAAGGCACACACCTGTGTATATAAGGTCCCACAATTCACACTATCATACCACCTAAACACTTTTGTTCATATCAGAATAAAAACCAAGTCATGAAGTCCAAGAACCTCTCTGTGATCAAATTGTGTTGATGTTTAAATCAAGGGAAGGGTATAAAACCATTTATAAAGATTTATGTTTCCTCACGAACACAGTGGGTTCAATAATTGTGAAATGGAAGGAGTTTGGAAGCACTTGGGCTCTTCCTAGAATTGCCCATTCAGGCAAACCTGAATAACTGGGCAAGAATGGCTTTGGTCATCTGATCAAGAACACAATGGTCACTCGAACTGGGCTTCAGAAGTCCTCTGTTGACATGGGAGAAACTTTCGGAAGGAAGACCATGTCATCAGCACTCCATCAATCAGGCATTTATGGCTAAACAGAAGACACTTGTGAGTGAAAGGCATATAACAGTTTAAAAGACTCTGGGAGCTTGAAAGAAAAAGATTCTCTGATTTCAAGGAATACAAATTGAACTCTTTGAGCAAGACTCTAACCATGATGTCTGGCAAAGGTAAAGAATCATTACCTGCCTAATACCATTCCTATGGTGAAGCATGGTGGGGGCAGCATCATGCTGTTAGGGTGCTTCTCAGCAACAGGGAAGGGAAGAACAGTCAGAAGTGAGGGAAGGACGAATGCAGCCAAATTCAGAGAGGTCCTCAAAGAAAACTTGCTCCAGCGAGAGGGGAGAGATGCTCCTTTTTGGTTTCATAAATCAAATGCAATGTTGTACACAGTAGGTTATAACAATGGTGCAGTTGCTCTCAACAACACAACACCATTAGTAAAAAAAAAATAACAATCGGAAACAACAAAGATAAACTGGTTCCTAAGCCGGTTCAACCTGTCTGCTGTTTATCACATTTCCTTATGAGCCCACTCAGCGCACACTCTGTGCCCTTTCACCATCTCACCTGCCCTTGTGGAGCTTCACCTGCGTGTCCTCTTACAGATCTAGTCGCTACAAAAAGCAGAGGAAGCACTAAACTTGGTGAGCCCAGGCCTATACTAATGAGATTTCTAAGAAATCCTTGAAACTATATATTTAACACTACCTGGGTGCTGTTGCGGAAAATAGTTAAAAAAAAAATAGTCTCGAATTATCGCTATAAATGAAACCAAAGAACGTCCTTTATTTATACCACTAGGCTGACCCGCCTTTTAAGGCGACCGACTTTTAAGTTGACCACTTCTTAATGCAATTCAATATGTAGATCAATTTGATATTTTATACAAACTCATTAATTTGGTTATATTGCATTTGAGCGGTATTACTTTAATACTCGTAGTTTCTGTTATTTTTGTGATGAAATTTAAACTTTTTTTCTATATTGAGGTCGCCCTTTTGAACCCCCCTGATATTTACTACGCAGTGAGGCATTTGTACTCCATCAACATTAATTATTTCCAGAGACATAATTTTGTCTATTTTTCCAGTGCATCGCACACAAAAGCAAGGGAATGATGGGAGCACCAGAACTCTGCACACATCATGTCGCTTCGTACCGCAAGCTGCAAGTAGTAAGTCTGTGATAAGCGGAATACCGCTACGCTTTCCACTCACAGGACGGAAGGACAATCCCGACCGCTTTTATATAGTAAGAAAGAAGAAGAAGATGTCGCACAGTCTGGAGTAGAAAATCATCTTTTACCTGGAAAACGAAACTACAAATCCCATTGTGCATTGCAAAATGGACGTGGCGTGTGTGAAACTCAGCGCCTGCGTAGCACTCACGGGACGGAAGGACAATCCCGACCGCTTTTATATAAAAGGATACCAACTGGTGAAGGCTCACTATGTGAGCAGCAAGGCTCTCCATAGCAAGTCTGGTCTGTCGTAAGAGAACAGCTCCTGTTATCACTTCAGTTCATTTACATATAGTAGCTGGGAAACATTTGAGTCCCACCAATGAGCACCATATTTGAGCAAAACCCCTCTGCCAATAAAAAAAATTCCAAAAGTCCCAAAATAGTTCAGTGTTAGAAGTCTTGTATAAACATTTGGATTACCTACGAAGACTTCTTATAGTATATAAATTGTTATCACAGAACCGAGCACAAAGTTAAATGTTATATACGAGGGGAAGTCAAAAAGTAAAGGGACATTTGAGAAAAGGGGCATTTATTCTAATGATAGAAATGTGAAACATACCTTATTTTTCTACATAACCTCCCTGGACTTCAATGCACGTTTCCCAACGTTTCACAAGTTTTTTGATTCTGTCGGAAAAAAAGTTTTTCGGTTGCATCTGCAACCAATTTTGCACCGCATCAATGACTTCTTCATCACTTGCAAATCTTCTTCCGCTTAGCGCTTCTTTTAGTTTCCAAACCATGCTCGCAGCCTTACTTTCCGGTTCGTGATGATGAACCCAAGTTTCATCTACAGTAATGATCTGCTGTAAAAATCAATCTCCCTCGCCACGATAATGGGCCTAATGTTTACGAGGCAAACAAAAAGTGAATCACTGCCCTCATTTTCTCCTTGGTGCAGATCGACAATGGAGCTGTCATGTTTAATGGTCTGCTACACTCCAACGAATAGCGCAGGAATAAGAGTTACACATTGTATAGAAGTGTTGGCGACTGCACTCATTCAGCGCTGGATACGAGCAGTGTTAACAAACTCTGAAAAGAGAAATTTAAAAAATCCCTTTACTTTTTGACTTCCCCTCGTATGATCACATTTACTTATATAAAGCATGCTGGTACAAATGAAGTCAGGATGTCCTAGTTCAACACTTTTTTTCTTTTCCTTTACAGTGCTCTACTACATTTCAAACTATTTTGCCTCTCAGCTAAAGTCAGAAACTATTCTAACAACATGTTTAGAGTCTAAATTAAGCCTGCAATGTGTCTTACCAATTTGTTGGAGGTTGGAGGAAAATTGCTGCGGCATAGAACATTTTGTGAAATATTTGGAGACCTCAATGTTATTATTTACTATTCAGTACTGCATATCCTTATTTTTAACTGGATCTGGAGCTGCTTGGCAAATTGTTATAAATGAGCTGGTTGTTATCTGCAGTGGGAATAGGTTGGCAAGGAGGAAAAGCCATTTTTGTCACACTTGCTGTGATGCTCGATTTGCTTGATGTACTGTACAGTAGTGCCCTCTTCTACACAGTGGTGTGCTGGGGAGGCAGCATAAACAAGAGGGATGACAAACTGGTGAGGAAGGCAGGCTGTATTGTAGGCACGAAGCTGGACAGTTTGACATCCATGGCAGGTCAATGGGCGCTGAGCAGGCTCCTGTCAATCATGGAGAATCCACTGCATCCTGTAAACTGTATCATCTCCAGACAGAGGAGCAGCTTCAGTGACAAGACTGCTGTCACTGTCCTGCTCCACTGACAGACTGAGGAGATCATTCCTCCCCCACACTATGCGACTCTTCAATTCCACCCGGGGGGGAATAAACATTAACATTATACAAAGTTATTGTCTGTTATACCTACAATTTTATCACTCTTTAATTTAATATTGCTTTTTATCAGTATGCTGCTGCTGGAGTATGTGAAGTTCCCCTTGGGATTAATAAAGTATCTATCTATCTATCTATCTATCTATCTATCTATCTATCTATCTATCTATCTATCTGTTATGGCCCTGTCAACCTTTCGTCAATTCCCTCTTGCACTGACGCTTTAAACATACATGTTATCTTTGCTAATTTGGCAATGCCAGTTGTTTCATTTGGGCTGCACTTCGTTATTTTCTTATATTGATAGATCTTTTTCTTGTGTACTCGCTAACTTATGCAGATGTTCTTGTGTTTGCCCGTTGTCACACACGTGCGAATGGGAGACAGCTAAAGAGTAATGTTAGTAATTTCATGCCAGACCAGGGGGCAGCGAGGTGCACTGACTTTCTCAATCCCTTGCAGACCATCCATGGGAAATCTGCATTGTTTCGGCACCACTATTGACGTCACTTCCGGTTCTGGTGCCACTGATGACGCCATTTCCGGTCTCGCCATATAAGGCTGCCATCTTTAATAACCTAATTCAGTTCTGTTTTGGACTCTGACCTGTGAACAACTCTCAGCCATTACCTTTTGCAGCCAGGGCGTATTATATGGGTGGCTGCCCATTTGATGTCTCTTGGTCGTTTTTGTGACACCGTTTGTTGCCTGTATTGTCACAAGATATGACATACCAATTTTTCACTGTTTGTTTAGCCTAACAATGCACAAAAATTTGTTTTTGTAAAGATTAAATATATTTTTTGTTATTGACTTTGCAGTGGTCTAATGTGGGCGCATCCACTATACCACTGGTAGCAACTATACACAAACAGTGGCAAACAAAATAGCAGTGTAGCAAGATGTCAAAAAGACTTTAAATCATCAAACTATTTTAAAAGCAATGAAAAGCAAAAAATGTTTTGATAACACAAAGCCATATTAAAAAAAGATTTCCAAATCGTAACAAAAATGAGCACGTACTCAGTTGTAAATATGATTCAAAACTTATTGAGAACTTGGTTCTAGAGCAGATGGCATGACTATCACCTGCACCTTTAAAAATAAGTTCTTCTCTTAACTGTAGTATCCAGCATTTAGATTCGGACAAAAGCAAAGTGCTGTGATAACCCTGTGAAACCCACCAACTCCTTTACACAACCACCATTGTTCTACTGCCAAAGATGTCTTAATAATTACCGGCCTGATGAACTTGCCTTCTTCATCGTAATCTGATTTCATAGCTGGTCATGATGCATATCTTATCCAGAATAGTATACACACTGGATTCAAAGAGGATGTCATTTCTACACCTTCCACCTAACAATAGGCCACTTTGATAAAATAAACACTTACAGCATGTTAGTCGGCTGCTTGACTTTAGTTTGCCATTTAACATTTGACTCTCCCTGAAGCTGGCAGGGAAGATCAGCGCACTTAGAATAAACACTAACTGTGTAAAAGGACCCGGTAGAACTCAGATGTCAGACTTGAACATTGCAAACTAGAGGTTTCATAACAACAATCTGTCAGACAGTGCTGGCAAAATGAAGGAGTTGATTGTAGACTTTAAAAGACTTGGAGGTGTTCATGCGCCTGTTTGACATGAACATTGATACTGTGGAAACAACAAGTCGCTTTAGGTTCTTAGCAGGTCTACATTACTGATGATAAAGAGAACTCAACAGCACCCTCAGTGTTTGACTGTCAGTCTGTTCTCCCAGATCCTTACTAACTTTGCCAGAGGCTTGCTGGACAACGTGCTGACTAGCTGAGACACTGTCTGTCATGGGAACAGCACTGTGTTAGACTGCAGGGGCCTTCAGAGGGCATCCACAAATGGACTACAATCACATTCATAAAGCACAATAATGGCAAGTGATGCCTGAACACTTTCCATCAACTCAAACACCACAGAGCCCCTAAACAAATTGTTTGCTTCCCTGCCATGCAGCAAGTGATACTGTATCATTCGATAATATGTTAGCAGACTCGTAAAAAGTTTTCACCAGCTTGGCATTACATTTTTAATCTTCCATACAATAATTTCCTTAACCCGCAACCAAGACTCCATTATGTAACTACCTGTAATACCAATCAGTTTCCAAAAGCTGTTCTGTCTCCGTATGTACAGTACTTCAGTTACATGTATTGTTTTCCCACCATCACAATTTTTCCACGTATTCCAATAGACACTTTAATTAAATGTCAAAGATTATAGAAATTATACAAATAATAGCTAAATGTAGCCAAGATCAAAAAAATAGTAGGATAAGAGCAAAGATTAATTGTAAGGACTTGCACTCAATTCAAAGTCAAAAACAAAGTATATTTGAAACAAGAATTGCACACCATCACAGTGACTAACGCTCTAAAATGGTGGCGCCCATGAAAGTAAACACAGAAAATAGTAAGAAATGGTGTCACTGAAATCAGGAACATTATGAGTGTAATCCTGACAGTATTGTAGTTAGGACAGTGCATGGCAGCGCACTCACTGAAGCTGGTACCACAACACCAGCTCTTTAGCCAAGAAAGCCCAGCAGCGGCTCTACTTCCTGCGTAGGCTGAGGAAAGACCATCTTCCACCAGCTATTTTAACAACATTCTACACAGGAACCATAGAGAGCATCCTGAGCAACTGCATCACTGTCTGGTGTGGAAATTGCATGGTTAGGGATCGCAAAGCCCTACAACAGATAGTAAAGACAGCTGAGAAGATCGGTGTCTCTCTTCCCTCCATCATGGACATTTACGCCACACGCTGCATCTACAAAGCCACCAGCATTGTGAATGACCCAACACACCCTTCACATTCACTGTTTACACTCCTGCCGTTGGGAAAAAAGGTATCGAAGCACTCGGGCCCTTACCACCAGAATGTGCAACAGTTCCTTTCCCCCAAGCAGTCAGATTCCTGAACACTCATGGACCGGTCTGATATCTGATATATATGTTTTCTGTTCTGCAATGTTGCACAAGGTTGTACATGTTTGCACATTTGACTCACACGCACCTTGTTGTATATTATGTGTCTTTATGTTATGTGTCGTGGATTCTTCATTGTCCTGTGTTCTATGTAGTACCATGGTCCTGAAGGAACGTTGTTTCATTTCACTGTATGCTGTACTACTGTATATGGATGAAATGACAATAAATACTCTTGAATCTTGAAACACTCTTACCAGGGAATGGTGTTATGAACTAGAGAGATCTTAAGCACAAAGTGTCTGAATAGGCTGATTAGGAAAAAAGCAAACGTGGAATCTTTATAAATTAAAGGTTTATTATAAGAAATGTTAAGAAAACAGTAGAACTCTGAAGAACACCAAAACACAGAAGGCAGTGCCTCCACAACAGGCAATCCCAAAAGTAAACACAGTCCCAATACAAAATCCAAAGGCTGGTCAAAAATACAGCAAAAGGGGATGAAAATCCAGTAAGTCACACAAAATTAAAAAGAGCAATAGGCACATGAGAACTCATCAACTACCTACCGTATTCATAATGAACTGTAAAGGACTGTGGGTTATCTTCAGGGTTCATGGGGTCGAGGGCAGTCTCTTGTGGTAATGGACAGATGGCTCTGCCTCTTGGGGAACTACACCACAAAGCACAAGGAACATAGCAGAAGATATTTTGACATACAGAAGTTAAATAACCAACCAACGTTAACAAAAATGAAAAAAATAAATAACACAATAGACATGTAATAGAAATATGAACACCAAATAGAAGTTTAAAACAGGTAGGAAAAAAGGAAGAATTCAAATGTAAACATTTTTTTGGAAGTAAAAAATTCTTTCACTAAGCAAAAACAAAAGAGAAGGCAAAAATCAAAAAAAGGTCAGAATACCAAAAAGAGATTTGTCCATCTAAAAAGAATGTTACTCAGAATTGTTATCCAGGAAACAATAAAGGCAGATCAGAAACCAAAAACACACTGAAGAGAAACAACATTGGCAGAGAGAGACTTGTCTTCTTAACATTTGAGTTTCAGAGCATTTGAATCCTGTGATGCCTTCTCAGATAACCACAATAGAGGGAGGGAGGAGAGAGGTTGGGAGCATATGCTGATTAAAGTGCGTTGCTGCACCGACCACACGGCATACCACCTGGATAGAGATCTGAGTGCAGCGGGCGACACCTCAGTACCACACTAAACAGTGTGAATTTTTTTATGGTGGCTGGAGTGCCAATCCTGCTACTAGCCCCCAAGATTTCTCTTCATGTTGGAGGACCTGCTTACCGGGCTGGATGCAGATTAATGTCATACCCAGGACGGAGCAACTGCAGGTTAAGGGCCTTCCTCAGGGGCCCGACAGAGTAAAGTCTCTTCTGGCATTTATGGAATTTGAACTGGCAACCTTCAGATTGCCAGTGCAGATCGCTAGCCTCAGAGTCACCACACCGCCCCAATAACCACAATGCTGCTAATAAATACAATTATGCATTTATTAGTTTGAAACACAATATTGCCATTAATAAATCACACTGTAAAAAAATATAAATGACATGTTAAAACTGAAAAATTAATTTTAAGCAACAAAAAAAATCCCAAAATAATGACAGTTATTGGACTGTTGTTCCATCTGCTACATGTTGCATGTTTAAACTGTAGCTAAAGCTTATGTATTTATGTATTCACTTTTAATTTGAAGAGGTGACATTTTAAACTGTATTTATAATTTGCATTGCTGTGTGTAGTTGTTTGTGTCTAGTGTACTCCATACTGCATTGTCATTGCATGTTTCTGCACCAATGGGATTGTCAGACAAATACTGTTGATTGTACTCCAGGGCATAATGAAGATAAATTGAATGGAATATATTAATTAAGACATCAAAACATGAAAAACATATGCATTATACATCCCCACACATATGAAATGAACTGAATTAATTTGAATTAAATATAATAATAAATGAAAAGCTATGATAATAAATCAAACGGGATAAAGCTTATCAACATACTAGTTCCTGATATTTACAGTAGGAATAAAAATTTAGGAAGCTTAAAATAAAGGATGTGGTCGAATGGTAGTGAACCCGGTTTAATGATGAAATGGGTTGTTCTGTTTAATTCTTCTACAAAGAAAGCAAAATAACCACACAATGGCACTAAAGAACAGAAAATACAGGCGGCTACCTTTTCCCTTAAAATTTTCATTGATTGGTCTTTCCTTTCTGGGAAGCTCCGTCTCTCAGGTTAGGTCAGGTCAAAGGCAGGAGTCTCCCTCCAGAGATACACAGCTTGATAGGAACCGACTTCGAAGGGTAGGAGTCGACTGCCCTCAGTGAGGATTTCCTCAGAGCTGTGGGGGTAGAAACAGGTGACAAGGTTAGAGATTGTGCCCCCTCTTGCTTTGGGGTGGAACTACATACCTCATTCAAGCCTGGAAGACAACCCACTGACAAGCATGTGTGACATGGAATATATTTTTAGTGGCACGCTAAGAAAACTGTAAAACTTACATGTTGAGAGCTCTCACTTCATCATCCCTGAAGTGCTGTGTTGCAGTTTGAAATGTACACACGTCATTCATGATCTCCTGACTTAGCAGGAAAATATATAATTTCTTGAGTACAACCAGGAGATGTGTGCAAAAGACAAAAGCAACAAATATAAAATAAAACGAAGCAACTGAAACAAATGATGAGAAGCAAAAATCACAGTCAAAATTCAGGCAAGAATACCAGGTACGAAAATTAATCAGAAAGAGAATACAATAAAGGTTTAGAAAGATTTATCCACAGATCGGATAAAGCTCAGTGCAAATGTTGAACTTTTGTCCCCTCTGCAGATGAATTTAAGGTCATGACTCTGGAGACCACACCTCTAGAAATACATGGCACAAAATGGCTTCCATATTAGGAAAATCCCAAAATTCAGCCCTGATCATGGCACGTGACAAACTCTGGACCAATGAGCAACAAAGTATCTTTGATTTTCTGCTTAATTTAGACAAAATATTTCCTTATATTGCAACAGCAGCTGCTTGCAGTTAAATCCAGGAAAAGCATACACAATTTTATTTTTACAAAATGGATTAAAGGTCTTTATATTGATGGTATGCTACTGTACATTATATTCCCTTGAGCTGCCATAGATGTGCTAATGTTTTCAAAACGTGTCACTGATGGTTGCCCTATGTGATTAACTTTATGTAGTGCTCACAGAAGAGCCAAGCAAAATGACACCTTTAATAGGTTAACTAAAAAGATTACAATATGCAAGCTTTCGAGGCAACTCAGGCCCCTTCTTCAGGCAAGATGTAATGTGAAGAAGGGGCCTGAGTTGCCTCGAAAGCTTGCACATTGTAATCTTTTTAGTTAGCCAATAAAAGGTGTCATTTTGCTTGGCTCGTCTCTACATTCATAATGGCTAACACAGTACAACACCCTAGTACTGTAGTGCTCACAGTAAGGCTGGGGTCAATGTACTTCTTTCCAGTCACTGGGGAGGAAACACACAAATATGTCATCGTTCAGGTACGGGTCACAGCCCCTTCCTCTATTTCCCTTAATTTGGTACCTGCAAGTTCAGCAGAAGCACCATATTCATGATGCAGAACTCACACCAGCTCCTCACTCATATATTTACATTTACTTTTTTAGCTGACACCTTTATCCAAGGTGATGTACAACATATACAATTGGCTACATTTCCTATGGTTTTTTAGTTGGAGCCCAGGCTGGTCAAGTGACTTGCTCATGGTCACACACTGTCAGTAGCAGGATCTGAACCCACAACTTCAGGGTTTGACATCCAAAGCCTTAATCACTACACCACACTGCCTGCTTTTATCTCATAATATGCAGAACTGCATAAGTTTAAATAAAAAATGTCTCAGTGATGCATGTATGTCACACTGTCTTCTATCTGTCATGAAGGATTACCAAAAGCAAACATGGCAAACAACAGGTTTAGGGCTTGTTTGGTTAAATAGCTATAAAAGAAAGCCAAGTGTTTACAAGGATGACAGAAAGACTTTGTGAACCTGTTCTAGGCCTGAAAGTAGCAATGGGAATTACTAGGGAGTAAAACCCCAAAAGATTAACTGGCACATAAGTATTTGTAGTAAGGCCAGAGAAGCACATTGAGAGGGAGGTAAAATACAAAAAAGAGAGATAAAGCAAGAAAGCAAAAAACGTTATGAAATGCCCATGACTGATTTTGCCTACAGCAATGTTCGCTTTGCTAACTTGTATTTGTAAAACACTCCTGTGTTTTCTTCAGGCTCCTTCAAGGTTTGTTTGCATCCTGCACGTGATTAATTATGTACAGTATGCAAAGGGCATGTGCCTCCTTCTCTTGTATTGATGTGGACCTCAAAGGTCAACCTTTATATGTTTCATAAAAATCAAATTTGGGAACCTGCATTATTTACTTATCTGTTAAACTCCTTATATTGAGTTCCCCTACTATACACTATATTAATGCAGCTTTGTGCCTTTACATTTTATAGTATTTGTTTTTATGGAACATGTAAAAAAACTGCTATGAATACTGATGCTATAGTAGTTCAGCAGCTGCCTTAACATCTTTGGTTTCCATGAAGTCTGCATGTTCTCTTTTTATCTGCTTGAGTTTTCTCTGCTTAACCCTGAATTTCTTCCAGTGTTCAAATCTGCAGTGTGTCAGCCAGTAGACTAGTGATACTAACTGTGAGCGCTATTGTATGCTCTTTATAGTGCCAACCACTTCACCACAGTGCCTCTGAGAGATCAAAGAAGAAAGAACGTAGGGAGAGATGTGCAAGCTTCAGAACCAGAAAGCAATCCCATGTTTCATGTATACAAAGAGAAAATGATGAATTGGAGTCAGTCAGTCATTGCCCAACCCACTATATCCTAACACAGGGTCACAGGGGTCTGCTGGAGCCAATCCCAGTCAACACAGGGGGAAAGGCAGGAACAAACCCCCTGGGCAGGGTGCCAGCCCACCAAAGGGCACATACACCCATACACCAAGCACACACTTGGGACAATTTAGGATCACCAATGCACATAACCTGCATGTCTTTGGACTGTGGGAGGAAACTGGAGTACCCGGAGGAAACCCACACAGACATGCTAACTCCACGCAGGGAGGACCCGGGAAGTGAACCTAGGTCTCTTTACTGCGAGGCAACAGTGCTACCACTGCGCCAACGTGCCTCCGAATTGGAGTCTGAAGTCACAAATAATGAGATCTCTAGAACCAGAAAATTCAAAGAAACGAACGCCAAAGACAATACTTTTTTAATCCAATCTCACTGGGTATTATACTGTAAGTGTTCCAAAGGGCTACGGAAGCAACACCCAATTATTCTGGACTGATTATTTTGGCCAACAAGGTGACCTGAGGTGGAAGGCAGAGGTGCCAACCACTGAACCACCATGCCTCCCTGAGATAATTGAATTAAATATCAGAAGAGTAATATTTCTTGCAGGCAGTGGCAACAGAAGCAGGTAGCATGAACTCACAAAATCATGGACCCGACAAGCCCGGTGTACATAAGATTTACAAAAAAACAGAAGGAAAGCAATAGGGAGTGATAGACAAGGAACCCATCTAGTCCCTGGAATCAGCAGAAGGGGGCTAGAAATCACTGCTGATCCAGGACTCATTCATTTTTATAAAAGTCCTTCTGTGACCACCCCTTCTGCAGCACTGACAGAAAACCCAGACAGTAAGCTGGAAGCCTGGCAACATAGATAGCACTTGCAGTGCATACTGAACAAGCTCCCTGCTTAAGTCCAGCCTCATTACCCAGAACTCCATGGGGTCATCAGTGCGCTTAGAATCATTTGCACCGGTGCACCCCAGGTAGTCACTCACCACGAGGTCCAGCCACTGGCGGTGACTGCTGCTATTGTCACTCTATGTCAAACTTGGTGACTGAGGTTGGAAAACATCTCTCCACACATTCATCAGATTGTCACCACCATGGCTCCTGCTGCTACTGACAGCTCTCTGATGGACATGTGGAGTAGTAGCGAGGAGGTGAGGGTGGGGGTACGCCTCAAGCAGCTTGCAGGTAAGGACAGAACAAGTGTGACACATCCTCTGTTCCTGCTGGCTGGGTCTAGTAAGGTGGCCACTCAGTAATCATCCCTGTTTTATAGCTTTAATCTGGGGGTCCCTCCTATGGCACTGCAGCATATGAACAGCCATCCTGTAGAGGTGTCCCCCTTCTCACCACTTCCTGGCTATCATCTTCTTCCTTCTCCTCCTGCTACTCTGTGTCCACCTACCACCTGATATCAGGCACTGCCCTCTGTGCCTGCTCATCCTTCTGCTGTGAGCCCCATGCTGTCTTCTCCTCCTCCTGAAGTGTCCCTGCCCTGCTTGGCTGCCTCCTCGTGTGCACCCTCTCACACCTCAAGCAGGCCACACTAGTGGGAGCACATCATTCCAGCCAGTGTTCTCCCAACTGACAAACTCAGTGGCCTGCTTGAAAGGAGCCAGCACCTTGCAGAGCTACCAGATCTGCTGCCACTGTGCTTGGCCCCTGGTACTTTGTTCCACCAGGCAGTGGATCACTGCCCTGCGCTGTTCCACCATGTGCGAGGTGGAGTTCCACTGTATTGCTGCAACACAAACCAACCTGTGGGTGGGAGTTCAGGTGGTGCCGCTCCTGTATTTTTGCAAGCAACGTGCTGGCAGTAGGGGAGTGGCGAAAATGGCTGCAGACCTGCCGTGCTTGCGCAGAAGAAAGAAAAAAAAGAGAGAATTGGGTAGCTCAGTGCTGTATCTCCACCGTGGTGTTATAAAAAAAATAAAAATACAATTAGCAAATAATCCACAAACTTAACCAACGGCCGCTGCCACCAGCGTATGAGCGGGTGTTGAGAGTCTGCTAATCTCTTTACCAGAATACGCGTCGGCTCTTCTTGGCTTGCGGATGACTTCGGTAGTATAGCAGACTGAGTCCTCGATATGTGGAAAGGCACACAGAGATGGTCACCCCAGTTTGTCTACTATTGGTAATTGTATTTTTATTTCTTTTATAACATCACAGTGGAGATACAGCACTGAGCTACCAAAAAACAGTTCTCTCTCTTTTTTTCTTTCTTCTCCACCCACAAAAATTTTCCTCTCTTAAATAATCAATCAATAAACTTTATTAAAACTTCCTAACATTAACTCCTGCTTACAGCTCAGGACAATGACGCGCTGGCCTCGCAAAGCATTAAGAGGGGCCGAAAAAAAAACCGTTCTCCTAAATTATCAGTACATAATTCGATGAACAAGGGCGAACGCGAAGGCAGCAAATTCGCTGATCGACAGTAGTAATGACAAGGTTGGGATTGAAGCCCAGTGGGTAGCCCCATTTAATGGTGCAGTCCAATATCATCCTGTTCATAACAAATCATTTTAGAAACAGAAATTCTTTATAGTTTACAGACGTAACATGAAACGAGATGTACAAAGAGTCTTCATGTTGAAAACAAGTGTGATACTAATGTGAAACCGGTTAACTGTGTGCTACATCGTTCGCCCGCACCATTATTGAAGTAGGTATGTATACGATATTATGATTAACCACTGCTCTACTGAGGAAAAATTTAGAACAGTTCATTATCAGTAAATGATGTCTCAGGTATGCCTGCATGAAAGAAAGTCAACTTTCAGTGATCGATGAGATTTGTAAATTCTGCTGTAGTCGGACAAGCAATTTCAAGATTTCTTAACTAATAGTACACTGTGAACACAGCGGACTCTTCATGAAGCTGCGCTGTGTTTTTTTCCCCCATAGCATTGGTTAATGAGTTAATGAGTAAGTCTATCTATGTATCTATTTATCATTGTAAAATAAAGTAGTCTATGATAAATATGGCTACTAATTCTACAAAAATGTGTAATTAATATCTACGGGTTGTGACAGGTTTTTATTATGTTAGAATGTGGACGGTATCTGTAATGTCTGTGCAGAAGCGGTACGTATTCACTTTGCTTTTCCATTTGGCTTGTTATCAGCCAGTCTAACATTTGAAAAAAAGTTTAAAAGATTTATAAATTACCTTTTACATAGGACAAGCAATGCATCATAAAACCACAGGTTTCTGTGAGAGTTTGTCTCCGTGTCAATGCCATGTTGCCTGTATCAGCAAAAACTTATTAATGTAGTTTTTCCAAGCTCAATTTGTTCAAGTCTAAACTCAGCCACCCTGTAAGGTCAAAAACAGCTTTCCAGTCATCTGCTTTTGTTAACAGAGAAAGAGAAAATCATATTTAACAACGATGAAGTTAATGCAATCCACCAAAACAGTAGATCGAAAAGGAAGAATTTACTAGAAAAACCCAAAAGCTGAAGACACCTAGAATGTAAAAGGGTATTATTATTTTTGTTTTGTGTTTGTTGTTGACCTTAATACATACTCTTCATAACTATACCATACAATTTTCTACGTCTGTTTAGTCCTGAGCAGGGTCGCGGGGGTCTGGAGTCTATCCCAGTAAGCATATGAGGCAAGGCAAGAACAATCGGTGGACGGGACGCCAGACCATCATAGGGTAACATACTGTAAAATGTACATCAGATCATTTTATATTGTATCAAAATAATAATCATATGTTAAAAAGTTATTTTCGTTTCTTAACGTTTAATGCATTAAAATGAATGGTGATCTGTAGTACCAGATGATTGGCTCTAGTGGCTTTCTGAATATTTGACCCACAACATGCACTTTTTGGCAGAAAACAAGTCTTTAATTTGATCTTCCATGATGAAGCTGATGGGAATCCATGTTTAGAAGTGTTATTTCAGGAAAATAGAGTACACGTAGAGGGGTGTAGTGTTCTTTCTGATAAAATAAATGCAAATCATCAGCAATCACGGACGAATATTTTTCGCTGTTCTGTGAATATTACAATGACGCTGAAGGCAAAGTACGCTTTTCCCGTGATATTAAAAAAAGTAATAAAAAGTGTACAGTTATTTCGATCCAGGATTAAAAAGTATCAAATCATGTCCCATAAGGTGCTCCTTCTGCCCTTTTGAGCCAATGCCCACCAAAAGGTGTGCGCACGCCACTGCAGAAAGCAACAGTATTATAATAATTTGTCAATAACTAGAAAATCAAAAGGAACTCAAAAAAACATTAACTATAGAGGTTCGATAATGTTATGACATCTACGACGGCTGCTGTACTTTAATAAATGCAGATCATTATAACTTTCAAAGCCGTTCAGATCGGTTTATATTAACACTTAAAAAACAAAAGATGCAAACTGTTTAAATGTTCAATAACGTTAAACTTTCCACTTTTCGCAACGAGGAACATTTTTTAACAAAATGTCAACCCCTACTCATTTTAAATGTGAGCACAGGTTTACTGCCCGACTTATGCTACTCAGTCTGCTACTGCTTTAAATGACCGACTTGCCGTGTAGAGGCTTCTCACCAATATCTCGGCTCTTAGCTATTATTGGTTAGTAGCGCGTCGAGGAGGGGTGGGGCTGTGCGTCATTGCGTCACGGGCGGCAGATGCGTGCGGACTTTGTTCTGGCAGCTCTAGGAGTGTTAGCTGGAAATTATATCGTTTGAGAGCACACAAAGTGAAAGAAAACAGGTATGTATGTAATAAAATCAGTTTACGTCAAACCCGCAAGCAGCTGCGTTTGTATGACTGATGCGTAGCAGCTTTGAACTCTTGACCGAGTTCCTGGGCTACCACTGAGACATGAATGACATTGCCTTCTTAATGACTTCGCTTTGTGTGACATTTTTGCTGCTCGAGTTTTTGAATTGCACGCGTGTGCAAGTCAGCAAGGCGTGTCTGTTAATGTTAAGTAAAGTGCACTTCTGCAGAAAACACTGTGTAGTGGGGCCTCTCCGGTTTCTCCTGTTACTATTTTGGACGCGCCAGTTCGGGGATCCTGCAGATCTGCCCCCTACGTCCACTGTCTGCCTTACGTGTTCAACAAGCTCCCACCCCATAACTACTGCTTCTCAAACGATTCCAGGCACACTGTGCTTGCCCCTATGCCTGGCATCTGCTTCGACGACTCGTGTCCTTTTCCTTATTAATTTCTTAATAATGCCTTAATAGAGGAAATGATTAAAACGTCACACACTTCCTGCATTATTTTTTTAGTGTTTAACGTGCATCGGATATAATGTTGCCCAATTGCAGCTTCACTGGTCTTATGATGAGATCGCTTAATAATATGGACACAGATTCTTTGGGGGGACCAGTGTAGTGTCCATATCATTGAGTTGCTTGGTGAGGCTGCAAAAGTCATGTACCTTGCCAGCGCACCAGTTGTATTCGTGGAAGGTACTCTGGGATGAGATTGAGTGTGACACGTACAATTGTCAGAAAAAAACAATATTTGTCACTTCATATTGTGCTGGCCCCGTGTGTTCAGTATTTTTCAAAGCCAACATTTCCTTATCTTCACTATAATTTCCAAAATTCTGCCACTGAAAAATGTGTGTCTCCTTGCTGGAAGTGCTGCTGCCTCTCACCTTGTATGCATGTTTTCCTTATCTTTATTTCACTCACCCCTCTTTTATAATTTTTTTTTCTTAATATAATATTCTCAAATCTGCCTAAACCAGTTTAGGGTTATGGAATCATATTACACCCTTGTGCAAATTAATTGAAACATACTGCGATTTTTTCACTTTTTCATTGATTGTCATGTTTTTATGCAGGAAAGCTCCAGTTTTGCACTTATTTATTTTGATGTGCATTTACATGTTGGTGGGAATGAATATTTCATTATTGTTTGTCTATCAGATGGCTCAGTAATTGCTCATGCGGAGTCATTACATCAGCCAAGGCTACACCAGACTTATTTTGGTTAGTGAGGCTACTGTTTCATCTGCTAGTTAGTTGTGCTTCAGTTGTTGTGAGAGATGGCCGTGAGCCCCGGAGAGCACAATAAAATCGTGACCCTACACAAGACCAACAGGGACATAGCAAAAATAGTAGGTGCCAGTCTGGCAACCATCAACTTTGTGTTTAAAAAGAAGGAGGAAACAGGATCTATTTCACCAAAATGCAAAGGGACATGTGCTTGCAAGAGGAAAACCACCACCAGAGACAATGCTTATCTACAATGAGAAAATGTGAAAGACCCTCAAAAGACGAGTAATGCATTAAAAGCATAGAGAAGGGAATAGAAGTCAGTTCTTCTACGGTTCGCAGAGAAAATTGGTCAGAAATCCACACATCCTGTAAAAAAATCAACTCCTGACAAAAGTACTGAAACAGAGGTGTTAAAAATGTATTTATCTCAGTTGGAATTCCTTACATGAAATGCTGCATCACAGCTTAGGTTTATTCCCTAATATCTAATTGTTTCAATTTAACCGCTTCCTCCTAAACTCCTCACTTCATCGACCTCCTTTTTCTTGATGTCACTCTGGCCACTTCTTTAATGATCCCCTTAATTGCTACCCATTTTGGATTTCTGTATTGTTATGTAACCTTGTATGTACATTAATCACATTACATGATTAATCTTGTGCTTTTGCAATATGTGTTAGTTGCTTAATAATGACTTTTCTAATAGTATTGCCTGTAAGAGTTGGTACTTTGTGCATAATTAATTTATAGTTTTGTGTTTGGTATTGGTGGGAAAAAAACAGCATGAATTCATATACTTATCTGTATTGTTTCACCAGGCAAGGCAATGGCATTGACGCAGATATCCTCAAACAAGTGCTGTGAAGGTTTCCAAAAGGTGTTTGAGCACGACAGGTAATCATTTTTTGTGTGTGCACTTTCATACTATAAACAAGGCAGATTATCTTGTTTAATAAAATCCTTAAAATATTTAAATTATTTTTACCTTAGTATGTTACTTGTTTTGAGGCCTCCCTACCACACCAAATGGCATCAGAATAAGGACATTTTGTAATATGTAACAGTTCAAAGAAAGATTGCTGACATTAGTTGTGTTTAACTATTAGCTTTAAAGAATGATTTTTTTTTTGTGCTCCAACCAACAGAAATGATCAATTTCCCAGCAACCTGTTGTTTCACCATTTACTAAAGACACAGAACTAATATAAGGACACATTTTAAGGCCAAGAAGCTCTTATTTCTTGTCCCTATACATGACATCTGCCTACTTTTGCCTTCCACGAATTGAATACTTCATAGATTAAGACAATGTGACATTTAAAGATCTCTATATTGATAATGTATTTGCTATTAAGCTCCAAATATAATCTTCCAGTGACACTCTTTTTCTTTGGTATATAAATTAGACACTTAATTAACAGCAGCTTATCAAACCTCCGTCATCTTTCCCCTGCACCTGACCTTGAGATGATACTAACTAGTGTGAATAATGACAGCATCCAGAGCATATTGACAGCTTTCAAGGAACATACCCCTTAATGATTTCAGGGAAAGATGAGAAAAAGTTCTCTCAGTTCACATTTCAGAAAAGGAGTAACATTAATCAACTCATATAATTCATTTTAGTTCAGTATACACTAAAAATGCCACAATTCAACTAAAATAGTTTCTCATTCATTGCAAGGTCACATGTTCTTGGAAAGTCCTACACTTAAACTATTTACACTTAAACACATTTTTGTATTTCATAGATAGCCTTGAATTTAAAACCACTCCCAAAGTCTTTACAGCTAGACCAGATGGAGTACAAATGTGCTATAAATATTAGTTGTAATATTCTTTATCAGACTATGTGCAAGTACACTTCTTTTTCTCACCTTGGAAGAATCCAAATCCACCTTCTGTAATGCAGTGGTAAAGCAGAAGCATTATATCCAATTTTGGGAGGGATTCTTGGCACGGATCTGTTCAGATGTTTTGGAACATTGCAATAACTCATTACTGTATTGTTATTTTCAAGTACACATGCTTTTTATTTTATTTGATGTTTTATCCTGTTTAAAAAACATTTTAGAGGGGTCCTTGTCATGTAGTTGTCTTTGTCAGGCAGGGATGGAGTGCTGAGTTTCATGAATTTTCTTCTGCTGGTGTTTATTTGCCTAGTAGATTGAGTTGTTCTGCAGAGTCTCTGGCTTGTGTAAACTTGTTCAAAAGACTGCAGAACATTATCTGTAAACAAGTTACTAATACTCATTACCCTGCATTTTTACATATTAAAAACTGCATTCCAGAGAATATGGAAGCATGGCTTGTTTGAAATGGTAACAAAAGGTAGTTTTCTGTAACTACGCAGGTACACATTTTTGTATATTATTATTAGAATACACTGAAATAAGTACTTGAGTATTGATCATAACTTTAGTGTGCTTATAAATATAAGCACATTTTCTGTTTTGTTATGGTTTGCGTCATTATGATTTTAGCAAAATTACAGCAATAAGAGATGCATGATGTACAGTAGGGTTTAGTGAATTTGTAGTACTTATTCTTAGGCCAGTGTAAAAGTATTGATTTTCTGATTAATCTGTATTTTTTCTTTAAATGATTCAATATCGATTCTTAAAGGCTCAAGATTGATCTTATGACTCTCTATCCTGCTCAATTATTATATACAGAATTTTGCTTATCTTCATTTTTGGCATCCGATCCAGTAGGTGTCGCTAATACGCATGTTTAGGCCTTCAGCGTTAAA
Organism: Polypterus senegalus; assembly: GCF_016835505.1. Lineage (NCBI taxonomy): Eukaryota > Metazoa > Chordata > Cladistia > Polypteriformes > Polypteridae > Polypterus > Polypterus senegalus. The sequence continues at coordinate 208,977,926 of NC_053155.1, forward strand.
AGCACTTTGCTATCTTGCATAAAATGGCATGTCCTCCTCAATTGAAATCAGTGCCTTCAACATTTAAAATCAGATGTGTGGACTTACTACAGTGCGTCGGTAAAGAATAACTAAAATACATATCAAAGCAATATGTAACCTTGCAACACAGAAGTTAAGTATTGTTGTAACACAACAAATTTGAGAAATCATTTATCCCAACATCAAGTTCCAAACGAGTTGAGCCTAAATAGTCGACACTGGAGATGTCAGGTAGCTCCAAGCTTCCATTTAATTCACCTTGTGCCCAAAAAATAAAAATCTATAGCAGTTTTTAAAGTCGTATGAAAAATTTTGGAAAACCCTCTTAATTCTTTGGATTTTTGGTTATCATTGGCTGAGCTTTCAAAGTAGCAACTTCCTTTTAATATATGACATGTCTTATGGAAACAGTAGTATTTCAGCAGTTACATTAAGTTTATTGGATTAACAGAAAATATGCAATATGCATCATAACAAAATTAGACAGTTGCATCAATGTGGGCACCCCAACAGAGATATTACATCAATACTTAGTTGAGCCTCCTTTTGCAAATATAACAGCCTCTAGATGCCTCCTATAGTCTTTGATGAGTGTCTGGAATCTGGATGGAGGTATTTTTGACCATTCTTCCATACAAAATCTCTCCAGTTCAGTTAAATTTGATGGCTGCCGAGCATGGACAGCCTGCTTCAAATCATCCCATAGATTTTTGATGATGTCCAAGTCAAGGGACTGTGACGGCCATTCCAGAACATTGTAGTTCTCCCTCTGCATGAATGTCTTTGTAGATTTCAAACTGTGTTTTGGGTCATTGTCTTGTTGGAATATCCAACTCCTGTGTAACTTCAACTTTGTGACTGATGCTTGAACATTATCCTGAAGAATTTGTTGATATTGGTTTGAATTCATCTGACTCTCAACTTTAACAAGGGCCCCAGTCCCTGAACTAGCCACACAGCCCCACAGCATGATAGAACCTCCACCAAATTTGACAGTAGGTAGCAGGTGTTTTTCTTCCGCCATACAAAGCGCTTTTTGTTATGACCAAATAACTCAATTTTTGTCTCATCAGTCCAAAGCACTTTGTTCCAAAATGAATCTGGCTTGTCTAAATGAGCATTTGCATACGAGCGACTCTGTTTGTGGCGCGAGTGCAGAAAGGGATTCTTTCTCATCACCCTGCCATACAGATGGTTCTTTGTGCGCATTGTGCTGAATTATTGAACGATGTACAGATACACCATCTGCAGCAAGATGTTCTTGCAGGTCTTTGGAGGTGATCTTTGGGTTGTCTGTAACCATTCTCATAATTCTGTGCATATGCCGCGCCTGTATTTTTCTTGGCCTGCCAGACCTGGGTTTAACAGAAACTGTGCCTATTGCCTTCCATTTCCTTATTACATTCTTGACAGTTGAAACTGACAGTTTAAACCTCTGAAATAGCATTTTGTAGCCTTCCCCTAAACCATGATACTGAACAATTTTTGTTTTCAGATCTTTTGAGAGTTGCTTTGAGGATCTCATGCTGTCACTCTTAAGAGGAGAGTCAAAGGGAAGCACAACTTGCAATTGACCACCTTAAATACCTTTTCTCATGATTGGGCACACCTGTCTATGAAGTTCAAAGCTTAACGAGCTAATCCAACCAATTTGGTGGTGCAAGTAATCAGTATTGAGCAGTTACATGCACTCAAATCAGCAAAATTACAAGGGTACCCAAATTTTTGCACACCCAGTTTTTCACATTTGATTTAATTTCATACAACTAAATACTGCTTCACTAAAAATCTTTGTTCGGAAAACACCCCAGGACTCAGATATTCCTAGGAAATGAAAGACATACCACTGTTATCTTTTTGTTGAAAGTAAATTATTATGCAGGCTGAGAGGGGTTCCCAAACGTTTCATATGACTGTATCTGTAAAGATACAAGACCTTACATCATTGTTGAAAACGAGGGCTTTTGATACATGATAGAATTTTGAACTGCGGTATGTTATACCTAACAGAAAGCAAATGTGTGAAGTTGTTGTTCCTAGGCTTTATATAGATCTTAAGCAAAATCTTCCCCACTTCTCTTAGGTCAGTAAAGAAAACTGCCCAACCAACAGCAGCTGAACATCCAGGGCTACTGATTCCTATCTGACAATCGCGTGTCACTAAATTAAAAATGACTAGGCATCTGTGGTGGATGTGTTGTATATAAGCGAGTTGCATGGCAGTCATACCTGGAGCAACCTCACAGCGTATATGCAAAGCTGCCGAGATAGTTGGCTGTTGTTCCAAAAACCTTTCTAGCATTTCCAATGTGCTGTTCCATCCCATGACCATATCAATCACAACTTTGTGTGTTGGCAAGTCTAATAAACATTGCTTCTCTTTAAGCACGTGGCTAGTTATACTACTATGGTGGAAACAATTTTGCAATGTGCCTCACCGGGCCGAGCAATCAGCCAATTGTTGGATTTTTCATAGCATCATTTGATACAAATTGACATTGTGCAGCGGTACAGCCATTGTGAAGTAGCTCCCTAGGATGTACCATACAGATCATATCAGTAGTGTTGTCAGTCACGGTGGCTGATTCTTTGTCTCTTATATTCCATTCACCCAACACAACTGTCTATAGCAATTAGCTGTAGATCCTCATTGTAAAACAATTCTTTTTTTGTCTGAAGAGAAACTGTGAGGGCACATTTTTGAGACTGGTTAAAGTGAACGTGAGCAACTAAAGATATGTGTAACTTATAAAATTGTAGAAAGACATGTCTTCCTGTTGTATCTTTAATTTCAGCTAATTCAAGATTAGTTTAAATTTCTAATAGGGGAATAAACTTGGCTAGGTTTAGTTGAAGGGTGTCTACATGGAGATTCATAGCACGCAGATAGGTAACTGAGTAACATTATTTAAGAAGCAATATTTGATTATTTTATTACAATATTATTTGCAAGACGATATAGATGTTTTATAATGTAGATGTCATTACATTGTATTAAAACAAGGAGCCTCCAATAATGTGTGGACTCTGATATGGCGATACATACGTTAGTTAAATTCTGAATTTTGAGTACAAAATTCATCTTTTTTTTTCTTTTTAAAAGATCAATGATGCAATGATATTTTGTTCCCCATCTTCCAAATAATTGATGTTAACTGTTAATTAGTAATGAAATATTTCTTCTTAAATGTCATTCCAGACACCCTTCAAATGAAGTGTTATTGAAATTTGTCACATTATGGTAATGTTCTCTGTTCATGGTTAAGTAATCTCTAAAAAAAGCCAGAGCTTGAAATATATCAGTTTGTGTTAATTCAGTTAAGATAAAATCAAAACTGAATCAGGACATCAGTGCCAATACCCAGCTCTACTTGTTCTCACTCTGTGTGTGTGTGTATATATATATATATATATATATATATATATATATATATATATATATATATATATATATATATAATCTATCTATCTTAATTAAATATTGAGGATTGTGCTTATATTTTACCTTTATTTTTAAAGCACAGAGCTAAAATGTAGAATGAGATTTGGAATTTATCTTCCTCCAAAGGCTGAAAGTGGAAGATGTCCCGTCATGTACTGGTTGTCTGGTAAGTTGTACATATAGTATAAGGCACTGCTGTTTGAATTGAAAATGAAAAAATAATTTTGAATAATAATGACAAATGTGTTGACAAAGCATTTAACAAAGTTTAAATTTATGTAAACACTGATAATTGTTATTACATATTTATTTCAATATTGTCTCTGAAGTTCTGATTTATTTGCCTTTTTATTTGTGCAATGTAGGAAGAGCGCCTACCTTACGTTGAACAGTAGTTACAATGTTCCACATTCCTGGCTAATACATAACTAGCCTGATTATTTTTTCATAAGGGCCCAATCACACCTAACCGTTTTTCTCGTGTTTTAGCACTAGAACAGGAATGCATCTAAAACATTTGTAAAGTTATTTGCCATTATTTTCTATTACACTGTTCACACCTAAGCATTTTAGCAGAGAGAAATTTAGAAAGCTCCTCCGCAGGATTTCAAGTGTTTCAGGCCAAATGCTTGTTCCATTGACATCAGTTGTAATGCTCATAAAATGCTGGCAAAAGAAAACAAAACAATGTTTTTTACAGAAAGTCAGTACCTCATCCTGGATAAAACGGCTCATTAAAACTAGAAAAAAATGCCAGTAAGTATTGTCATGCACGTGTGTGCATCGGTTTTTAGTGACAGTTATTCAGGGACAGATTAAGGTACTTAGTTTGCAACCAAGGGACAATAATTCAACAAAAGTTACAGGTATACATTTAGTTTTAATCAGGTTAAAGTTTAGTACAGACATTTTAACGAATATGCCAGTGGCGGTTTGTAATGCAGGGTGCTGCCCCCCTCCAAATATTTTAAAAATTCCATTTAAATTAATTAGGTAAAAATAAATAAGCATGAACTAAATTTGTTTATTTGCACAACCTGTCAGCGCATGTCAACATCCATCAAAAACTGGTTCTGACTTGTATTTGTCTAAATTCTATGTGAACACCTATATTTCCTGAGTGAAGGATGCCAGGCAGATGAGAGTCTATGTAAGTCCTTGAACTTTAGGTTAGCAGGGGACCTGAGGCTCCCCTTTAATTGGTTGCTTTCAGATTTTTCCGGGGATGTAGCTCTTTGCACTCCAAACAGTCCTACATTTATTGGTAGTGAACCAGTGTTTTTTTATTTATCAATCATGGATGCACCATTTCTTATTCACATCAGTGGTTCACAGTTCACACCCGCCATTAATGTTGCTACAGATGAGCAAGTGCTACTTTACAGTGATGGGAACTTCAAGTGGAACTTCAGAAATCAAAGAAATTTTTTTTTTTTTTAACAAAATACCCCTTCATTAATTGTGATCAAGGAGAAGCTTACACACAAACTTTTTCCTGCTCTTGTTATGAGAAATGGAGTTGGCTAACTGGATAGGGTGTAAGTAATGTCTTTTTTTTTTGGTTTTCCTGTTTGCTGTTTCAAAGTGTTGTTACCGAAGTGTTGTAGACAGCGTTGGGGGTATGAGACTTAAATATCTTTCTGACAAATGCTAGTGGCACGAAACTAGTTGCAGTCATCTAGAATTGACTGTTATTATTGTTGAACAGCTAGAAGTTTACAGGATTGGCACAATGAAGAGGAAACCAAAAATTGACACCTCCTATCCACAGTAATTGACTGTGTGAAATTTTGTAGAGCACCTGAATTGGGTTTGTGTGGCCATAATGACAGCAAACAGTCCGATAAGCCCGGGATTGTCCATGGGTTGGTGGATTTTGTAGCCTGTCTTGATGGAGTGTTGATAGAGCACCTTGAGAATGCTACTGTATTTAATGGAACGTCAGAAACTTTACAGAATAAGCTTTTGGACTCCCCAGAACTCCTGATACCATGCGTACATTTTCTGACTTAATTAAGAAAGTCGCCTCTGTTCGGACTCGGACTTGCATTTGGGAAGTGCAGTCATCTGCGGGTGTTTTTTATATTGTCATAGACCTGCATTTTCCTTTAATATTTCATTTTATTAAATGTTTTATTGTTCAACACTTTGTGACTTTTGTCTTTTTGTGCTTTGCAAATAATTTTTTACTTGAAAAAAAAAAATAGGTGTTTGCCACAAGTACAAGTAAACCAAAAAAGTGTCACTTCAGTATTGCTAATGGAGCTTGTGCAACTTTTCAGAATTTCAGTTTTAAACGTGTTGTTTCAAGTGAGATTTGGGTTATATAAACAATTTATGACACTTGACATGTGATATGAAGTAAATATGTTCAAGTTCTGTTGTGACTCTGAAAATATGTACTTTTTTAAAATGATCCGTCTGCAACCCATTAAGAAGCCTAAATTTCAAACTCTTAATCCATTGGTGTCCTGCAGCCTATCAAACATTAGAGATTTATGTATTTTCCACATATTAGTAAGTTTTTCAAAGTACATTAAACCTTTCTCAGAAAAGCCATGACTCAGGAAAGGCTGAATGCATTGGCCATGCTGTCAGTGGAAAAGACACTGGTGACTGAAATGACTCAATTTAATCAGAAAGGAACTGAGAAATTATCAGGCCTGAAGAAAATGAAAGCAAAAATTCTGTTCAAGTAGTGCTACTGGACAGGGTATAGGCAACATTATAGTTTGTGTGTGTTTTTTCTTTTCTTTTTTCCAGAGCTATCAAGTGCTGATTCAGTTTGCCCCAAAACCTTCCAATTTTTTTCACCAGCTGCCACTGAAATAGGCTGAGTGGTAACACAGAGCTCTTCCTCACAGTGGCATATGACGTTAGTGTGTTCTCCCCGTGCACTTCTGGATTGATTGGTATTGTTGAGCGTGTTAAAATGAGTATTATTACTTATTTTAACACTTATCAAACTGTGTAAATGATACTTCTCAATTGTGAAAATACTTGTAGTACTTTGTGAAGTAAATAACATCAATCCTCTTTTTCTACTTGCAATATGAGCCACTGGGTGTACGCTGGCCACTCTGCCACCAGATCACATTGTTTCAATAGATCTGTAGCAAATAAATGGATTAAAACTGAACAAATACTATATTAACATGTTTCAGTTACCAGGTTGCATACAGTCCACTCTCTTCTGCTTGGCTATAGGACTGGGCCCTGAAAATGACTGGTGCACTGTCTACCATGTGTGCTTCTTGTCTTACACCAAGTGCTGCTTTGATAATCACTGGCTCCTAGGGCCCCTAAACTGGGCAGATTAAATGTACCTCTCATCACTTGCAGGATTAAATATGTGAATACAACATGTTTAATTCTTTTGAGTTGGCTACCTCTGCGCACAACAACCCCTTCCTCACTAGCTGTTCCTAGACGAGTGGATCATGACCTTGTATGATTCTGCACCAAAAGCAGCAGGCAATTATTTTTTGTTTTGACGAAATAACACAATGATTTTTTTCCCCACAGTTCTTTACTTACGTGCTTATTGACACCCATGTGAAATCCTAGAATTTTTCAGGATGTTGCCAGAATTTGTCCTCTTGACTCACTTTGCTGCAGAACAGGGTGAATACAATTTGTTCACTCATGATGCTGGTGACACCTGCACTTCAGCACTGTGATCGCCAGGATTAATAGCACTTGAGGACATTCTGGAAAAACAACACTCCCCTCACAAACCTGGAAAATGTCAATATGTCAATATTTTCACTGCAAAATGATTCTCTGAAAATGTTGAGAAAAACTTGAAAACATTCAAAAAGCACCTGAAAAACGGCTGAAGAAACTCCCCAAAAACTTTTGAATAAAGCTTGCCTTTAAAAAGCTTGAAAACCACTAAACAAACGCTGGAACTTTACAACGCTCACATGTGAATGGGCTTTAAGACTGAAATTCTTTTCAGAATTAACTTTTATTATTGTCTCTGAAACCGCTGTGGCACTACTTTAAAATGATGAATTAGAGATATAATATTATATTAATACATAATAAAATAACAAAAACTAAAAATATAACAGTCCTCGATAATACAAAAGCATTTTTTCCCAAAACCTTTCCTTAGAATATACTGCATATTTTACATCTCCTCTAAACATTTGTTAAATTTAAGGAATTCTTCTTGACTTTTGTTGTAGGCTTAACATGCACTGAGCAGAATTTTATAAGCAAAGCAGGAAGCCAGCAAGCTGCTGCTGAGCACGGAATCATCATCGTTGTTCCAGACACCAGCCCTCGTAAGTAAGAAGTGATCTTTATTAGAGTTTCCAGATTTGTATTGATGGCTTTTACCACCCTGTTAAATATAATGTTAATACTGTATTCTCTGTGCTAAAGATGGAAGGATACAGAACCCAAAGCTATGAAGATTTGTGTTTTTTTAAAGTTGTGGTTTATTATTCAAAGAAAAAAAAATAGCAAGATTCTGTAATACTGCTTGTCATAAGCTACTTTCTGCCTCAGGAAAGTGAACCAGAGTTTGGCATTGCGTTTATTTCAGTTCTTTAGAACTGTTCAATAGTCTAAATAAATTATAAAATAAACATTTCGGAACATACTTGCTGTGAGCTCTAAGATACATAGCACAAATTATTTACATGTACTTAAAGTTCTGAGTAAAACAGCAAAGTATTGTGAACATTTTTAAGCAGAACATTTATAATAAAAAAATTCAGTTTGAGACAAGATATGTTTAATTTATAGTTAAATTTTAGTTTATATTCTTTAATTATGACCTGCAGTGTTCAGAAAATGTTAACAGATTTTTAAAAAGTTCAGTGTTTACTTCAGCTGTGGGAAGAAGCCAAGTTACCAATAGAAGTACCATAAATATATGTGGTGAATGTGCAAAATCCATACAAATAAGTACAAAATTGATGCAAAATTTCAGGTGGATGTAATATTGAAGGAGAGGATGAGAGCTGGGACTTTGGCACCGGGGCTGGGTTTTATATCAATGCAACTGAAGACCCCTGGAAAACCAATTACAGAATGTACTCTTACATTACAGAAGAGGTATGTGAATATGTTACTGTCTAGTGGTTGAAACATTTTTATAGCTTCCAGTGCTACTGAATATAATGATATATCCTCACTAGTGCATTAAAAGAGAACACTATTAAACATCTTTTTTTTCTGATTGCAGGGCAGAAACTTAAAATAAATATGGCACTACAGTATAGGCAGACCTCAGGTTGCGACTGTCTCGACTTACAGCTGTTCTACAGATGTGATCAAGCACATAAAATCCCTAGATTTTTCAACTGAATTTCAACTAATTTTTATCTAGCGACTTCAGTTATTTACTTGCTAACAAAGGAAACTAGCTTTAGCGTGGATGAATATTTACAGCTTTTGTTGATGTGTCACTAAATGTAACCAGTGGTATGCACACTGCTTAATAAGCTCCAGTAAAGGTTAAACATTTGGTTTGAAAAATAGGTCTGCTGTTGTTTAAAATCGAGCTGTAGGCCTGTTAACAGAATCGAAAATCCTAAATCATGCCTTGCCTGTACATCTTTGGGTTTATATTTGGGGCAGGGGCCTTGTCTTGAAAAGGTTTGGTAGCCTGTGTAGTAGACTAATATAAAAGGGAGAAGGGATGCCACAATAAAGGGACTGCTTTTGCATTACAGGTTGTGTTGTGTCTATAGATGATCAAATTCTTTGCGTTAAACAATGAAAGAATATAATAATTTGTGTGTTAAGTATGTTTAAAATAATATTACTCTAACAAGTGTGTGAGTTTTTTTTTATTACTAAGTAACTAATTTTGCTGATAAATGCAAGATCATTTATTTATGAAATATAATAACTGCAGGATATGTGAAAAAACATTGTATGTTTTAAATGTTTTATCCTTATCAAGACAAAATATGTGCACTAAATCAATTACTTCCTGTTCAAGGAAAATCAACTATAAGTTTTAGATGAACAAACCTCAGCATACTGGCAGAATTAAGGGGTCCATGAGTAATCTACAGAAAATTGTTGGGGGTGGAGGGACCCTGCAGCATTGCAGTAGAATAAAAAATAATCAGATCTACGACTGCAGTGTTTAAAAATGTGCAGTGTAGCAACTTGACCATATGCTCTGGTATTCCTAGTCATATTTATTTTAAAGCCTGAAGCATTAGTAATTTCCTAGGCATTGTCTCAGGTTGTTTTTCTATGTTTTCAAAATTTCCTTTACATGTTTAACTTTTAGCTTCCTCGCTTGATAAATGCAAACTTTCCAGTAGACCCTGAAAGGATGTCCATTTCTGGTCACTCAATGGGTGGCCATGGTGCTTTGATTATTGCTCTGAAGAATCCTGGAAAGTACAAGGTATATTTTTAGCACATTATTTTTTAGCACTTTTTAATACTCAGAAATGATTAATACATTTTACAGCACAGTTAATTTATGTAGCATAGTCTTCTGGACAGTGGAAAAAAATGAGAATAGATATTTTGCAGAGTTCAGAAACTACAACTAACTTTGTTTAGAAAATGAAAGATGCCACAAAAATCAAGAGTTTTCATTTTGTTCAGAGAAGTTGGACCTTGACTTTCTTTTTTTCTTTAAAGACAGTATCAGCTTTTGCACCAATCTGCAATCCCATGCAGTGTCCTTGGGGTCAAAAAGCTTTCACTGGATACTTAGGACCTGACAAGTCCAAGTGGGAGGTACGTTTTGAAAGTCATATTTCACAGTTTTTTCTTTTTTTAATTAGTTTATGATGGACAATGCTTGCTGTTGTTGTACTGACCCCATGGCACTAAACGTTTGCAGTTAATGAATATTATGAGCACAGTGAAGTACAGGCAGTCCTCATGTTGAGAATTTCAATCTAACTGCTAAAAAATGCAGCAGACTAATAGAAGTGCATTTTTTCCAAGTAATAACCCATCATGTTTCTTGTTTTTGCATGTGAGCCACTGTTCATGCCTTATCCACCTGTTAGACCAAGATTTCCAGATGGCAAAACACTACTAATCGTGCCTTGCCAAGACTGTCAGCAAATAATTATAGTTATTTATTTTTTTAATTAGAGATATTTGGACTGTTAACCAGTAATTATGAATTTAATTGTTAGAAAACCTATGAATATAATTATCCTCATACAAATGAAAAATACTATTTGAATGGTATGTGCACTTGTGCCTACTATGATGAGGTGGTTCAAAGAAGCAACACACTAAGCTGGGCTGGGATGGATATCCTCACTGCCTTAACTTTTTGAACCATTTTGTGGGCATTTCCCACATGCTGTTATTCCAGCAGAGAGTGAGAAAAATAAAGAAAGAAAAATCCTCTTGTGTGTCATGTGTCTTCTCCCAGCAGGCTGCACTTTATACAACTCCGGTTGAAGGTGCCAAACTTGCAATCTGACCATATGCCAAACCTTCTCAACTGGCTCCTGTTGATCTGGAATAAACAGTGGTTTTGTGTTGAGCTCTACATCATATCACACAGTGTGTGTGTGCTCAGCAGCCTTGTGCAGTATAATTGCACTCTATCTGCTTTAACTAGTGATGTAATTCTTTCAGTCACTGCTACCCTTAACTTGTAACCATAGGTAAGCATGGCAATCTAGAGAGACTTGTAAATGAAATGCTACATTCAATGACTTGGCTCTGGCTTCATTATTATGGTCCGAAGCAATTTTCACAAAATTGCTGTTACCGCATTGGTTTGTTAGTCAAATTCCCAACCTCCTCTACCCTCACTTGTTAACAACACTGGGAGGTACTTGTACTCTTCAGCCTTCTGGAAGCTGCTGCCCTTTTACAGCAAAAGAACAAGTCTCTGCTTTCCAGAGAGAATCAAGACTTATGATCCAGACGTGTTGATTCTCATTCCACACAGCTAAGAACCATTTCTTAGTTTCCCAGACTAGATGTGCTCCCAGCCTTAGCTGTGCTTTGAAATTCCACACATGAAAATCACAAATAGATTAAAAAAAAAAGTTACCCCTTTGTGTAGTCCCCAATCCACTTTAAATTATCTTACCATAATGACATTTATGTGATCTTAAATCTAACTTTGCAAATACAGGGACCTAACGACATGAAGCAGTCGGACTCGAACCCAATATTTTTGAAGCACTTCCTCCATGATACTACTAGGGATGTCACAATACCTGAATTTTTATTGTAGCTATTAATATCAGTGAAATTTAATACCACAGCAAAAGCAGGAATCCCATTCAACCTACTTTACTATATTAAAAAATAATTCATTAACAAATGCAAATTCATACGATATATGGGCAGCCTTCGGATAACTTTTTTTTTATTATTATTACCTTCAGTAGTCAACAATACTGTACTTTTATTCTGTAACACAGTATAAAATATACAATGATTAACATTGACAGCAGCTTTAAAAGTGTAGGATAAGCTCCAGGGAGTTACCTATCTACCATTCAAGTAAACTGGTACTGACATTCTTAAATATCTAAATACAATAAACTTTCTATTCCATAGTTTTCCATGCAGAACCATAGAAGTGCCATGAAAAAATAAACTATGGCTCCAAAGGAGAACACTGACTAACTGACTATGCTGTGAATTGTCACAATAACCACCATGATCATTTTATGTGCTGAGACCGTTTAGTAATATCAGTGCATCAGAAGTGTTATACTTGACTCCTTCACATTTCAGTATTTAAAAATAAACCTGTTTAGTCCTGAGGAGACTGCATGCCAGGTCTTCAAAATCCTCAAAGGCATTGATAAAGTAGATCTAGCAGAATTCTTTAAACTTAATGGTGAATCACGTACTCAAGGCCAACAGTAGAAATTAAGAGGAAGTGAATTTAAGACTGAAGCCAGGAAGCATTTCTGCAAAATGGTAAGGACACTTTAAGAAGCTGTGGCCTTAGACAAAAGTGTAATTTTGCACTTAGCCATAGCAAACCTATGCAATATGGTAAAGTTTACTTATGCTAGAGACACAACATCAGCATACGCAAAAATAAATCTGATTTATAAAATCATTTTGAAGTTCATTTATAAATCTCAATTTTTATGTATGCGCTCATGAACTGCTTTGGCTTTAAAACCAGACTTTTAAGATGGTGTTATTCCTTCTCTGGGTCTACCTCGCAGGAGAGACACCTGGGTAGGTATGAAGATACCCAGAAGCTCTAAGTTTGGCACTGGATAAATTTCCTGGTGGACAAGATATTCACCTCAAAGCAAATTTGAGCTACACATGTATAAAATCTTGACTATTCTTTGTGTGCATAATTCAAAAAACAATTTAGAGTATTTTTTAGTGTTCATAAGAGAACCACCTACTCACTGTCTTGCCTCTGAGCAATCTCAGTCATTCCCCACTTGTGCAGTGAAGGGGTGTGAGTGGAAGGAATGACTTGCCTTTTCTGGTCTTAATCGGATTTTGTTGCTGGTCATAGTTTGTCTAAATTGAACTCCAATGGCCAAACAGAAGGAAAAATGAATTGCAATAACTCCCGTTGAAATCGGATAAGGCATGCCAGCAGCAGCACTTGTGAAAACAGTCCAAGTGTCTTGACAGCATGGTGTTTGTTGAGCTTCGGCCCTTCTCCAAGTGGAGTTATATGACTTGATATTATCAATACAGATGTGCCACAGTGAGAGTCACTCCAGCTCTCTGAATTTAAAGCTGCAATGCAGGGGCTGCCCAAGCAAAAGCTTAAATAAAATAAAATAGTAAAAATCACACATAAATTAATCTTTACTTTCACATGTTATTTATTTTTATAGGAGTATGATGCCACTATCTTGGTGAAATCTTACTCTGGTCCACAGCTAGATATTCTCATTGACCAGGGTAGGGATGACCAGTTTCTTGCTGCAGGGCAGTTACTTCCAGACAACTTTATTTCTGCGAGTACAGAAAGGAAGATTCCGTTGGTATTCAGACTGCAACAGGTGAGTGTGATTTTACTGCTGTTTTTTTCAACTAAAGTCTTCATATACTTAGTCCATAATATATGCCTCGGTTAATTTATAGTATTTATTTTGTCACCATTTATTCATTTTTTTTTTTTAAAGTACTCAGCAAGCCGGAAGCAGGAAGTCTGAGACCGCCACAGATCAAATGCACTCGCCCATACACAGTTGTTGGTCCTAAATTGTGAGAAACACAAGACATATATTTAGTTATTCTTTTTCACTTACATAGAAATACTCACTTATCTATTTTCTTATTCTTTTCAATTAATTGGTAATACAGCAAAAAATAACTTTGTAATGTTTTCCATTAAAAATGAATTTTACCAAGAAATTTTAGATTTTGCGTAGCTGCATGTTCTCCGGGTGTCCGGTTTCCTTCTACCATCCAGACATGCAGGTTAGGTGCATTGGCGATCCTAAATTGTCCCTAGTGTGTGGTTGTGTGTACACTGCAATGGGCTGGCGCCCTGCACGGGAATGTGTTCCTGCCTTGTGCCCTGTGTTGGCTGGGATTGGCTCCAGCAGTCCCCCATGACCCTGTGTTAGGATATAGCGGGTTGGACAATAGATGAATGGATGGATATCTGTTGCTTTCTGATTTGTAGAACCATCATTATGTGGTTTAATAAATTCTCATTCCAAAAGGATGTTTTTTTCCTCCTATATTCCATGTAATAAAATGTTTTGATGACACCAGCAGTACATTGTTGATGTAAACTGGATGACCGATATGCATCTACTCAACAAAGTAGGCAGCAGTGCACATTAACTTTCTCCAGCAAGTAACCCTGTAACTTCATGGTCCATAATTTAAATACTTGCCCCCTTTATTTACTCCTTAACTGAAATATACTAAGCTAGCTGTGCTACCTGTCTAAGGCCGACTGAAATCTAAATAGTCCACCTAGACCATGCAATGCACATATCTCTGTCATATGCTATTTGGTATGGGATTCATAAAAGCAGTGTTAATGTTTGCGATGCACCATTTGTTGGAATGACAAATGCAGTGCTTTTTATTACTAAAAATGTTTGTGATATGCCGTCATTTTGGAGTGACAGCGACACAGTTACTGGATGGACACACAGACACATCTTTTTCTTAAGTTGGATTGAAAACCAAAATATGGTAAACTGGAAGGAAAAAAAGAAAAAGGTAATTTTCTTCATTGAAGAAGATAGTAGTCAGTTGTACATACGCTGTGGTTAAGGAACCAGCAGGACTGTTAGGCAAGCCATCTAGATGGAGCAGTGCACCAGAACCAGTTTAGGACTTTAGGTAGACTTTTTTTATTCCAGAGGGAAATTTGTTTGTGCCAGAAAAGTACAAAACATAAAACACTGTTACACAGATACAAGACAATAAGTAAATCTCAATTAGTGTAACCATAAGTACACATACTCACATTAAAAAGAATAATTACCTTTATAGTAAACATAATATACAGAATTCAGCAGCATCCCTACAAAAAAACAGAATTTAAAATGCTTTTAGCTGTAGTTATGAAATAGTTGTTAATGTAATGTAATAAAATAGTTTCTCTTTACCCTTGGGGTCCTAATTCTGTAGCCTGACGGCAACTACTGAAATTCAGGAAAAAGAGGATGGCTACTGCCTGAAAAAATCAAGTCGGTTTACTTTCTAACCTGTTTGTAATACAGCATAGTGAGGTCTGCAGTAAGCCAATAATTTTACTGCTACAATGACAGTGTTGTTAAGATGGTTTATATTCTGTATGTGAAATGTTTCTGATCCCTCTCACTGTTTGAGACGTCGGTTTTCATTCTTAATGTTTAGTCCAAAAAACTGTGACAAATGCTGACTTGGATGAACAAGTATTGGTTTGCCACGTAATCTTCCTGAATATAAAGTGTGGTGGTTATTATTGACTCGTATGAATAACTCGAGTCAGTTGGAAAAATGAAGCAAAACTTAATATTTCCTTTGCATGGCAATTCCGATGAATCACTAATTATTTTTAAGATTTACTCTTGACAGATTTTTCTTGTAAAGAAAAGTGTGATTAGTGCTTTTTTTAACTAGTTTTATACTTTTTTGTCTTTTAGGGATATGACCACAGTTATTACTTCGTGTTTTCATACATGAACGATCACATAAAGCACCATGCAAAGTACCTGAATGCTTAAGAATTTCACCAGAGGAATTTAAGGAGTAGCCCGTCACTGGTCACTCATCACTTTGCTATTTTTGTAAGACAGAGTCCATCCCTTGATAACAAGGATACATTGCTGTGCAGTTTAAATACCTTCTGATTGGTAAAAATAAAAAAAAAATGCATCAATAAAATATGGTGTTTTCATTTTCTGTATTTTCCTTTTTATAAGCACATATCATTATTCTGATTTTAAGAACATATTCAGAATGACACCCTGCTGTTGCATTTTATCAAAGACATAGCTTGACAATAGACATCAGTGGCGAAACTCGGATTTCTGTGAACACTCAATGGAAATGCTGAACTATTCACAGTGGATTCATTTTTAAAAATGCCTTAAACTACTCACAGGAAGGATTGCTTGAGTGAAAAGAATTAAATAAAACCGTAGATAAGAAGAGTCGCTACAAATTCATAGGCATGTGGATGGGAATCAATATTTAAAATCTACTTGTTGGCAATAAATAAAACCTGGCATATAACTATTCTGTATATTTCAAATGAGAAAACTAGAAACAAAGTAAATACAGGTTTGTAACTAATGTACACATTTGTGTACCATTATTTAAAGAAAAAGCTGTTCACAAAATAGACTTACCCCGACTGCCTGCCTTTTGCTTTGCCTGTGTGTTGAATTGTTCTGTAGGTGACTCTTAGCTGAAACACTTACCAGTCAGCACCGCCATCACTTCTAATCAGACAGCCACAGTGTGGGGGTGAGAAGCTGTGTTGTCCATCTTTACAATCAACCAAAACATTTGGACAAAAGACAAACTCTTCCACTCAGGTATGGGGGGAAAAAGGCAGACGCTTAAGTGCTTGTTACAAAGAAAGGTTTTTAATGTTTAAGTGATTTGTATTATACACACTATATACAGTAAATAAGGAAATGGTACAAATGGAGGGGTAACACTGTACATATGAGTGCTGTACAAAAACCTTTTGAAATTACAAAGCCAAACTAAAGACAGTTTCATAAAAAGCAGTAATACAAAATATTTCACATACTTTATATAATACAGTCAACTTTAAACATACATAAAACTTATTTTATATAATATATGGCTATTAATATGTTTAAAAACAAGTGTCAGATTCACTTTACATTAAAGCAAAAAGTCACAGGAAAACAGTGTTTTTACTCAAGATGCAGCAATTTGCATTTTTTCAAATATCAATTAACAGCAGTAAGCAATTAATTCAAAACTAAATTTTGTCCCTTTTTGTTTTAAATAATTCTTTAAAGTGCAGGTTGCTTCATCACCAAGCCAGCTAGCTACTGCAGTACAGATTTAGGAAGCCATGTGGTAATCTTGTGCAACTTTCAAATGCACCTTGCTTTAATTAGTGTTCAAAAACAAATCTGCAAATGATGCAAAAAGAAGCCAAATCCCACACTAAACTTCAGTATAAGCATCATTGTTTAGATGTAAACAAAGCCATTGTTTGTTCTTAGCATTTACAATACGACAAATGCCCCAATGTCTGGCTGACATTAACAAAACAAGGTTCTTCTATCTGCCAGTAAAGCACTACATAAACCCGCCGTATTAAAATATTACTAATCTTCCTCACCACTTACAAGTAGAAACTCCTGTAAAAGAGATTTTATAGACAGAGGCCTGTCTTCTGATACTTAAAGGGCTGTGATTTTGTGAGTAAATAGGCAATGAAATAGCAGTACAACTAAGCCTTTACCATTTGAAAGCTGTGCGTCTGCTCTGTAATAGTTATGCCTTACACTTGTGCAATTCATTTAGCAGATATTTCAAATGACCTTGCAAAACATCACTTAAATGGTACGCTAAACATTCAGTATGGCTATTGTCTCCTTTTTATATTCTGAACATCCTCATTAAGCATTCTGTTGACGAGCTAATCTGTGCTTTGTACAAAAACTGAAACCTGATGGGCCATGAAGCAAGACCACAGAATGGGGTGGCAAATTTGGAAAGTCGTGTATTTGTAAAAAAAAACAGAAAAAACTTAATGTAAATATTCTCTGTAAACTAAAAATAAAAATTAATAAGTGCTAATATGTCATACCTTGAAATCAGTTTGTTCAGTTTTTAATCCTAGTACAGGTTGTGCTTTATATATTTGTGATTTGTGATATAGTTATGATGTTTTAAGTGAAATGGATGTCTGAATGAGTAGGCAGTGGGTATCTTTAAAATCTGCCTGAATTTGTTAACTTAGTAAGCGTTTTTTTTTTTTGCTGCTGTATGAACATTAATACTGTTTTACCTCAGTAAATTCACAGCTGATTCTTTCCTTGAGGACTCACGATTTTACCTCTTAACACTAGAGTTACCAGAGTCTACGAAAAAACTCGTAGATCCGGCCCACCTTAAAACCTTTCGCACATCTCCGCCAGCGTCCTTTGTCCTGTAAATGTGCCGATAAAGACAAGCTGCTGGCTATTCCATCCCCCCACTGACTTAGAACGTGCATGAACTTCTCTCAGCTCAGTATTACTTTGTGAAAGTGTTTATTTGATGTTTGGACTTCATGCTTCACACATTCTATAGTTTATGCCTACATTTTGTAACATTTATTACTAAAATATGAAAAGGTTTCTGTTTTAACAATGTGTTTACATAGATTACTGTAGAAATGGAACACACATGAAATGCATGCGTTTCAAATAACGATCTCTTATTTCCACTCAAATTTTTTCGTAGACTCTGGTAATTCTAGTGTTAATACTAATGGATTTACTCTTTGGTGACTTGCAAATTTATTCAAGCAGCGATAAACGTGGGGTGGCATGTTGGTGCAGCAGTTACCACCACTTCTGTCTCAATGTTCTGCCCATACTGCATGAGTTTTCTTTCAGTACACACTAAACTTGTGTGTGTGTTGAGTAACCTAATGTGACTATGTATGTCTAGTAATACACTGCAGTCACATTAAGGGAAGATTTCTGCTCAACACCCAATGCTGCCAAGGAAATTTCCAACACCCTGTGACCTGTTGGGTTTGCAGACTAAAAGAAAATAGAAGGACTACACATGGGTCAGCCATCTAATAACTTATTAAAGATGTGATTACACATTCAATTTGTGATGAGCTAACACGTTTTTGGGTTATTCCTCACCGGTGATTGTAATTTACAGGCTTGTAAGTGAGACTGACATTCTAGTCGTGATCCAGCCAAGGCTTTGCTACAGTGGCGTCAAGAAAACAAACCACCCTGAGCCATCAGAAAAAGCTCAGCCTAAGAATGAAACTGGTGCAGAAATGGGATGGAGGTCAGTCAGATATGAAAAAAATTGAGATTTGCAGGTCAAGACATAACAGGTTGGTAAATTGTGAAAAGTATGCAATGAGCTAAATACAAGGATAAGGGGATCAGTTAAAACTACAAATAATAATTCCTCTGTTATTGTAAGTGCTTCAAAAAAAGGTGAACTGTTAAACCAAATGGTTTACTTACTCAAGTGTTTAACAGCAAGCATGAAACCCATGGCAAATGCAAGTGTAAACAGAATTAGAAATAAGGAAATGATACTTATGACTTTGAGTGGTGCCTGCAAAAACTGTCGAGAACAGGCAAAGGACTGGAAGACCGTGTTACCACTGATTCTGACGACAAGTTCATCACAGTCAACAGCCTCAGCCTCTATCCTTCTGTAATCTCCTATGGAGAACTTGAGAACAAACTGTTTATTTACGTCTGCATTTCTCTTTGGACATATGGCTTCAATACTGCAGCAGAATAACTAGCGCAAATAATAATTATGGCAGGTCTTTTCAATGGATATTTGAAAATACAGGGTATAGTAGGCGCCATTTCTGCCTCATTAACCTGGAACCTAAACAGCGTAGAGGGTCATTATTGTCATATGTGCAAAGCACAGTGAAATTCTTACTTTTATGTGCAGAGGTCGGTTAGTTTCTGGCTTGGTTTTCATATGCATGTTTAACTACGAGGTTTTCTTACAGGGGTTTTGCCTGAGTTGGATTAAGCAGGTTTGAGATTGCTATGGTTGGCGATTTAATTGATTAAAACACAGGGATGTTTGTTTGCGAATGCATTCTGTCCTTAAGTGCTTTCTGCCATGCCATGTAGATGTTGGTGAAATACATAAGAAAATGGATGCATATTGACTATTGAATTGGTGTTGGTATGCTTGTGACTAAATAATAATATATCTGCTTTGTTTCTTTTGCTGTCAGCAAAAGAATGTGATTTCCTACTGAAACAAACTCTCTCATAATTCTTTCGGCGCTAGGATTTAAGTTGAGTTTAAAGGTCCTGTATGGTAATATTACCTGGAAAATCAGAGTGTAGCCATTAAAACAAATGTACCGGTAATAATCTTCTGATATTTATTCTATTATTCTGTAGTCTGTAAACTAAAACTACAATAACGTGAAGCCAGTTTCACTACACTACAAAAAAAGAAGTGATCTAGTCATTTAGACCTGGAAGAGAGTCTACACTTGAATTATTTGATGAACAAATATCAAACTTCACTAATAAATGCACTTATGACCATACAAGATAATGCTTAAAACAAAACCATTAATTGTTCTAGTGATCAGCTTCAAACTTGCTGAGGTTTACTGTTTAGGATTCAGTCAAACAGACGTACAACAGGTCAGACTTTCTCGATTACAAACATCATAAAATAAAATGTTTCCAAAGTGGAATTCATCATCTTAAAACCAAAAAAAAAAAAATATATATTCCACAAGATAAACAATGTTTGATAACCAAACAACAGGGCGGGGTGAAGTGAATGGAAATAAATACATATATGTGTGTGTATAAAATGTTTAAAATCTTTCTTATATACAACCATTAATAAAAAATACTGCTGTTCAGATACAAATCATCTCTAAATAACGATCTGTAGTGTGTAATGCTTACCAAGCAGTTCTGCTTCCTTAAAAAATTTGCACTTACTGAAAACTAGGATTTAAAGGGTTCATGCCTAAAGCGCCAAGGGATGCAGATGAACATTCCTGCTCTTTTGAAAGGTGCAGCGGAGTGCTGCTGCCCTCTACTCACCTTTGTAACATCTTTAAGACTTCAGCCTCACAGACACAAGGCACGTGAGAGTTAAGGGTTAGGGTGTGTTTAAAAATTGACCCTCTGCCTAACCACAGACAAGTCTTCTCAACTGGCTCTGAAGGGTGCACTCGAATATCTTTTTTTCTCAAAATTCTACACTCTGGAGTTTAAAGTACGAAAAAAGACAGGAGCCTTGCCATTTTTCTGGGGTTTCTCTGACAGAAGCCAACCTTTACCTGAGTGAGCTCACTAAGCCTACCATGGTCTCACAAATCGTGAGCTCCTGTCTCTCTGTTTCCAGAGTGCCAATACAGTGTCACAAACATCTGGGCCTTCTTTCCTCCCATGGCCTCTTAAATTGCCTACTTACCTACATGGGGCAAATGTTTCTTAAAAGAAGAGAGTTCATTATTATAAATTAAAACAAACCTGGAATGTTACAAAGCCACGGAATGAAAGAGACTGACAGTATATTTGTTTTCACCAACCCCTGAGACACATCACTTTAAATTAAAAAAAAAAAAAAAGAATTAAAAAGAATAAAATGTGCAAGTCACAAAACCTAATGCAAGCTATAGCCCACCTTATATATATATACTAACAAGATTAAAATGTACACAGAATCAGCTTCTGCATATTGGATAGCTGATGTGAAGTATCCATTTTTGTAATAATGGAAGAAAAAACACTTTAAATAAATAATATAAATATCTCGGGGTAAAAATACAGGTCCCTGACTTCCCCAAAATTACTCTTATGTTGAGGACAGGCGGAACAAGGAAAAACAAAATTCAAAAGTAGCTCATCTCATCGAATAGTTTAAGCGTCAGTCAACATGGGGAACCTGCATTGACACAGTGACATGTCCATTTACACTTCAAACAACACTGATCCCCTCAAGATTCTTACACACATCATTTTCCAATAGAAAGTTCAGGAGGTGCAGCAGCAAACTCCCTTCAATCACTTTGGCTAGAAACACTGCAGCAAGGGGTCTGCGTTTGTGGTGGTCTAGTAAGGCCGTAGTACTCTGACAGGTAGTGTCAGTCTTACTTGCTTTTCATGTAAACAAGGCCTGTTTGGTTGTGGTCACATCTATCAATGCTTGGACGGTAATGCTCACTTTAACCAAGCCTTTTTCTTCAAGTATGTGATGGGGTAGACATAATTTCTCCTAAAATGAAAAAGCAGCACAGAAAAAAAGAAAACAAACATGTAAACAAAAATGAAACATGCATATGTCAATGAAATTACAGGACACTTCAGACATTACTTAGCAAGGCAGACATTAAACAACAAAACTCTTTTAGAGCATCAACCACATTCAATACCAGCACTCATCTGACCAGGGATACATGAGAAACATGACCTCATCCCATATGGCAATGATTATGTGAATAATAATTTTGAGCTGCCTGTCTTTCCTAACTCTGTACCTAGGATACCATTTGGTCTGAATGCCAGGCTGATTTATTTAATTGATCTCTGGTTGACTATACACATCTTCATATAAACTAATATGAAATTTGACCAAGTGGGTCGTAAAAATGGCTGGGAGAGAAGCTGGCTTATGTAGCCAAGGAAATTAGCCCAATAGTCCTATAACTGACTGAAATGTAATACCTTTTAAACTGGATTTTTTTTTTTTGATTTTGATATACTTTGTTAATCCCAGAGAGGAAACGGACTTTTTGCATGACTCTTGGGGGTCAGAGTGCAGGGTCAGCACTTGTATAGTGCCTCAGGGCCTTGATCAAGGGCCCAACAGAGCAGGATCCCTTCTGACAATAACAGGATTTGAACTGGAAACCTTTCAGATACCAACACAGATTTATAGCCACAGTGCCACCAATCCACATTAAATGAATGCATGTCAGATTGAACAGTGACTTAAATGACTTAAAACAGGACATGTATGAGTGGGGGTATGCCTGAGCATGTCCTACGGGGTTAATGCCAGAGGGTGAAGGTTGGGATTCTGTCTCCCTTTGAGCTGATGGTACAATAAGTGGGTGCAGGAAATGGAAAGATTTATAGTCCTCCTAGTCTACACAATTCACTGTTATCAAATGGCAGCTCAAAGTGCTCCCCACTTCAATATCTTTCTATAGCTAACTGGAGTTTTTATTTTCCTCTCCTCCATTTTCAACTGGACATAGCTTAACAATTAATTAATGGACAGATATTCCTGGGCACCACTTATGTTAATCAGTTTGGAATTAATTTGTTTCCTGTTTGTTTAAAGGATACGTTTGGTATTCTTCAAATCAAAGTTGTTTCTTCACAAAGATGGTATATATGCATTTGCCATGCTTAATTGTTTTCTATTAATTTAAAAAAATATACTGCTTGTTCTGTCATTTTATAATATAAGTCATGGGGCACAGGGTCAGACTGGAAAAGTAAAGCCTAAAAACTTAACTGAATACGTTAATTTTTCAATTTAAGAAAGTTATCAAACATTATTCAATGTCTTTGAATTTCATACGCATTGTAAAATAGTCAGTTTTGAGCAAAAACAACATTAAGAGATTCAGTCATTTTAAAATAAGACAGGCAGTGCACTCTACCTCAGTACTACACAACAAGCGTTATTCCCTTGGGGCATGGTTTTCTCTAGAAAGACAGACTCATAGTAAATTGTTTATTTACTTCCATATTTATGTAAAACAAAGGCCATTGTTATCACTGTTGAGGGAAAGGGGGCACACACATATTGCTGCCACTCCTCCCTGTTAACAACACTTTTTGTTAAAATTTGCATTAACCCTACAGTTTTTGCATTTCATTGCTTTTATTGAATGTATAGTTCATGGATGCAATTGACTCGAATTGTATTGATTTTGGATCTTATTTTATGGACTTTGCCTTGACTGGGTTTTGCAGCCTCGGTGACAACTGAATGTCTCTGTGAATATCTGGATGAGACAGCCTGATGCCTAATTTTTTTTTTTTTACCATGTAGATATAGGAGCTGCGGATGTTCTGTCTCCTTGACTATAATGGATGTGCTGGATTACTCTTGATTCCTTCTGTACATGCTTCAAGTGGGAATGACTGAGAAGTGATCTGTTGTTTGCTGCCACCTGGGCTGTGCAGCTTTGGGGCTGTCGCACCTATAATATCCAGCATTATATGTATGTGGTTGTATGCTGGATCCTCCAAATTATGGTAGCTACCATTCATGTGCATCTTGTAATATCTCCTGCTTATGCTTCTTCTGGATTTTTTTTTTTGCTGCTTATCTGTCATCGCTGATCAGGTCACCGTCAAGTTCACCGGCAGCATCTCTTCAAGACTATGCCATCCTACTAATGGCTTTGGAAATAACAGTGTCAGTTTGCCAAATTCTCAATATGCTAAAATAACCTTTGGCTATGGATCTGTGCACAACAAACCCTCATCAGCTAATATTGCATTGTTTAACTCAAGATTTCTTAATGGTAAAATATTTGTCAGATCAGAATTCATTACAGATTCCAACCTTGATGTAATATGCTTAACAGAAAACTAGTAAAACTCAAATTAATTTACGTCTCTCACAGAAGCAAAACAACCTGAATATGTTTACTTCTCAGAGGCTTGTAGCTTAAGACAAGGAGGAGGAGTCATAGTAATTGCTAGATCGGAGTTAAATATCAAAATAATCCCAACTGTCTATCCATTGTCTTTCAAGTGTCTTGCTCTTAAACTACGAAATGTGGTCCTGTCTTACTTATTGTTGTCTATCATCCCCCAAAATACAATGGGTCTTTCTTAACTGATCTGAACTTTTAACCCACTTAAGTTCGCTTTCCCAGAGAGTGATTCTTCTTGGTGACTTCATCAATATCCATATTGACACTCTGACATGTAAATGAATTCCTGCCCTTACTGGACTGTTTTGACTTGGTGCTACATGTTGATTTTCGTTCTCCCTCTGGTGGTCATATATTGAACCTGATCTGTACATCTAGCTTATCTGTCGGCAACACTTACAGCAGTGATTTGGGACTCTCTGATCATAAAGCAGTACTTTTCACTGTCTCATTACATCTCCCTCCTCTTACTTGTAAACATCAAACTTCTTTCATAAACCTTAAAAGTAAAGTATGAGTCCTTCTATCCTTGCTGGATCAATTTCTGATCTTTTTCTGTCTTCCCCTATTCCATCAACACTAGATAGTCTTGTTGACTATTATAACTCAACCCTTCATTCCGCACTAGATAGAACTGCTCCTTTAACATATACTGTAAGAAGGTTTCCTTTAAGTGTTCAACTAAATGGTACAATTCAGAATTATGGTCTATGAAAGCAGCTGGCCACCACCTTGAGAGAACATCACGTAAGACTGTGCATATCCAGGCTTTCTCTGATCACCAAAGGGTTTACAAGGATGCACTAACTGAAGCCAAGAACACATATTATGACTGAATAATAGAAATTGGCCATGATAGCCAGAGGGTTTTGTTCTCTGTAGTTAATAAACTACTTCAACCTGCATCTGGCCCAATTACCTCCTGTACTGAAGTCTGTGAAAATTTCCTCCATTTTTTCCATGATACTTCTGTATCTATAGGCTTCCCCATGGCCAATACCCAATCCAAAGCTACAAATGATATTTTTATGCAGATGATATTCAACTCTATTTCAATATTAAAAGCCAAATTTCCTCAGAGTTTTCTTAGTGACAACTTGCCTCAGTGAAATTAAAACCTGGATAGAGCAGAACTCTTTAAAATTAAACTTCAAAAAAACTGAGCTCTTACAAATTGGCACTAAAGTGCAACTTAAGAAAATTAGCTCATTTTCAGTCACTCTTGACAGTAATCTCATCAGACCTTGCAAGGGATCTTGGTATCATTTTGCCCACATAAACCACATTAAGAAACTTTCTTACTTCCGCCTCTGTAACATATCCCGTGTTTACATATCATAACATATCACATCCCACATTGATTATTGTAATTCCCTACTGGCAGGTGTCCCTTTTAAGCTCATATCACAGCTCAGTTTTATTCAAACCTCTGCTGCAAGAGTCCTAAAGCGAAACAGCAATAGTAAACACATCACATCCATCCAGGATCAAATATAAAATTCTATTATTAACCTACAAAACTTTAAATGGCCTTGCACTGAACTACATCAGTGACCTTCTCCATTGCTGTGCTCCTGTTGGCCCACTAAGGTCCTCTGATTCTGGCAATCTTGTTGTGCCCCATGCTAATCTGCACTCTATGGGTGACAGGGCTTTTAGCTGTATAGCACCCAGACTTTGGAATTACCTCCTGAAATTAATTAGATCAGCTGACTCATTTCATTCCTTAAAAAAACAACTTAAAACTGATCTGTTCAGGAAGGTCTTTAACTTAACCAAACATTCTGCCACTCCTTTCAGTTTATGTCTTTGTCCAGATGCCCAGGATAATTTGTGTGTGTGTGTGTGTGTGTTATATCACAAATTATGTTATTTGTCCGGGCTTTTCTTTTAGTATTTTACTCTGGTTTATTGCCTTTTGTTCTGCTTAATGCTTTCTATCTCTTATATTTATATGTTTAGTGTTCTATGCAGAAATATTTTTACCCAATCTTACATATAACTTGCTGTTTAAATAAGCACCTTGAGCATGGAAAAGGCACTATATAAATAAAATGTATTATTATCATCGTCATCATCACACAAGCGAATAGGAAACATATCCTTGCCTCAAGAAAAATCTATATATAATTCACTAAGGCAAGACAACCATGGAACGGCGTGGATTCACTAAGCCGCCGACAAGTGAGACACCTATGGCGCACACAGGAAGGAGCCACGCCCACCAACTCCAAGACCATTGGATACGACGACAACTCACAGGCGACGACACAGAAAAACCTGCGTCATTTATATTCGTCTGTCGTAGAGGTCACATGCAGCTCCGACCCACGTTGACTGTTAATAGAGGCATGTTTCTCGCGGAGGTGAATCGCCATATGCGGCGTGTAAAACTGTTTGCAAGGCGTATCCCATGGGATACTTAAAACGTTCCTTTACAACCGAGGTTAAAGCAGAATGAAGCGAGCAGTCTTTAAAAAACGAGTTTTTGGTTACGACGCACAACTGCGTGCACTATAGCAAACTGTTTTACACGCTACATACAGCAATTCGCATCCGCGACAAACATGCGTCTTTTTAGATACTCCTGCACTTTGTACACACCCCCCTCCCACCGTGGTCGGGTGTCTTGGTGGATATATAGAAAGGCAGCCAAAATCTGCACAGAGCAATGAAAAGTCTATGTGAGTCACAGGTGCATCTGGACTGTACAAAAGACGACAACGACTCAAGTGACGAGTTGGAGATGGGCACATGAGCAGGCAGTGTATACTGAACGAGAAATCAGCAGACTAGCATGACGGAGGGAGCGGAGTGGATGTCCTCCTCCTCTCCTCCCATTCCACCCTGAGCGACGCACGGACAATTGTGTGTTGGTTCGTTCCGTGCATTGGTTAAAACCCAATGAAGGAAGCAGTCTTTAAAAACCAATAAGCCCTGTGCCTCTGTTTCATTACCGTCTCACCTGCTTCACCCAATGCAGGCCCCGCAACAGGCGATCCGGCGGCGTCATTCCCATGACCGCCGGGCAGCCAACCGGGTAACCAAAGTCTTTGGGTTCAGGGGGGAGTATGGTTAAAAAGCTGAAACTTAAAGGAATTGATGGAAGGGCACCACCAGGTGTGGAGCCTTTCGCTTCATTTGACTCAACACAGGAGTCTCACCTGGCCCGGACACGGACAGGATTGACAGATTGATAGCTCTTTCTCGATTCTGTGGGTGGTGGTGCTTGGCAGTTCTTAGTTGGTGGAGCAAATTGGCTGGTTATTTCTGAAATTGAACAAGACTCCCGCCTGCTAAATAGTTACACGACCCAACAGCGGTCAGCGTCCAAATTCTTAGAGGGACAAGTGGCTTTCAGCCACGTGAGATTGAGCATTAACAGGTCTGTGATGCACTTGTATGTCCGGTACTGCACGTGTGCTACACTGAATGGATCAACATGTGTCTACCCGGCGTGGGTAAGCCGTTGAACCCCATTCGTGATGGAGACCGTGGCTTCCAATTGTTCCCCACGAAAGAGAAATTCCCAGTACGTGCGGGTCATACGCTTGCACTGATTACGTCCCTGCCCTTTGTAAAGCCCCCCATGGTCGGGTGACTTGGTGGATTATGTATAAAAAAAAAAAGCAGCCGGAACCGCAAAGAACAACGAAAAATCAATGTGAATCACAGGTGCGTGTGGACTGTACACAGACGAAAGCGACTCAGGTAGGGAGTTGGGGGCGGGCACATAAGCGGGCAGTGTGTACTGAATGAGCGCCGTTCAACCCCGTCCTTCGCTTTGGAAGGAGAAAGCGACGGCGCTCCTCCAGTTTTCAGTCACGGACAATTGGATGTTGGTTCGTAGCGTGCATTGTTGCAATGTTACTTTTCTTGGTGGTTTATTAAATTACGGATTTTTCAAATGTTTATTTTTTCCTCTGTGCTTAAAAATCATTTAAAAAGCGGCCTGATTATGTGGCGGCGGGTTGGCTAGTATTAGATAAAATAATTACTTCTCAATCCCTTTTGTTGTCACAAACGTGTTAGAAACACAGAAGGCATATTTTCTCATATCAATTTTTGCTTCTTCAAAGTAGACATATTTCGTAGGTGTTTAAGCTTTTGATTTCAGGTTGATCCCAGTGCTCCATGACTTTGCCTGATGAAGGGGCCTTAGCTGCCTTGAAAGCTTGCACTTGTAATCTATTTAGTTAGCCAATAAAATATGTAATTTCACCCTACTTTCTCCTGCACAAAACACCAAGACAGACACTGCATTTTTTTTTAATTTATAGATAACACTTCACTTCAGAAAACAATTTTGCATGGCAAATACATAATATACCTAAGATATTCTTTAAACAAATCTGGATAAAGGCATCTGCTAAATAAATAAAGATAAAAAAAAATTTAAAGTTGGTAATTGCCTTTACATGTAAATTGGTACTAGCGTGCTGAACCTGCACTCAGTGAAGGGCACTATAGAAAAATAAACTGAGCTGAATTGAACTAAACTAAAGCCTGGCCAACCAGAAACTGCTGCAGGACAGAACACAAAGTAACCCATATTTCTGTCATAAATGATGTTATTAATACATTACCAAAACATATTTAATTCTTTACTTAATTTGTTCCTTCAATTTAATTGTTTCTCCAACTGCTTATATTTAATAAAGAAGGTTTGAAAATGGATGTATCAATGGACAGTTACACATGTTTTACCTCAATGAAATTACTATTTAAATATTCCCACCCTTGTAAATGTGATGTAATATATAATACATGGCATACAAGTAGCATATTAAACAAACAGCACAAAGCTGTCGTACAACATATATTGTACGACAAATTGTATTGTATTGTATTTAAAAACACCAAATAAGTAATATTCTTCAATTCTGGTCAAGGTTGGCTGCACAGTAAAATATATATATATAAAAAAGCCACCTTATAAAAGTATTATTTAGCATATTATATACTGCACAACTGATAGTCACCTCCCAACATTTTAGTACAAGAAATTCAATTGAATTAGAGATACATTCTAGGAAGCAAAATAATGATAATGGTTTCATAGATAGTACTTCAAAATTAAATAAAAACCTAATACAGGACCTCATCTCTCAAGTACCATTAGTTAAATCCAAACAGACAAGCTACAGCTATCCTGAGCACCATCAGAATATCTGGAGAAGAGTCCATGCAGCTATAAAATCTGATATTTAAAGATGTGATTTTACAGAAGTTAAAAGTTCAGATGTTTCTAAACAAAATAATGATGTAAACATTGCACAGCAACATTCAACACTCTACACTCCAAAGGCTTACTTTTTAACATTCTTTGATGCAAAATAACTCCTTCTAAATAGAACAATGTGCACAGTCTGTTACACAATCCTTATAAAAAGTTTAACTCACTGTTAGAATATCTGTAATCAAGTTAAAAGTGAGACTGAATCATTCAGAATACACTTTATTCTCCTGGGGATTTCTTTAAAGCAATCGCCCCCTTTTACTTGCACACAGCCCTCTGTACTGCCTCCTGACAACATATAACAATGTGTTTCAGTTATACAGTAAATAGATGAAAGAGTTACAGATTTATGTTCTGTTTTCATTGTAGTGCAGCTCTTACGAGGCAAAATATTCTAAACATCTCAGAGATTTCAGCACTTCCATGTGTGTAAATTGTTTATAGTAACCGCACTTCTGAATCATATACCTGAAGCACTGGTGCTCCTGCCTAAATATTCTGTTCCTATAACACTTAACTGCCCTCTGTACAAATGCTTATCTCTATAGAGCCAGTCTATATGGCTTCAGCAGGCTCACCAACAATGTTCCAGTCAACTAGTACTGTTAAGCAAGCAGCTTTTGTTAATCAATTCAATGTCTAACAATTTAATTCACTGCCATCTTTGACCAACACATGTCATTGTTTTATTTAAGAACAGGATTTAGAATACATAAATGTATACACATTGTAACACCCTTGGAAATGGACTGACTACAAATCTAGCACTGCCAACTGCTGTTAAACACATTTGCAGTGAGAATATTCTTGCTATGTCTCATTACACTCTACAAAATGTTAATGGTCGTTAAAGCTGCTTACAGCCATTCTTAGGAAATATCTAACTGAGACTTTACTAGTAAATAATACTTTGGAGCATCAAGTTCAATTTTTGTAGAATTATCTTTTCAGTTATATAGCACTATCATAAATAAAGTTATGTATGTATAAATAGCTAAAAAAATCCAGCACATGATATTCCACCTAATTTCAAGTAAACATTAAAGGAATATACATGTTAAGATATGCAAGAAGTTACAAAGTTATTTGTGCCATTGAGTATAAAGGACACCATACTGAAGTGCATTTCAGACCGCATGAAATATTATTTTGTATTATTTAAGTATTCCAGTTGCATATGAAGCAAAGTTAGATCTTTCATATTGCTTTTAGAGATATTAACCTTTTGCTCTATACTAACTGACATTTGTATGATAATTGATTATGAAATAACTGCAAATACATGACTATACACCCTTATTAGTATACATGTACAGCTATTAAAATAGCTACATAAATAATGCAATTGATATTTCATCAGCCCTATTTTACATTAACAAAAAGTGAAAACTGAAAAGGTATAGTTTAGGGTGTGCTGTTATCCTAAGGGGAAAAAAAATACATAAAAACTTGTAGCAATACAAAATGTAAAAATCTGAAGTAATATAACCCCTAGTTATAAATGTGAGAGAGGTATGATCCACATTTTTATTTATATATACTGAATGCCTATATCTATACATTTACATTTATATATATACACCTACAGTACACATACATTTAAAAGGGAGCAAATTTGCAACAATAAAGCAATCAATCATATGTCACTAGGCACAGACCATTAGATGCTCAGTAGGCCAGCTGACTCTGCATCACTATAAAGCAGTTTTATAAGCTGGTAGTGCAGAACCTGTGAGTTTCTTTCAAAAAATCATTAGACATGCAAACAAAGATTAGGTTAATGCACTCCATTTGCAAATAATATACAGCAATACAACTAATAGTATATGCAAGAGGCATAAACCAATAAGATCCCAGATGCGTGAGGCAGGAAGAGACTGAAGACTCGTGTCCCCAAATGCCAGAAGAACTGAAACAGTCTTTTGAATATGAAGGATATCCGATTGCAGGATGTCATAAGGAGAACACAGGTCAGCCTGTCCTCGTAGTGTGGGGTTTGCCATTAAAATATAAAAAAGAAAGTTCATGAAATTTAAAAAAAAAAAACAAAAAAAGAAGATCAGAAAGAAAAATACACACACAAAGGCTTAGACATGGAGGAGAGACATGCAAGCAGTTAAGTTACACTTTCTGAAAACGACAGTAAATTGATAGTGTAGGATAAAAAACTGTTCCCTTTACAGCCAGATGGCAAAATTAACTGGTAAGTACGCTGTACACAATTAAATATTGCATTATACTTTATTGTTACACCTAGAATAATTTTTACATTCTAATTTTTTACTGTCCTTTCCAGAGCTTGGATAACCATGATGTTAAACATATTCAGCTATAAGATTTATGAAGGATGAATGCAGCACAATTAGTATAAGGCAACTCATGGATGCCTTAAATATACTCCAGATAAAGGAATGTATTGTAGCAGTAGGGTCATGCTGTTCAGAGGGCAAAGATCCATGGTATGAGCTAGGCAGAGGTAGTCACATGCAAATTACAATGCTAAAAGTCAGATCATTCATACCAAACCATAGCTCTTCTAAATCATTTTGCCTTGTGTTTCAATTCCCTAACACATAATCCTTATTTACTTCACAATGGTTATTTATGCACAAAGCTGCAAAGACAGCTTACAACTAATACTTATATTTGCATCAGGCAGGAATTTTGGTGTTATCACAGATAATTTGCATTAATGGTGAATTCCCAGAAAAACAGCTTAAGTTACAGTTACATCAATGGACTGATTACAACAGCTGCTCCATATTTATTCTATGTAGTATGAATATGAAACTCTACTGCATATATTCACTTCCATACCGGTGACAACAATTAATTTTAACTTGATGTTGATAAAATCAAGTGAAACACTAATATCAAGTAAATAAATGGAATTCTGCTTTCTGCAATAATAGGGTCAAGTCAGAGTCATTTTCAATAGTATGTTGGTTAGTGTTGTATAAAGGCAGCCACAGAATGAACAGCAACATACTTTTAACAAATTTTTTGGGTGAATGTCTTTAACACATATTCTCTCTTTGCATCATGTCACATGAATTCTTTACATAAGGCAGAATGAAAGCAGAATACTTAATAAAACAGTTTAAAGTTTCACTCTTAAGCAATGTTTACTATAAACAGCCAACATATTATGTTTCCAATTTTTTCCTTTTCAGCACAAAATTAATTTTCTCTTGTTGTGTTTGCTTCTCTGGATGGGTGCTAACATACTCCTTTTTGACTTATTTGTATCACTATTTTAATATTCTACATAAAGGATACTGGTTTGTTTTAGACTATACCACTATTTGCCTCACTGGGATAAAGTGCTAGTAGGCCGCTGACAAGCGCTCCTTCACTAGATGTTTAGGACACTGTTTGGTTAAACAAAAAATCACAGGCAACAAAAGTTGTTTAAGAGGTACTAAGATTAGTTGTCAGACACATTGTACCAATGAAAAAGAAATAAATATGTATATCTGGAAATAATTTATATGTCTTTTGGGAGTATATTTAAAATGTTCTAAAGGAGGTTCCATTAATCAAATTTTATATTCCGTTTTCTACCTTTGGTTTACATAGTGTGTGAAAGAAGCTTTTAGTGTTGATTGACAAAAAAGTGTAAGATTTGTAAATTTCTGTACTATTTGTAGCTAGTTATTAGTATTCTATAATATTACTAGTTAGTCAGTCATTAGTATGCTATAGTATTTTTATTCAATTTTATAGCTTTTTAGCTGCTTATTAGTGACATCGTCACCTGCAGCATTTAGAGTTTGAATGATATGGCAATACCAGCCGCTAAGATCATCTGCCATGCATATAACATCATGGTCAGTTATTACATGGTTTTAGTGGCCATCTTATTTTCAGGCAAGCCACATGCTCTGCACTTAATTCAAAATAAAAGAAAGACTAGTTTTCTCAAGCAATGTCATTTTTGATTTTGGTTTACAGTTAGGGATTGACAAATGAAGACTAATAATACAAGTATACTGTTATGTATACAAACAAGTACAAAATAATTTGTAATTTAACTTCTCTGGAAAAACACCAGTACTTTAAATGCTACAGCACAAAATCATGATATGCTTTATGTAAATTAAAAATATAATACAAAGACAAACCAACACAAACAACAATTTACAACAAAAACAACAACACTTGCTTGTGCCTCCTTCAGTGTGGTCTTCGTTTTGAGATTCAGGTTGCCAGAGATCGTTACATCCAAGGCTTGTTGCAGAGAAAAGCTTTATAAGGTTTAGAATCACAAAAATGTTTTAATTAAGATGCAAAGTGACAAGAATCATGTAGCAAGATTTTTCAAGACAGAACAAAGAAATAGTTTCCTTGAAAATATATCAAGAAAGCAACCAAGTGGTATGTTGTTAATGGGTATTAATGGATGTAGACTATTACCCAGACATTGAAATACAGTACAGTCATGTGTAAAAGTACAGTAATTATTCCCTCTTTCAGCTCTATGCTTTTGTATAACAAGAGATAACAATTGTCTAGGTCCTCACCAAGTATTAAGTTGGGAAAAATCTAACCTTGGAACAAAAAACACATAACAGATTTTACTCTGTGTTTATTTATTTAAAAAAATCAACTAATATACAAAAGGCATGTATAAAAAAGTTATTATACCCATACTAAGAGTCAGGTGCTGCTAATAAGTAAGCACTTGATTACTTGATGATCACAGCATGACAACACCTCAACATAAAAGCAGAACCCTTGGCTGTTTAGTCTGGAGATTTTAAGTTTGTGGTAACGTAAATCAGGGGATAAAATACGTTTGTGATAACCTCTGTGACATAACTGTTGCAGTTTGGAGTGGGTCTTAAGGTCTTATACAAACAAATCAAAGTCTATCAGTTGATACTGAAAAGGATTGTTTAAAATTTGAAGAATATTCAAGAAAGTTGCCAAGAATGGCTATTTATCCAATCATCCCAAGATTAATTATATGATTCAACCAAAAAAAAAATCACACACAAGTGGAAATCTACAGTACATCCAGAGAACTCTGTCTACTGAAGCATGGCTTAGGTTTTTTGTTTTCAGGTTGAGATTGAATGAGCCGTAAAACTTTAGGAACACTTTTTCTGGAAGAACAAGGCCAAAAATAGAGCTGTTTATTATGTAAGCACCGTGTATCAATACAAAAACTTTGTATTAATCACCAAGCATAGTGATGGAGGAGTGATAATTTGGGCTTGTCTGACAGACACAGTACCTGGACACCTTACTATCATGAGCCTACCATGAACAACTCTTTATGCCAAATATCCCAAAGCGAAACGTCAGGCTACCTCTCCAATAGCTAAAGTTTATCTAAAATGGAATCATAAAATGAAAAAATGCTCTCAAAAATATCAATGAACTGAAGGAGTATTACTAGAAAAGGGTCAACATTTTTAAATCTGATCTGCCAAATGTGATTATAAAAGCTAAAGAATCATGAGGAACACTTACTCTTTTAAATCATGGGTTTTGTATGTTTTTTGTAGTTTTTGTTGATTAAAAAACTATAAACCAATATCTGTTATGTGTTGTTTGTTATTTTAGAAGAGGACTAGACAATTGCCAGGTTATATCCTGCTATGTATCACCACCAAATTGAGAGAAGCTATGTTTCCTTTTCACATGACTATATAAGTGATGGACTGCGAGAAACAAGCTGTTGGGCAGTATAACCTCTTATCTGACGAGAACGCTTGATTTAGTCATACAGAGCCTACAGTAGGGGGCAAGGAGATGGACTGTAAAACACAGGACTGCAGGCTCAGTCTCCGACATTGACTGAACTCATTCTTCCTGCTAGTGCTCCAGCTGCACACAAAGCATATGCACACATTTCTGCTCCTGTTTATAAGTTGCATTATATAAACCCATCAGCTAAACAAAGTCAGAGGATGATGAATATTAAGACAATAATAGCCATCAGCATTCAGATTTTTGCTGTAAGTCTTGAGTATGTTTTATCTGGACCAAATGTCCAGATGTTTTTTGTTTCATGTAACTTTCTTTTTGTCATCTTGTAAAGAACTTTGAGCTACATTGTTTGTATAAAAATGTGCTATACAAATAAATGTTATTGTTAATGCCGTGAGGAGGTGCAGAGTTTAAAATGTAAGAAAGGAAAATGTTGTATTAATGTTAAGAAAATGCTAGTATTTTCAACAACATACAGTAAGTACGATTAATGTTTTTTAAATATAAGTCATGGTTTGACCAGTATTGACAGGTTTAATAAACTATGTTCAGTATATGTTATACAACTCTTGTTGTAGTAATGAACATTCTGATGTTACAGACAATAAACAATGGGGCACTACAATTTGAACAACCTATTGTTATAGCCAACAATACCACAGTACTAGCATGCCATTTTATATTCCTCAACTGAATACATTCCAGTCCACCTTCTATAACACAAAAGGAAAAAAGTTATATCCAACTAAAAAAACCTTAAATTTATATATATAAAAATACCTCTCTCTCTCTCTATATATATATATATATATATATATATATATACCCCTTCAATTTTTCACTCTTTGTTATATTGCAGCCATTTGCTAAAATCATTAAAATTAATTTTTTCCCTCATTAATGTACACACAGCACCCCATATTGACAGACAAAAAAAAGAATTTTTGAAATTGTTGCAGATTTATTAAAAAAGAAAAACTGAAATATCACATGGTCCCAAGTATTCCTTTGCTCAGTATTTAGTACAGGGAGTGCAGAATTATTAGGCAAGTTGTATTTTTGAGGATTAATTTTAATATGGAACAAACACAGTGCTATCAGTCAATCCAAAATGTTAATAAACCTGAAACCTGAATGTTTCACAACGGAAATGTGAGTGTGAACATCATCAGGGGAATACATATGTGCACAATTATTAGGCAACTATTAGTGTGCAGATTTATTATGCAACTAAAGGAAAAATGAAAATTTTCCCATCTCACTTGTTTATTTTCATCTGTTATAGTGAGAATAATAAACAAACACCTCAAAATTTACAAATAAACATCTCTGACATTTCAAAAAAAATAAATCAATCAATCAATGACCAATATAGCCACCCTTCTTTCCAATAACAGTCATAAGCCTTTCCATTCATGGAGTCTGTCAGTTTCTTGATCTGTTGACAATCAGCTTTTTGTGGAGCAGTGACTACAGCCTCCCAGACACTCTTCAGAGAGGTGTATTGTTTTTCTCCCCCGTAAATCTAGCGTTTAAGAAGTGCCCACAAGTTCTCGATAGGGTTTAGGTCAGATGAGGAAGGGGCCATGTCATTATTCCTTCATCTTTAAGGCCTTTACTGGCTGGCCACGCAGTGGAGAACTTCGATGCAAGTGATGGAGCATTGGCCTGCATAAAAATCATGGTCTTCTTCCTGTATCACTGTTTGAAGTATGTGTTTTCAAAAAACTGGCAGTAGGTTTGGGAGTTGATTTTGAGTTCATCTTCAATGCAAAAGGTCCAACTAGCTCATCTTTAAAAATACCAGCTCATACCAGTACCCCACCTCCACGTTGGAGTGGAGCTCTGTGCCATTACTGATCCACAGGTCCATCCATCTGGTCCATCAAGAGTCACTCTCTTCTCATCGGTCCATAAAACCTTTGAAAAAATCTGTCTTCAGATATTTCTTGGCCCAGTTTTGACGTTTCAACTTATGTTTCTTGTTCAGTGGTGGTTGGGTTTCAGCCCTCCTTACCTTGGCCATGTCTTTGAGCACTGAACACCTTGTACTTCTGGGCACTCCAGGTAGGTTGCAGCTCTGGAATATGAAAGTACTGGAGGATAATGGGTTCCTGGTAGCTTCACGTTTGATTCTTCTCAAATCTTTGGCAGCTAATTTGCGTCTTTTGTTCTCAACACGTTTCTTGCGACCCTGTTGACTATTTGCAACAAAATGTTTGATGGTTCTGTGATCACACACCAATATCTTAGCAATTCCAAAAGTGCTGCATCCCTCTGAAAGACTTTTTACAATTTTTGACTTTTCAGAGTCAGTTAAATCTCTTTTTTGGCCCATTTTGCTTGAGGAAAACTAGCTGCCTAATAATTCTGCACACCTTGATATAGGGTGTTGATCTCCTTAGGCCACACCCTCCCTCATTACACAAATACACATCACCTGACGTGCTTAAATCCAATAAGCATTCAAGTTAATACAGCTTGGAGTTGGAATATACGCATTAAAAATGATGATATGGTCAAAATACTCACTTGCCTAATAATTGTGCACACAGTGTAGAAGCACCCTTTTGAGCTAATACAGCCATGAATCTTCTTGGGAAAGATGCAACAAGTTTTTCACACCTGGATTTGGGGATCCTCTGCCATTCCTCCTTGCAGATCCTCTCCAGTTCTGTCAAGTTGGATGGTAAACGTTGGTGGACAGCCATTTTTAGGTCTCTCCAGAGATGCTCAATTTGGTTTAAGTCAGGGCTCTGGCTGGGTCATTCCAGAACAGTCACAGAGTTGTTGTGAAGCCAATCCTTCGTTATTTTAGCTGTGTGCTTAGGGTCATTGTCTTGTTGGAAGGTAAACCTTCGGCCCAGTCTGAGGTCCTTAGCACTCTGGAGAAGGTTTTTGTCCAGGATATCCCTGTACTTGG
The DNA here is from genome assembly GCF_016835505.1 of Polypterus senegalus. Lineage (NCBI taxonomy): Eukaryota > Metazoa > Chordata > Cladistia > Polypteriformes > Polypteridae > Polypterus > Polypterus senegalus. Next base: position 209,016,030 of record NC_053155.1, read on the forward strand.
CCGCATTCATCTTTCCCTCGATTGCAACCAGTCGTCCTGTCCCTGCAGCTGAAAAACACCCCCACAGCATGATACTGCCACCGCCATCCACACATACCGCTTAGAATTAAGGCCAAAAAGTTCTATCTTGGTCTCATCAGACCAGAGAATCTTACAGAGTCTCTTAGCAAATTCCATGCGGGCTGTCATGTGTCTTGCACTGAGGAGAGGCTTCCGACAGGCCACTCTGCCATAAAGCCCTGACTGGTAGAGGGCTGCAGTGATGGTTGACTTTCTACAACTTTCTCCCATCTCCTGACTGCATCTCTGGAGCTCAGCCAAAGTGATCTCTGGGTTCTTCTTTACCTCTCTCACCAAGGCTCTTCTCCCCCGGTAGCTCAGCTTGGCCGGACGGCCAGCTCTAGTAAGGGTTCTGGTCATCCCAAACATCTTCCATTTAAGGATTATGGAGGCCACTGTGCTCTTGGGAACCTTAAGTGGAGCAGAAATTTTTTTGTAACCTTGGCCAGATCTGTGCCTTGCCACAATTCTGTCTCTGAGCTCTTCAGGCAGTTCCTTTGACCTCATGATTCTCATTTGCTCTGACATGCATTGTGAGCTGTAAGGTCTTATATAGACAGGTGTGTGGCTTTCCTAATCAAGTCCAATCAGTATAATCAAACACAGCTGGACTCAAACGAAGGTGATCTCAAGGATGATCAGAAGAAATGGAAAGCACCTGAGTTAAATATATGACTGTCACAGCAAAGGGTCTGAATACTTAGGACCATGTGATATTTCAGTTTTTCTTTTTTAATAAATCTAAAACAATTTAAAAAATTCTTTTCTTCAGTCAAAATGGGGTGCTGTGTGTACATTAATGAGGAAAAAAAATTAATTGAAATGATTTTAACAAATGGCTGCAATATAACAAAGAGTGAAAAATTGAAGGGGGTCTGAATACTTTCCGTACCCACTGTATATACTGTATATATATATATATATATATATATATATATATACACACATATACATATATACACACACACACACATATATATATATATATATACACATACAAACATACATATACACATGTACATTTATATATACTAGCCATCCCCCGCGGCTTCACCTGTGTATTAGTGAAACAGGACAGTGAGGAGGGCCCCGCCCAGCTCTCTACTCCTGACATTACTCTTCCCCCTCCTTTCAGCCCGCAGCCTCTGTCTCGGATTAGTGCAAATATATTGCTCCTGCAAGCGAACTATGATTCTTAGCACAATTAGAGAAGTCGCAAAATCAACAGGAATGATCAAGCAAATCATAGAAAAAAAAAAGATCTAAATCTGTTAAGTAGTTCTCTCGGTCGCTTACTAAGCGAGTTACAAGTTCAAGTCCCAAGTCCTCGTGGTTCGGGAGATTTCGTGATGAGACAGTCAGTGGTATTTGTCTTTTTTTATATATATATATATATATATATATATATATATATATATATATATATATAGTGATGGACGGCTGGGTCCCATGTCCGTCCGGGACGCCCCTGCTGCATATGTTCCGGGGGAGCAACCATGAACAGCTCAATATCTCCCCCGGGACCCTTGGTGGCAGCCTCCCGGAATGACTGTGATTTCCCAGCCTCCCGCCTGGCTCCATGGGAGATGGAGTCCTCCACAGCCAGGTTGGGAGCTGTGATGGCCTCTATGGGGTGCTGCATGGAGACAACAGCCAGGCTGGATGAGTCTTCAGCCCCACTCAGCAGTGCATTTAGGACCAGGTGGTCAAGCACCTGGAATGCTTCCGGTTGGGCTATAAAAGGGGCCAGCCACCACCATTTGAGAGTCAGAGTCGGGAGGAGGAGGACTACGCTAGAGGAGGAGTGGTGGTAAAGGAGAAGAGTGTTTTGGTGTTGTACTTGTGCTTTGGGACTGTGTTGGGCTATGTGGCACGGGGAAGACGTGTCCCACGGCTGAAGAACATAATAAAGCCTTTGTTTATTGTGTATGTGCTTCTGCATCAGTCTGTGCCGGGTCAGGTACAATATAGCGCCTTTATTACAATATATACATACATATTTATAAATATATATATGTATAATAATCAAGCAGGCATTTATTACATTGTCTTAATGATACTGAAACACTGAAAATAATTTTTTGGATATTTCTGTTTTGTTATTCAAGGAGCTCTGGAACTGGCCCCAGACTTTACATAATCTCTGGCCCAGGACCACTAGCAAAATGTTAGAAAATGACAATACTGTAAAACGCAGAGTTGAAGGATCGTTTATTATGTATATCAACCAGAATTCCTATATTAAAACTTTGTTATTTTTACATGATTACTGTATATAAAAGCTTTTAATTTGTATGCTCTCTGTTGAGTAGAGAAGGGGGTAGCTGATCTGAATAAGATATTATTGTATTCTTTAATGTATTCTTTGTAATAACAATCTGAAATCAATAAAATAATTTAAAGGAAAAAAAGCAGTTGTATTATATAATAATTAACATGAATTATTGAGAATTCAATCTTTCGCAACCATGGATGTGCCAAACAAAGACTACTTTTAAGACAACTTTATTATACTGCCCTTCAATCGCTCTTTTGTTAACCTGAGATCTACTTGAATAAAGCTAACATATATTAAAGTACACATATATCTATTGTGGGTTTCAAATAGCTTATACAAAGTGAAGGGCTTAGAACTTAGAAATAATCACTTTTAAATCCATTGTTTGGACAAGTTCACTTCCCACTGATTAGGTCATTCAGAGTTATATGAATGTTAAGGACACACTCACACACTACCACTCAAAAGTTTGGACATACCAAAAATGTTCATGTTTTTGACAAAAATGGATACCATCTTTGTCAAGTTACCATTAAGTTGATTTAAAAATATAGCAAAGGCATTACTATTGTTTTGAATTGGGACTGACCTTTCACAGCTTCATAACATCTATTCAACAAGATGTCTGAGGAGAGCTGAATCCCAGCCACTCAGCTCTCCCCTTGTTTTCACTTCTGCCTTCTGGAAATCATTACTGGAGCCTTACCACTCGCTCCCTCACTTCAGGGACAGATATAATAAGGTTATTAAACTCCTAATACCCTGATTTTACACACCCTGTATTGTACAGACCAGGTGGTTTATATATAATTGTACTGTACGTTACTTTTTTGTTAACGCTTATTCATCATATTTACTTTTATTTCCCTACTTTATGCTCTTTATTAATTTATTTACTTATTTATCTTCTACTACTCTTTTTTATTCAGCGTATTTATTTATATATCACTGTAATTGTGTGTATGTGACAATAAAGACCTCCAATCTAATCTAATGGCTATTATTGATTCAAATAACTGCTTTTTAATTTATTATTCACATAGAACTGCAAAGCACCATTTTCATTACCTATACACCTTTTAGTGTCCTAATGGTTACCTTATCCTTAATTAGTTAGGGTTTTCTACAATTTTCACTAATTTCACAAATTATCCACGTTAAAACTAATATGGAATAACTAGGGGGTTCCCCTGCTCACTTTGCTCGCCCACCCCCCTGGCCTGCGCTATGCGCCAGCCACTTCATGTCTCTGCTGCTCACCTTGTGAAGAGGGGGGCTGAATGCACCCCAAGAGAAGTGGTTGCTCCTCTGAAACCACCTCTTAAATGGTGACACAATGGGAAACAAATTTTTTTTTTTCCTCCTCTTTGCTCAATCAGCTGCTGGCTTGCTGCTGCTGCCGTGACATGTGATCTGCATCTCACACGGTGCTTCGAACATTTAAAAGCCTGTACAGCAGCTGTCCTACTCTTTGTGTTTTATTTCAGATCCCGGGCGTGGTTAAATCTTTGGCACAAAGTCTCGTTTCACAGGATGTGAGTTCTTGATATTTTTTAGTTTAAAATTTAAAAACTGAATACGAATCTGAAAATCTAACAACATCACATTCAAGTTCGATAAATTCTGAAAAGAATGATACCAAACATATATACAGTCTGTAGGTTTTAAAATAAGCCTGATTTAAAGTGTGACAAAAAATGTGACATATCACATCATTGCACTTTTAGGCATAGGATTTTATATAATATACTAAAAGGAGTACCCGGCATTGCCCGGGAATCTATAACCGGTTTTAAATTTCCCAAATGAAAGAAACAGAACATAGAAATAGAACAAACAGTTTTCTGAATGACATTTTATTGTAAGTTCCTCCACTCTGGATTCTGCCTGCTGTGGCGTTTCAGACGCCCTTGAAATAGACTTTGCTGTGGCATCTGAAGTGGACCTTCCAATTCTATGTCTTTTTTTCGGTGGCATGGGTATATTAATGAAAAGCAGGACAACTATAATGTGTTACATGGTATTACATATGGAATAAGCACCACAGTGAGATGAATATCCGTTATTTACAATACATTGGAAAGCGAACAAATAGCACCAGTCAATCAGAAAGAGCAACACTGAAATTGTACTGTGAGTCGCTGTCTTTTTAAGGCAAGTCTCTGTTCAAATGTGCTTGCGTATAACGGACATTGGCGAAAGAAATACAGAACTATCAGTGCATGTGGGAGTGTGACGTGTGGAAACGCGGGTGTGTCAACCAGTCACGCTTACTGGGTCGTTCACATTTTACATCCATACGGCAGTTCCCCTTCACCCGATCAAAGCAGTTGGCCTTCTTATACTTGGACACTTCCGTCATCTCTTGGCAATTTAAAGAAACATGAGTAAAGAGCGATGCACAGAGACCAAAGCTGCCGCTAGATGGTGTCATGGTGAACATCTGTTGCAACGTGCGGCCATCTTGTCAATGATAACTATGGGGACGTGTGCCGAACATTTTGTCTGTGAAAAGGTGCCCTGTGGGTCACCACGAATCTTTTTCCCACCCAAACATACCCCATGACCTTCTCCTGGTCACAAAGGAGCCCCATCCCCAGTTTGGTGCCAATCAAACGCCCGGTGCAGATTTGTATGGAGGACAAACAAACATACATACACACACATCAACTCTGCTTTATATATTATATTTATATTATTATTTATATGTATATTCCATAAAAGACAGCACAATTTAAGACTTTAAGAGTTTGGAAGCACTGTACTCTGAAAACATAAAAAAAAAAGTTGTGAGCTGCAAAATATGTAGTCTAATTTTGTACAGCATAAGAGCACAACAAAGATGCACAAATATTTAAAAAGGAAATACACCGTTACAGACTCTGTGGAAGATTAAGACTTGCTGTCTTGTGACTTTAGCGTTATGTGATACAGATATATGAAAGCAATCTTTTCTTTGCCAGGTGTAATGGCATGACTTTTGGTTTGAAGTGAGTGAATAAAATACCAGTATATATGACAGATTTCACAATAGGCGACTAATACAATATGTGTCATTAGCCACTAAGCTAGTAAACATTCAGATTTTCACTTGCCATATTTGGGTATTACTCTGCTAAATTATGGTGCTGCATTACACACACTTGCAAAAACATGTAACGTTAGTGTGTGTTTAGTTGGAAAAAAACATAAGTTCTTGTCTGAGCAGAAAAAAAAAAATTCAGGCTCATGTGCAAAGAAAATCAAAAACTCAGTGCAGCAGCAAATCCCACAGCATATTAACCGCGACTGAAAGGAAAATTGCTTGTTCGGAGTCAAAAGATAGGAGCCTGGTGGAAAAAAGAAAGTTCCAGACTAGTTGCCTATTGGACTGCAACTGGCTATTATGCAGTCTGGAGGAAGATCCAATAATGTGTAAGTACTGCTGCAACAGGCCTAGTGTAGCTGGTAAAACAGATTTTGCGGCAGGATTACACAAAAATCTAACAACACATTCCTGACAACAAATGACATGCAGCAGGTTATGACAGTGTGTTGGCTGCAAGCAAATGTGCCAAAGAATCTGGTAAAAGTTTTCCAGACACAAAACAGACAAATAATAATGCAAACCGATATGAACTTTCATTTAAAATAAACTCTACATATTACATTATTTCATAATGTTTGGGTCAAAGACACATTTTTCCTTTACCCTCAGTTTAAAATTACAAATATGTAGTTTAAGATGGCATGACTTATTTAAGTAAGGTAAAAATATATAATATAAAAAATTAAGAGACAAATACATTGTACACATGCAAAAAATGTAATTTGCCAAAAAAAAGAATTGTGTTTAATAAGTAATTTCAGAAAAATAATGCATACCTACTAAAATCAAATCAAATTTTATTTGTCCCATACAATTATATATTGTGTAAATCGTATGTAAGTACTTAGTAACAAAAGTTCACAAAAAATATAACTATTATATATATATATATATATATATATATATATATATATATATATATATATATAAAAACACCAACACATAAAAACTTCTAGCTTAAATACTACTCGACTACTACTCTGCGTACTAGTAACAGATTGTGTTAATAAAAAACTTTGATTAATAAAAGAACAGCACCATGCTAACCACTAGTTAGTTACTTTGCAAACAATGCAGAGGCTAGGGCTTGATTTCCCATTATAAGCAACAAGAAATTATCATACTTGCACTATTGGTCTATGATTTACCAACGTGGGAAATGACTAGAAGGATGCTTAGAGTAAATGTCCATTAGAATGATATATTATTTATAAACCACTTAGCTTTCTTAGAAAAAAAATGAAACAAGTGAATTAATAAAGATCTGTGTTGATCACACAATTTCAAGCTGATTAATATCTATCAGTAATGTTTTGAGATGAGACATTGTAATTATATATATATCCTGGGTAAGATATGAACTTTATGTTTAAAATACCACGGATGATATATTTAAAATCCCAGTCATTTACGGAATTAGTCACAACTTTCCAGTAATTTTAACATGCCTAGTTTTTCACTTAAAAACAATTTGCAATATATGCATATACGCAATTTCTACCTGGAAAATATAAAGCTTAAGACAAACAAAAGAAAGCAAGCTACAAATAAACTTACATTGTAAAACTGTAAAAACATAAAATATTAATCAATATTAATAATTGTATTGTCTGTTTGCCTGGCCCATTATTCAAGGTGGCTTACAAAGTCAGGATACATTACAACATTTTTTTTTTTACTTTAGGATCATAGGTAAGTTAATTGGTTTGTTTAGAAACGCACAGTGATACAGAGTCAGGACATCTTAGGGCCTGTGGCCCTTAGTAGTTCAACAATTTATATACAGACTTAGTCCTGGGCACTCTATAATAGATTACTTTTGTCTCAATGTATTGTGAAATCTAGGAGGTCGTATGACAATAAGTGAGAGTAGCATTATTGCCCGTCAAGCTGAATAGCTGGAAAACTTCAATAATGATAAAAGGATAATAGGAAAAGCATTATACTTTTGGTTAAAAGGTCCTTATGCTTTGGGTATACATGTTACTTCTGGTCTTTATTCCAATTCAATGGTTTTATCTGATATTGCCTACCAGAGTGGAGTGAGTCCAGTCTTCAATGGCCATGTTGGAACAAATGACATATGAAAGGGCAAGGTTTCAGTTAGGCAATCCAGATATAAAGAATTAGGTGTCAAGCTGAAGTGCACAACTAACAAGGTGGTTGTCTCTTATGCTCTGCCTTTGCCAAGATCCAGTCCAGAAAAGACTGAGGAGAGAAGGCTTAACACATGGCTGAAATCTTGGTGTAGGATAGGGGAATAAAGACTGGGACACTGGGACTCCATCTGGATAGAATGGGCACTACTAGGGGGGCTTTTACGTAGACAGGTTGAGGACTGGGTTTATATTACAAGAAGAATACAAGAACATGAATTTTTGGAAGTCAATAAAAAAAACATTTTTTAAAATAGTATGTTAAATCACAAATCCTGGGAGTAGCTTTTCTAAATATAGTATTCTATAATAATAAATTAAAATTCAGGGGATAGATGCGATTGAACCATTAAGATCCAGGGACCACAATATAATAAATTTAGTAACTTTGGCAAAGTGCATATTTAAAGATGAAAATAGTTCAATTTAATTTTATTAGGGCAAAATTTTTTAACAAATGTGGCAAAGCCAAAATTGTGATAAAAAGAGTTTTAAGTGTGAAGACAAATGAGGAGATGAGAGGTAGGTTTAAAAGTGCTTGACATATAATGCTAGACTAGTTTATACCAACATTTGTAATCAGTCTGAAATTAAAGAGAACTCACTGGTGTACAGTAAAAACAGGAACTAAAACAGAAGTTACAAAGGAGAAAACAGCTGTATGAGAATAATAACTCCAGCATTAACCATATGAGAAAAATGGTTAAAAAAGATATATAGGAGAGGTAAAAGAAAGTTTGACAGAAATATTGCAGTAAAGGTGAAAGATGTTTCTAAGAGATTTTTTCAATAATGTACCAAAAATGGTGAGGGAGAAGGCGAAGTGTAGTGAGAACAGTAAAGGTGAAATAGAATATACACAATAGAATATACATAATATAAAAATAACAAATGCTCTGAACTTGTGTGAAGAAGTCTAAAACCTCTGAAAAGTAACAGGGACAACTAAATTATTAGTCAAGAAAAATCGCTTAGATTACATAGGCTAAATCTAACGAATTACAGTAAAACCTCGATTATCCATTACTTGATTAACCATCAGTCTCTGTTAACAGTCAGGGCCAAAAAAAGCGCCTACCTTTTACTGTACTACTGTTGTGCGATACGCTGCAAGCTCTACACATTGGAACAACTCTCCCTTATGCTAGCGCATAGTGTTCTTCCCCAACACCATGTGTCATGCCACATTTTGAAATCACAATGTCAGTTACATACCTTCAGTTTTAACAGTGTATCATAACTTTTCTCTTTTACTATAATTAACATACTATATATTGTTATGACCAATACAGTGTGTGGTGTTGGAATTGTCACAAAAAACTGAAATTATTAAATATTTACAAAACAGCAAAAGTGCTTCAAGTATTGTTTCAATTTACAGAGTAAAATGATATAAAGCATGATGCCAACAAAAGTGAAAAACGTATTGAAAATGGAAACCACTGATGATGTTAATATTCTCCTATATTGTATTTTTTATTTAAAACAATGTTATATTATGTTTTGTTAATATATTGTAACGTGCATGCACTGTTGGGAAGCAGAAAGTGTGTAATGAATGCTGTAAGTTATGGGTTTTCAACCTTTTTGAAAATGCGCCCCCTCTAGTGTGTACTTTGGACTTGAGCTCCCCTTCCCTCAACTACACAAAAATACATCAGGATGCACACATCATAATAATATATGCTATACATGTTATATACACATCATAATGCAGATTGTTTATATTCATCATATGATTTAAGCCAAGAACTTACTTTATTCAGTGTAATAGTTGAGCTTGTTTCTGACACACCATCTTATGAATTTAGGGTTCAATGCTGGACACAGCTAGTCTTAAATCGTTCTCCACTCTTAGTAAATGGGATCAGTACTAGCTTTATATGTACGATAGGATGGAAAATGTTGCTTCACGGAACCAAGTTGACACAAATGGCAAAACTACATCAATTGCATGTCTTGATCGTTCAGGCTATTCTGTATTAGCTGTCATCTAAACTCTGCCAATGAAACTGAATTAAAAACTGCTTTCAGTGTTCGATCACTTGAAAGTTCCAGAAGAGCATCCTGTTGGTCCAATGGAAGTTGATGCCCCAAAATTAGAGACAAAAGGATTATAAACCCAGTCATGCTGATCCTGAAACTGCTGCTCAGGAAAATATTTACTGAAATATGCAGCAAGGTCTTGTAGGAGGATAGAAATATCCATTTTTATAGTATCGATGCCAAGTTAATTCTCAGTAATAAATTCATCCAAAGTGGGAAACTTGTCCATATTGCCCTGTTCTGTCTACTCTCTCCATCGCTCCAGTTTTTTCAGAAATCCCTCCACTTTGACGGAGATTTTTATTTTCAAGAGATTGTTATTTTCATGGGAAGTGTTACATATGCATTATTTCCACTTTTACTTTAAAACATTTGTAAAAACAATACTTGTCCTTTATTTCCGGCCCCGGGCATGGTTAAATCTCATATTTCGCATGACGTATAACGCTGCTCGCGATGTGAAGGGGGTGGGGGTCTGAACACACACTAAGGAGAAGCGGTTGGATCATCTGCTGGCTTGTTGCTGCTGCTGGCGAGCTGAGTATTCTGCTTGTCGCGCTGCGCATCGATCATTTAAAAGCCTGTACAGCAGCTGTCCTTATGCCACTTCGCGTCTCCTCTGCTTGTGCTGTTTTGGGTCTGGGGGGGCGCGGGGCTGAACACACACTAAGGAGAATCAGTCGAATCATCTGCTGGCTTGCTGCTGCTGGCAAGCTGCGTGTTCTGCTTGTTGTTGTTTTAAGAGCTGGGAGCACATGAAATGTGTCTGCCAAAAGCATTCCAATAACTGCTAAGTTAGATGTCCGTGAACTGGTTTTAAATGTTGTCTCAAGGCCTTGTCTCGTGTGACATTAAAGTGTCTCTCGCCGGACGTCAAATTGTCTTCCGAGAAGATCACGTCTCGTCTCCCTAGTCTCCCTCCCAAGATTTTTTTTTTATAATAGAGAGATAATCTATTAAGAATGTTTCCGCTGGACAGCCATCTCACTTCTGTATGCAGGAGTAAGTATTCATATTCTGACCCCATTTACACAGCTGGCCAAAAAGTCTGGACTTTGTTGGGCAAGTTTTTATGTAGTTCACATTTTAAATTTCTGTTTGCAGCACATTGTTTAATTCTAAAGGCAGGATTTTTGTATCATCGGCCTCCCTGTGAATCAAACAGTGAGTGAAACAAACTTGCGGAGCTAAATTGCAAATCACTGCCATAAGTCCTTTATTTTTCCCCAAACATAGCGTCTGTTCCATCTGTGCATACTCCTGTGCAGAGTTCCCAGGACAGACCCACTTGACCTAGTTTTGTATCGAGCCTTTCAAAAATAAATTTTCTTGTACACATTTCTTCTGGTTCACAGCAAAACAACACATCCTCATTGAGCTTTCCATCACAGCAGTAGCAAACAAAAACAAGAAGTTGAGAAACACTGGAAATATCATTCGACTCAATAATATGCAACAAAAATCTTTCCCCATCCTTAATTCTCTGTATTAATTAGCCTTGAACATTATTTGTCATGTCACTTATGCGGCGACTAATTGTGTTATTGAATAGTGAAATTTTCTCAATATCACTGGCAAACTTATCTCTGTGCAAAGTTCTAGAAATCACCATTGCTGCTGGACAAATTAAAGTCCCTGGAATCATATATGATTTTTTTGCTTTAGTGATCAAATATGCCACTTCAAATGAAGCTGTCAGTGCTTTAACAGTACGGTGGTTTAGCTGAACATAGTTTGCTTTTGACTTCCCAACCCTGACTTTTAACGGCAAAAAAGGTTCAGGTGCTTCGTGGTCAAGTTTCTTGTTAATTTAATGGGTTTCAGACTGTCATTTGCAAGTACCTCACACATAACACATTGTGGACATTGTTCGCTATTAACTATAATACAAGTAAATGCATATTTTATGTACCGTTCATCATAATTCCTTCACTTGCTTGCACTTTTGACAGTGTCCTTTCTCACTTCCAATGCTAATGATGCATGTGATATTAATGGCTTGTAACTGTCAGGTTCTGCAGTGGATTCGGTTGCCACTAGCCTGACATGTTTGTTGCTATCAGTTACATTAGCAGTATTTCTATTGCCTATCTTTTTAATTGTGGCAAGCCACTGTTTCATTTTTAACCATTAACTTTTTAGCCTTCTATGGATTTGTCCTTTGCCAGAAGCAGTACACACAAATAAATGGTCAACACTGGTCACAAAACAGATACGGTTATTGTTGTGAAATAAGCCCCTAGAGGCTGAATAATGAATTAGTGACTTTCAAAGATAAATAAGATTTCACACTAAATTCTCGATCAAACTTTTCACCCCCGTTGACATGTGTCCACACCCCATGCATTGGGCGTACCCCACAGGTTGAAAACAGATTAGTAGGGAAAGATTTCTTTTACTGTTTTGGAGGTGCGCTCCATAACCCAGATAATGGAATATAAGACAGGGCACCTTTGTTACCAAACAAAGACTCCAAGTACAATGTAGAAAACTCCAGTACCTCTGAGTGTTTCCTTATTACACTGCTCATTACAATACTATATTAATTAATTGACTTTGCAAATACTATATTAAATTTTGTTTTGTAAATAAATATGACTATCCACTAATCTACAGTATATCATTTTAAAGTAGCTGTTCTATGATCCAGCTTTTCTCTTATTTATCATGGCCTCAAGTTTTTAACTGAAGTCTTCAAAAATCTCTAGCACCCTGGCGAAATTCTTAATTAATTGAAAGCTTGAAAACATTAGCCTTTTGTATAAAAAGGTGATTGGGATAATCTTTTTTATTTTATTGATTTTATTAAAATCAAATAACATTCCATACAAATAACTCACGTTTTATAAAAAAAAAAAGGTTCAAGACAAATCAACCCCTACCCCTGAGAAAGAGAGCCAGGCCAGGAGAGTAAAACTTTAAGCTAATAAAAATAAGTAAATAGATCTTTATATATAATACACTAACGTGGCTCTTCATTTGTCTGTCCAGGATTTTAAATCACCTGTAGATCGCAAACTGTTTGAGCTACTGACCTGAAATTTGGTACACATATACTATGCGACATCTACTATCCGCGTTCGGGGTGATGGTTGACCTCCAAGGTTATTCCTCTTTTTATTTTTATTTTATTGTAGAATCAACTCTCGGCAGCAGCCACTCATCCCTACAACCTTCGCTGTCTCTTTCTCTACCTCTTCATATCTTAAATCAATCTTGAAGCAGATTGAAGACTTAAGTGAAAAATTAAACAAAATATACTAAGTAATTGTAACACAAAAACTGACTTAATCAGTTTTAATGCGAAAAGATGCCAACGGAAGAAGAGGGCCACTAGGGTGGAGAAAAGAAGATCTGCTCAGGAAGCGGCATGGGCATCAACCTCTGAGCAAACGAATGCTAAATGTACAGAGAAAGAGTCTGAAAACTAGGAATAATCAAGTTAAGTACATTCACTGCACATTATCGTGCAGTGCGCCATTACTGGTAAATTAATAAATGAATAAATATAAATGGAGTAAAACAGGGGGCAGAATCTGCTTCCTCAATTTAAATGCCTATTCTAAAATGTTATTGATTAGATCCTGCCAGGTTTTGAAAAAGTTTTGCACAGATCCTCTAAGTGCGAATTTGACTTTTTCCAGTTTCAAATAGTATACAACATCAGTTACCAACTGACTTAGAGTAGGAGAGTTGGGATTCTTCCAGTTGAGCAAGATAAGTCTATGTGCCAATAGTGTAGTAAAGGCAATTAGTTTGTCCTTCTCCACTTTAGGCCCATCTGGAAATACCCCAAAAACAGCTGTTAGTGGATTAGGAGGGATTGTGACACCAAGGCTGTCTGAAAAGCATTTAAAGATTTTGGTTCAGAATGATGTTAATTTGGTACACGCCCAAAACATGCGGCTCAGGGAGGTTGGAACTTGACTGCAGCAATCGCAGGTTGGATCTTGCCCTGGAAACATTTTGGACAATTTTAAATGAGAGAGATGCACTCGATATATAATTTTGAGTTGAATAATTCTATGCTTTGCGCAAATGGAGCTCAAGTGAATTCTGTGCATTGCTGCTTTCTACTCCTTTTCTAAGATGTTGAGTAAGAGATCCTTTGCCCACTATACTCTTGGATCTTTGAAAGGGAGGGACTGTAAAATGGTTTTACATATTACAGAAATGCTGTCTGAGTCTTCAAGACTGATCAATATTTTTTTCGACATAGAGGTAGGTGGGAGGTGAGGAAAATCGGGCAGTTTCTGTTTAACAAAGTTTCTAATTTGAAGGTAGTGAAAAAAATGTGTTACTGGAAAATTAAATTTGGAGTGTAATTGTTCATGGGATGCAAAGACGTTGTCTTTGTACAGATTTCTAAGTGATTTAATCTCAAATGTTTTCCAGATATTAAAAACTGCATGGGTTTGAGAGGGTTAGAAAAGTGGTTCTCGTGCAGAGGGTGATTGGGATAATCCAAGTAACTATAGGCCAGAAAGCTTAACAAGGATCAGAGGTAATTTTATTGAAGCAAGTATTAAGGAAAATATGTTGCAGTACATGTCAGGAACAGGAGTATTAACAAATTGTTCAGATGGGAAAAGTTGTGTTTCTGCTGCATCTGATTACCTGTTTTACATTCTGTTAATTACATTCAGATGAAGTTGTAATGCTGCAAGATTTGGCTACCTGGTTTGACTGATCATTTGGTGGGTCAGGATCAGTTTCATCATACCGCATCTCTTCAGGTACAGGCAAGCCATAATTGTGTGCCACATTATGCAGCATACTACATGCTTGCAGAATGCAACACACTTTCCGTGGACTGTAGAGTAGCACATTACTAGAATGGAAATGCTTATCTATTTACATAACTAAATTCATTCTCTGAAGGGGCCTTTACAGTGTAGAACTGGCACCAAGTACCACAACAGATAGATTTTCTGCTTTTTATATGGCTCTTTGAGGTGACTTGCTATCTTTATAAGGACCGCTTGCCTTTTGCTGCACTAGTTGGAAAAAAGTGTGTGCAACAGTGCAGAGTTGCCGTTTTTATAGGCACTCCTGCTATAGATGATGTAATGCAAGCTTATTCTTTTGGTAATTCATTCTTGGCTGATGTAAGTTGTCCAGCACTGTTGCAATAGCAATATACTTTGATTACACTTGGAAAACCGGACATTGCTATCTGGATGATAAGCAGATAATACCATCCTATGCAGATGGCATGGCACGATTCAGTGATGGCTGTGAAAAACTCAATCAGTCAGCAAGTTCACATTGAAAAGCTCCTGTAGCTAAAAACTCAAGACAGAACAGCGCTTGCAAAGGAGCAGGTACAACACAATTCCTCAAAGACTGTCTTTATAAAGCTGGTGCCAGTTCAGCACACAGTTCCAAGAGGATAGCTCTTGGAAACAGAAATCGACTTAGAAGCCAATCATCATCATCATCATCTATAAATATACGCTCTTTTCTAATTCTTCCATTTGATATGTCTTCTAACAATGCTAAAGCAGCTATAGTAGATGGAATAGTCTGGCAATTCCATGTACCATTATATTGTTACAGAATGATTACAATCAAGAGAATTAAATTTGTAAACGATATGCAATAAATTTCAGTATCTATACTAATAAAAGGCAAAGCCCTGACTGACTCACTCACTGATCACTAATTCTCCAACTTCCTGTGTAGGTGGAAGGCTGAAATTTGGCAGGCTCATTCCTTATAGCTTACTTACAAAAGTTAGGCAGGTTTCATTTCGAAATTCTACGCATAACGGTCATAACTGTAACCTACTTTCGTCCATATATACGGCCATAGCCTGCAGCTCGGTCGCCCGTGTAAGGCGGAGTTGCGTCCTGTATCATCAAGACTCCCACGTAATTGAGTGCCTGCCCATATAAGGTAAATATTCACGGGTGAAGGACTGTGCTTAGCATATTCATAAGTGCAGCTACTGCGGAAACCCTCTGATGCTGAACAAAGCCTTTGTACACATATCAATAGGAAAGCAAGCTTAAGTTTAAATTACGTTCATAGACACGCTGCCACTAAATATTCGCAGGCAAATCCACAACTTTATACCGGGAATGCCTATTAAACATCTTAGATTCATGAGTACCAATTTGGGTAGTGATCACTTCGATGAATGAAACCTGTTCAAAAACGCATTACACAATTGAGAAGGCAGCAAAAGAATATGAAGCGAGTGATGCATACAAGCATATTCATAAGTGCAGCTACTGCAGAAACAAAGCATTGTGTAAAACTTTAAATTAAGTTCATAGACTTGCTGCTGCTGGCGATTGTCATGCCTACGACGAATATGATATTCACGAGATACAAGTTTAATGAGAAGACGCAGGGTGTAAACGAGACTTTTGATCACTTTGTAAGGGAGTTAAAATTGCTGTAATGGAGTTAAAATTGCAGGTGAAGGACTGTGCTTATACAAATAGGAAAGCAAGGTGTAAAGCTTAAGTTTAAATTAAGTTCATAGACACGCTGCCGCTGGCGTTTGTCATGCCTAAGACGAATCCGATATTCGCGAGATACAAGTTTACTGAGAGGATGCAGGGTATAAACGAGACTTTTGATCACTTTCTAACGGAGTTAAAATTGCTGGTGAAGGGCTGTGCTTATGCAAAGGAAGATGAGATGGTCAGGGATAGAATAGTGATTGGCACAAACTCAGCGAAATTGCGAGAGAAACTTTTAAGTGCTGGGTCTGAGCTAAAATTAAATAAAGCCGTGGACATCGCAAGATCACACGAGATATTCGCGAGATACAAGTTTAATGAGAAGACGCAGGGTATAAAGCCTCGATGCTAAAGACCTGGCAAAGTCATGGAGAACATGGAAGGACGAGTTCAGATTATACAGTAATCCCTCGCTATATCGTGCTTCGACTTTTGCGGTTTCACTATATCGCTGATTTTAAATGTAAGCACATCTAAATATATATCACAGATTTTTCGCTGGTTCGCGGATTTCTGCAGACAGTGGGTCTTTTAATTTATGCTACACGCTTCCTCAGTTTGTTTGCCCTGTTGATTTCATACAAGGGACGCTATTGGCGAATGGCTTAGAAGCTACCCAATCAGAGCATGTATTACATATTAACTAAAACTCCTCAATGCTATAAGATATGCATCCCACGCGAAGCTTGATTGTTTGCTTGTCTCTGCCTCTCTCTCACCCTCTCTGACATTCTCTGCGCCTGATGGAGGGGCTGTTTGCTTAAAAGATACTGACGCTCCTCTAAAAAAATGCCGCTTTATTGCGGTGCTCGGCATATTTAAAAGCACAAAAGCACACGTATTGATTTTTTGATTGTTGTTTTAATCTCGCTCTCTCTCTGACGTTCTCTGCGCCTGACGGAGGAGATGTGAGCAGAGGGGCTGTTTGCACAGAGGCTGTTTGCTTAGAAGATACTAACGCTCCTCTAAAAATACCGCGGCAAACTTAAAAGCACAAGTATTGGTTTTTTGATTGTTTGCTTTTCTTTGCGAGCGCTCTCTCTCTCCCCCTCTGAAATTCTCTGCTCTTGAAGAGAAGAAGATCTATTTGCATTCTTTTAATTGTGAGAAAGAACTGTCATCTCTGTCTTGTCATGGAGGACAGTTTAAACTTTTGACTAAAGGGTGTTATTTCATGTCTAGAGGGCTCTAATAATGTTAACAGTGTGGGAGAGTTTATAAGGGCTTAAAATATATAAAAATAACTACACAAACATATGGTTTCTACTTCGCGGATTTTCGTCTATCACGGGGGGTTCTGGAACGCAACCCCCGCAATCGAGGAGGGATTACTGTACACAGAACTTGCAATGCCGGAGGCAGAGGAAAACACTAAGGTCAGATTATTCCGTTATCTTATTGGAGAGAGCGGCAGAGAATTGTGTCAGGCGCTGACCGGTGATGTAAGACCTGATGAGTTAACCATGAGCTTGATGATACGAAAATTTGATGAACATTACAAACTGTAGAGAGGTTCACATTTTTTTCAAGAAATCAGGCAAGGGGAGAAAATATAGACAACTACGTCACGGATCTGAGAGTGTTAGCAGACACATGCAATTTCGGGGAGATTAAAAGTTCCCTTATACGTGACCGAATTGTGTGCGGAACCAGAGATGCAAGTTTGCAACAAAGATTACTGAGAGAAGACAAACTGACTTTAGAGAGGTGCATACACATAAGCAGAGCCACAGAACTGTCGAAGGTGAACAGCAGAACAGTCACGGGCTTCCCTATTCTATACTTCTCCGAGTGCATCTCTCTAAACCCTCTGTGCAGGAACATTATCATAAGACTTAACAATCTTATTGTTACACCTTCTACGTGCACCCAACCGTCCTTATTACTGAGTCTTCCTTGCTTTACCGCTAGCTGATTCTTTCCATTCACCTTCCTAGCTCTTTATTTAAACAGTTTTTTTCCTGATTACTTTTCCGCTCCTTCGCTGTCTTCTCCCTTTTCATTCAAAATACGCGCCTCCTTGCCTTTTAGAGTCAGTTCCCCTTACATCACACCATGGTACGTTTAGCACAAGTTAATACCGGGAATGCCTGTTAAACATCTTACATTCACGAGTGGCGCTTTGGGTAGTGAAAACTTTGATGAATGAAACCTGTTATCTTTACAACGGTTGAAAAACATGGAATGTAACTTCAAAACAACACGTCCTCCAAATACGAACCTGATTGAAAGAAATAATGATAATGAAATCCTTGATGACAGCAACACTCATAACAGTGACAAAACAATTACATTGACAATCATGTTATGTTATTTTTAAAATGTTTCCTTTTCTTTTTCATAACTTCTTTAACACACTACTTCTCCGCTGCGAAGCACAGGTATTTTGCTAGTATTTGATAAATCCCACATCATGGAAGCGAAAATGAAAAAAAAGGTAAATAACACAGAAACAATACCACTGCTTTAACACTAAATGTTGCCAATTTTCAAAACCGAGCAGAAACTTGAATACGGAACCAATGCAGAAAACAATTTTAAGACAAAGAGGCTCTTATTTGTCACACCTTTCCATAAAAATAACCTTTTTCTACTCTGTCAAACCTATAGAATATATTATGTTTGGAAAACATCCGGGAGTAAAACACTTAAGAGATATGTGTAAACATAAGGTCTTTGGATCTTATGAAAAATTCCCTTTCAAATTTAACTTCCCATCAACACAATTTTTCCACTACTTTCAAATCAGAAACTTTGCTAAAAGGAACCTGCCCAATTTTCTTCCTCCCACCCATTTCTACTTCAGAAAAAATATCAGACAGCATTTTTACAATATGTAAAAACATCTTAAATCCTCTTCCTTTCAAAGATTCCAGGGTACAAATGGGAAAGGATCTTTCACTTAATATCTCTGAAAAGGAGTGGAAGGCAGCCAAAAATAGAATACATTCCAGCTTAATGTGTGAAAAAGGACTCAATCATCAAACTTAAAATCTTTTATCAAGCACATTTATCCCAGGGAAAAGGACATTCTACTCTCCTGGTTTTTGGTTTTTTTTTTTGCTCATGTTGTAGTTTCTCCTCTCTTTTTCTTGGGTGCGGGGCTAAATATGGTTTGTTAAGTTTGTTATGATTGTTGTTTTCTTCAAATAATATCAATAACATTAAATAAAAAAAAGAACTTGACTCAATTATGCTGACCTCATTTGTAAGTCACTTTGGATAAAACATCTTCTAAATTAATACATTTAAATATAGAATCACTGTCAGATGCCTATTTCATTCTAAGGTACAAAGAAACACATTTGTTTTCTGAAAACAATTTTCAATTGACAAGAGTTATATACAAAGATAAGCTTTTTATGGTCTTTAAAAAACATAAAAATGTAGGGAGCTGCATGTATACTTTTCAATGGAAAATCTATATAATGAACCTTAGTATGATGTAATGTATACTACATTAATAAAACAGTCTTGATTCACTATTAAATATGTCCTTGATATTAACTGTAAAATCTGCAAATTAGTTTATAATCAAAATCTCCAATATTTAGGTGAAAATGTCCTGTCCTCAGTCCTCTCCATGGCAAAAATGTAATATCGATTAGAAGGTTATGTTGCCAATTTACCACATGTAGCTGCTGTATTCTGCACACAGATAAGAGATCGTATCCACAGGTTTTAAACACATTATGTTGCTCATGAAGTAATTCAGCAACATGAGTGGAAGTTCAATGAAATCTGCAAAAGGTTGAAGAGTCTACATATTATCTTGTGTATTAAGCTTCCTTCTATATTCTTCCAGTGGCAGTGCTTTAAGCAGTCAGAAAAGCGCTATATAAATGTAAAGAATTATTATTATTGTCAATAAATCCTATTTCAGACATGACTACAAATATTGCAAGGAAAATTGTCCAAGTTACTTTTGTTTGAAAATAAACTGTTTTCCGATAACAAATTGGCAATGTGAAAGTAGAAGGAATTTGTTATTTTTCAGAATTTGTTTTTAAGTTTTGTATTTTTCAAATACTTACAACAGCTCAAAGCACTAGATACTGCACAGCTAACTAGTGTGAAAATAAAAAGATTGAGCTAAAACAGAAAAGATACTTGAGCTGAAAACTGACTCATCAGCCAGGCACCATGAGCAAACAAAGCTATCCTGACCTTTACTCTAGTTCTAATTTCATTGCAGATGCAAGCCTACACAATGTCATAATAGTTAAAAGTTATAAATATATAACTAAATAAAGTTGTAATATATAATATACCTCTGTAGATACTTTATAAAAAATGAGCACATAAAACAAATCAAATCACTTCTTCAGTCTGCCGTCCTTAAAAAAGAGATTTGAAATATCCTCTAAAACAATAATCATTGAGGATTTAAATCGAATTCATCTTTGAACATATCTGAAAGCGATATAAATAACACAGCCGAGATATATTTTTAATTAAAAATGTTAACAAGAACATGTTTTATAATGTGAAAAAAAACTAAAAACTGCAAAAATCAGCAACCGTGCAAGGTATTGCAAAAAAATAAACAGATAAAACTTTCTTTAAAGCACAAGAAAAACAAATTCTAAAATATTTAAACTTTTGACTATATAAAAAAGATATATTAAATATAATAAGCAAGGTATGTGTAAATACCTGGTTGAAAAAAGGAAAGTAATCTCTGCGTATACATTATAAATGGTGTCATTCAATTTCGGGGAATTGTTCTCATTGTTGGAGCTGTTTCAAGATGGTTACCTTAGCCATGCCAAATTTATACGATGAGGTAAAGCCCAGTGCTGTGAGGTCATGCCAGGGTCTTTTAAAACCATAAAAAATTTAGAGAGCTACATGTATACTTTTAAATGGAAGCAAAAGCCATATGATGACATCAGGAGTCATTGTCTCAAAACACAATCTGAATTGTCTGATACTGGGATCATTCACTGAAATTTTGTTGCACTATTTTTCAGATTTATACTTTATTCATAAATATTTGCATTTATATTTACAATGTTTTTCAAGGTACAGTAACACTTTTTAATTTATTTCAGTGAACGTTTCATCCCAGAGCTCAAGCAATGAAGAAGCTGTTAAACTGCCACAATGGTACCATATTGATATTGAATTACCTCTGGGACTCCCATCTTTCTGCAGGCTTCCAGAAAATTTTCCACATTTCTCCGGCATTTGGCCATACTTAATTTAGGCTATAAATAGAAAGTAATGCAATTATATTAGTGCAAATGTATACAAAGAGCTAAACAGTAAAACTGTCTAAGGAAAGACAACAATACTGTACATTTAATTAAAAAACTAGACAGAAGGTAATATAATTGGCTGTTTGTTATATGACCAATTGCTGTCTCCTGCTAATGACAGCATACCTTATTATGCTATTTAATTAAAATAAAAAAGACTAAATAATATCTCTCTATTATAATAAAAAAAGCCTGGGACGAGACATGACTTTTTCAGAGAGATACTTTCACATCCCGCGAGACAAAACTTTGTGCCAAGAGATTTAACCATGCCTGGGGCTAGAAATAAAAGTCAAAAAGTACAAAGTAGAACGTCATAATGAATTCAAAAACGTTGGCACGCTACACATGCAGAGCAGGTTAGAGATAATGAAATTACTAAAATTCTAAAGTTTAAAAAAAAATGATAGTAAAGATCACAAGATCACATTAGTGCAAATAAACGGAAATTATCACTTGGTGAAATAACGGAACAGCGAAAATAGATTGAATATATTGTTCAGATTTAAACTTTAAGTTGGAGACTTGTAGATCGTTTAATTCGTGTTGCCATCAGGGAAAAGTAGTGTTTCTTCCCCATGAAGAGGCATATCTGCGAGAATTAAAAGATTTGTTGTTTGGTGAAAGTTAAATCCACATACGCGAGTAGCAGAGACACGAAGTAGCTGGCGAGCTAAGCAAGCAGGGGCCAAAGCCCCCTAGTTCTTTAATAAAATAATTTCCTCAACAATGGCTCATAAATGATTTTGATTATGTTTTTATTTAGAAATATAAAGCACAGTTAAGCACACCACATATCACTTCTTAGTTTTTAGAGCAGTACTGACAGCTTAAGACATTATTGTATTTGAGTACAATGAAGGGGTATTTTTGCAGAGAAAACTGTTGTTCTCAAAAACAATTGCCCTGTAGATATAATCAACTAGGTCAAAAACCTGTTTCAGCTGTTCTCCAACTAAATAAATTAGTATAGCATACAGCACGTGCAGACCTTGCATACTAACACTAATTTGTCACCCAGAATTGGCAAGCTTCAAATGTGACAGCACCTGGAGTGACTCAATATCTAGTTTAATGGTAGCCTAAAATAACTAGACACTAAAGTAAAATATACTCATAGCTAGTAAGCTCTAATTACAGTAATACATTGGATTAGTGATACTGTCCTCACATACCTTTAGCGAAAGCATAATTATTCAACTGATTTGTACTTTAGATATATTTATCTTAATATAAAATAGAAACTATGGAAGAAAAAACACTAGTACACATACCACAGCAGGTGATGGAACATGAATGCTGGCAACTGAGCGAGGTCGAATGTGATTAACTAAATGACACAAAACAACTCCATCCATTAATGAAGATCCCAGATCATCTGGTAAAGTCACCTTAAGCCTACTCTCAATACTCTGCAAAAAAAGGACAATTTTATTAGCTCAGACACAAAAAATGCAATTTTAATAAGCTAGACAATTCTCAGAGATAGTGAATTCAGAAAATTGCCAGTTGCTTTTTTATAAAAAAAAAAAAGCCTAACAACAAAATGCAATTTGTAAACCACTGTTGACAGCATATTACAGGTGCTGTTGGCCAATTACATGGAATTTGACTGTATATAAACATACAGTGGTGTGAAAAACTATTTGCCCCCTTCCTGATTTCTTATTCTTTTGCATGTTTGTCACACAAAATGTTTCTGATCATCAAACACATTTAACCATTAGTCAAATATGACACAAGTAAACACAAAATGCAGTTTTTAAATTATGTTTTTTATTATTTAGGGAGAAAAAAATCCAAACCTACATGGCCCTGTGTGAAAAACTAATTGCCCCCTTGTTCAAAAATAACCTAACTGTGGTGTATCACACCTGAGTTCAATTTCTGTAGCCACCCCCAGGCCTGATTACTGCCACACCTGTTTCAATCAAGAAATCACTTAAATAGGAGCTGCCTGACACAGAGAAGTAGACCAAAAGCACCTCAAAAGCTAGACATCATGCCAAGATCCAAAGAAATTCAGGAACAAATGAGAACAGAAGTAATTTAGATCTATCAGTCTGGTAAAGGTTATAAAGCCATTTCTAAAGCTTTGGGACTCCAGTGAACCACAGTGAGAGCCATTATCCACAAATGGCAAAAACATGGAACAGTGGTGAACCTTCCCAGGAGTGGCCGGCCGACCAAAATTACCCCAAGAGTGCAGAGACGACTCATCCGAGAGGTCACAAAAGACCCCAGGACAACGTCTAAAGAACTGCAGGCCTCACTTGCCTCAATTAAGGTCAGTGTTCACGACTCCACCATAAAAAGAGACTGGGCAAAACGGCCTGCATGGCAGATTTCCAAGACGCAAACCACTGTTAAGCAAAAAGAACATTAGGGCTCGTCTCAATTTTGCTAAGAAACATCTCAATGATTGCCAAGACTTTTGGGAAAATACCTTGTGGACTGATGAGACAAAAGTAGAACTTTTTGGAAGGCAAATGTCCCGTTACATCTGGGTAAAAGGAACACAGCATTTCAGAAAAAGATCATCATACCAACAGTAAAATGTGGTGGTGGTAGTGTGATGGTCTGGGGTTGTTTTGCTGCTTCAGGACCTGGAAGGCTTGCTGTGATAGATGGAACCATGAATTCTACTGTCTACCAAACTATCATGAAGGAGAATGTCCGGCCATCTGTTCGTCAACTCAAGCTGAAGCGATCTTGGGTGCTGCAACAGGACAATGACCCAAAACACACCAGCAAATCCACCTCTGAATGGCTGAAGAAAAACAAAATGAAGACTTTGGAGTGCCCTAGTCAAAGTCCTGACCTGAATCCAATTGAGATGATATGGCATGATACCTAAAAAGGCAGTTCATGCTAGAAAACCCACAAATAAAGCTGAATTACAACAATTGTGCAAAGATGAGTGGGCCAAAATTCCTCCAGAGCGCTATAAACGACTCATTGCAAGTTATCGCAAACGCTTGATTGCAGTCATTGCTGCTAAGGGTGGCCCAACCAGTTATTAGGTTCAGGGGGCAATTACTTTTTCACACAGGGCCATGTAGGTTTGGATTTTTTTTTCTCCCTAAATAATAAAAACCATCATTTAAAAACTGCATTTTGCGTTTACTTGTGTTATATTTGACTAATGGTTAAATGTGTTTGATGATCATAAACATTTTGTGTGACAAACATGCAAAAGAATAAGAAATCAGGAAGGGGGCAAATAGTTTTTCACACCACTGTACAGGTATAGTTACACATATTTACACACATACACATCAATAAAGTAAAAATTGCTGTTTTTGCCAAATTAACGATTAACCTTTGTTTAAAATGAAAATATTAATATGATAGGGCTATTGCCACACAGCTCCAGAGTCCTGGGTCTGAATCTTGGCTGGACAATGTCTGTCAGTGATGGTGTAGGCAATATGCATGCCATTACATGGTATGTGGCTCCTTCCATAGACAATTCAGATTTTTTATCGATATACTCATCAAATTCCTACAAACACACGTTTGATATGCACTTGGTTTTTGGGTGTTTTTGTACAAACTTTATTATTTTCAAATAGTAATACTTATTCTATACGGGCATTCCAGATAAGCAGAACTAAGGAAAGAAATTACCTTGAAGCAAATGATATAAAGTGGTATAAAACATATCATTTGGTAATTACCAAAATTTTGGTCTGTTCATTCAAGATACTTTTCCAAGACTTTTATACAGTCATATTTAGCTTAACTTTTTTTTTTTTTTTTTGAGTAATCGTCATTCTCTTCCAGGCCACACTATGCCATTCCACTTTTTTTTTACTGAATTCCAATATCTCACTGTAAATATTTTTTGGGTCATTCCATTGGAGGAAGTTCTGGGCAACAAGTCTTTTACATAGGCAAGCAATACCTTTGTATACACTTGTAAAGCAATTCTGTTACTATATTATTTAGCTACATAATAAATCACAATGTTAAGTTACTTAAGTTATTGAGGTGTCTTTGCATGTCTAAGCCACATTAAACCTGCCAAGAATTACAAAATGAAGACATATCCTTTGGACCAACTGCAGTTCATTTCTTTCTCCTCTTTGGCTCATCTCTGAACTTTTTGAAATATTCTAATCAGACCTTTATATTTACAGTTTAGACTTTTTATTCATCTTAAATCCAAATTGTTGTGCATACAGCAAAAAAAGAAATTGATGTTTATTTATTACTAGCTGTCTCCCACGGCTTCACCCACATAGAAGTGAAACAGGACAGCGAGGAGTGCCCTGTCTGGCTCCCTACTCCTGATATCATGCTTTCTCCTCCTCTAAGCCCGTAGTCTCTGTCTTGGATTAGCATGGACATATTGCTGCTGCAAGTGAACTATGATTCTTAATGTGATGAGAGTAGTCGCAAATTCAACCGGAATGTTCAAGCAAATACTAGAAAAAAGCCTGATCTAAATCCATTAAGTAGTTCTCTTGTTCGCTAGCTAAGTGGATGTAAGATACACCCCGAGGCTGGCGTGCAAGTAAGGATGGCCCTGCCCCCTTCCCCTCAGCCCGCTGCGTCTCTCTCGGATTTGCACAAATAAATCAATACCACAAGTGAACTATGATACTATAGCGCGATAAGAGGGGTCGCTAAAACAAACGAAATGTTCAAGTAAATTATAGAAAAAACCCCTATCTAAATCCATTATACATATAGAGATTTTATTAATTAAGAAATACAATCAACTGATATGTATTTTAATTAGACAATTTTATTTATTTCTCATGATACACATTTATTTAAATGAACTTGCAACCACTCTTAAAACTACTGGTCTGGAAAGTAACATAGTACATTACCTGCTCTGATATTTAAGAGACATAAATTCCTATTCTAGTACTCAAGTACTGTAAAATCATTCTCTTACTACTTACTATCAATACTGATTTTGTTTGAACAATTATTGCACACTTTCTGTAAATCCAATAAACTTCATTTCACTTCTCAAATATCACTGTGTGTGTCTCCTATATGATATATTTAACTGACATTTTTTATTGTAACAACCAACGATTTATACCGGAAAATAATGACTATTAACAAGGTTGCCCAAACTTTTGCATCCCACTGTATTTTGACTCTGAATACTGACTTATATGTAGTAAATTAATTCTCTACTGATATTAATGATTTAGACATTGAGTGTTCAGTCATGTAGAGGGAATGTGTGGGATGGTTCTTTTTCCACACAGCATTGTTCTCTTTCCTGCCAGTTTTAGTTACTTATCCCCACATTTTTACTACTGAAACAAACTTTTTTTAGAAATAGTGTTGCTCTAGCTAGATAGGTAACTCAAAAACAGAATTTACTATGTTATTGTAAATGGAATTAAGAAAATAAATGATTTTAAACTGGCCTTGATTAAGCAGATTGGAGAAAATTATGCTATGTAAAGTAAAACATTTAAATGAGGTATACATATTTCAATATAATTCACACTACCAATCAGTCACATAATTTATATTTTATAAGTGGTGAGAAATAAAATGATTTATGAACTATTAAATAATGTTTTCTTAGAAGCAGCAGTAATAAAAATAAGGTTTCAGGTAGAAAATCACTTTCTTGTGAAATGACCCCGTCTTAAAACCAACCTCTCGGAGTTGCTCCATTAACTCCAGTTCTTCCCTCATTTGCTCCATCTTTCTGCGCATTGTAAACTGAGGATCTATTGATTCTAAAGTTCTTGGTGATCTTGTGAATACTGCATACACAAACAAACAAACAAAAAAAAAACAAACAGGAAGAAACCTGCTGTCATTCAATTATTATTGATGAAACCGCAAAAGTTCAGGATTAAGTGCGTGCCGTTACTTGCATACGCTTGCTTAAATAATCATATTAATCTACAAAGTTAAATTAAAACTGTTGTTGTAAGTGTACCTAAAGCTGCTGAAACATGAAACAGCAATGATGACAAAAACATCTCTGACAGAGCTTGATAGCTTAAAATAATTTTGTCACTGAGTTTTTCAATGAAATTTAACACTTTCACACCATCATCAATACCTCATAATGGTCTCCGCTTTCTACTTAATAGGCTATTTTTAAACAACAAAATATGTTGCTCATATTTTGTTATACTTATTTTAAGTACTGTTCTAAAGATTCCTGTGTATCATTCATATATTAGTTGGTAATACCCAAGCTAGGCTATAAGAAAGATTAAATTACTTACCAGAAACAATCTTTTTTGACACTATCTATCTCTGGATTTTTTATACAGTAAATATATGAATCCAAGTCAGATTTTCTTAATAGCAATACATAAGAGCTCCACTAGATGGAGATATATATCCAATCAAAAAACCCCACAAGTTCCATAAGCACCATAACCTGTACTTTGGTAAGTAGTAATGCAGCTGCAAGTATGTTGACATATATGGAAGTGATGGTTTAATATGACCTTAAAAAGAAAAAAAAACTGTAAAAGAAATAAAGGGGCCACTCCTATACCAAGCAGCCAAGCATTATTTTGTTTGTAGTTCATGGATTTAGTGGATAACATATGATCACTATGGTACAGAAAACATATAAGACAGAGGTAACAATCCTATAAATGAAAAAGAAAAACATTTGTAATAGAATAATAAATAAAACAATGCAAGTAATAATACTTTATTATACATATACATAGAAATGTGAAATAAACCTTTGACTTTAAAATATAAAGAAAAAACTTTGGAACAAAACTAATTTCATCTGAAATACTGATTCATATTTTCATTAAATGCAGGAAGTTATCTGTTTTGACTGTTTATTAAAGCAATCTACCATCTAATTAGAGATCTATCTGTTCATTTTATAACCCCACTTAATCTAATATTATGACAGCTGGTAACTGGAGATTACTCCAAAAACTCACTCCACAGGGAATACTCACACCAATGCTGGCAACTTTCTCTCTTCAAAACTTATATTT
Organism: Polypterus senegalus; assembly: GCF_016835505.1. Taxonomy (NCBI): domain Eukaryota; kingdom Metazoa; phylum Chordata; class Cladistia; order Polypteriformes; family Polypteridae; genus Polypterus; species Polypterus senegalus. The sequence continues at coordinate 209,044,357 of NC_053155.1, forward strand.
TAAATCTTTCAAAAAAAATATCATAAATATATCCATGAACAATAGTGCTTTAAAATCTTTTGGTTAAATGATAAAACATTATTGTACTTAACATTACTTACACAGTAAAATCAAATAATTTATATACTCACACATTTAATAATTCAACTTTAAGCACTGTGTATTTTTACAGCATTGAATAAAATCTGAAAATTTTTCATGTATATTCATTTATACTAAGAGAAAGAATGCATCTATCATTAATGTAAAATTACTTTTAGGAGCTCATAGTTTTAATTCAAGGATCAATAAAGATGTTTTATTACCAGGAGAAATATTTTGCTTTGAAATAATTCTGAAACAGTGTAAAAAGACAAAAATCCTGTCAAATTCCTTTTATAATGAACAATCACATCTCAGATTTGTATGAGATGAATTCTTTTACTCAACGGGAAACAGATTTTAATAGTGAAAATTACTCTTTCATGTCTGTACTTTGAAAACAATCATGGTGTGAAATGATGCATCCGGTTTAGATGAAATGCAAGTGAGGAGTGACTAGTGATGTCACTGGTCTAGTATTAAGCTCATAGAGGAACTCAAAATCCCAAGAATCATCATAGCTGTTAGAGGACAGGCTGGCCATAGATGCATCTTGGGATTTTTGACCTCTCCCACAAGCTCAATACTACACCAGTGACATCATTGGTATGCTCTGATAGTGATATGATAAAGCTGTATCATTTCACAATATGATTTTTTAAAAGTTCCCATATGAAGGAATAATTTTATGATGTAAAAGATTGAAAAATGTAACTATTTCCTTTTAATTCAGAATGTTGTTTAAAATCTTTATATTAAACAAGGATTATATTGAAAAACATGACTTGTTATGGTTTCTTTTTTTTCTTTTGACAGGTCAGACAAAAAACCATACAATATATGATAGAAAGAAAAAAAAGCTTTAATTCAGCACAAAATGCCATTCAACCAACTATAAAACACACAACTGAACGGAACCTTCATGATTTTTTCAAACTAAATTATGAATGCAATTCTGGCCCTATACAATATATTACTACACTACAGATTTACATCAGTAGAATTGTCTTAATCCTGAACTTTATTTATGTTTTCTGTTTCTGTAATTGTTTTGTGAAATTTTCCAGGTGTTACCACATTAATGGGATTTGATCAACATTGCAACACTAAACAAAATCTCAATTTCTACAAAACTGAATAAACACTAAAATGAGAATTAAAAAACTGTCATTAAAATAGACCACAAACTGCTAATATACAGTATAAGATGTGTGGATAAGAGGCACCTGCTCTTGGCACTCCAGTTAGAAAATAAATGTGTGGCATCAAACAAAAAAAATCTACAGGACAGAATATTGAATATTAAATACTGCCATTTAAGAATTTTCTTTAACTAGGGAAACTCAAGTCCCAACGATGTTGGATTTAGCACTGCCCTCTGACAGTGACTACACTGGCTAAAAAGATCAAGAATTTGAAAACTATCAAATAATATTGGTGTGAACAAAAAAAAAAACCACACCAAATGCATCATATCTTGAACACACAAGAACAACTGTCACCTTCTGGTGTTATGCAAAAATCAAATCTAAAATGTGTTTTCTAGGTTAACTGGCTTGAGGATCTTATTCAGAAAACTACACCACATTGGTTATATTGTGTTAATATTCAGCGGCACCATGTCATAATAAAACAAACATAGACCTTGAAACAAACACAGAGCTGCATAGACTAACACTAACATTCATTCTGAGGTGAAAAGCAGAGATGTTAGAACCTACCTCTGTATTAGAAGATGAGCTTTTTCCTGCCATTACTATTTGATATTGTTAACAGGAACACTTCTAAACAATATTCATCAGGTTGTAGCTTACATAATCATATTAGTTGCTGTCTGTTTTCTTGTGCATTCTTTTTTCGGCATCCAGGTGCAGACTTATTGCAAATGAATAAGTGTTGTAAAAACACACAAAATGCACTGTTATTCTGGGCTGTCCCCCTAAACAACTTTATAAACAACTTTATAGTGTGATCACATCCCGTAGAATATAACCATTTCATCTAAAATAAAAAGTATAAAATTCATAAAACTATTACAGTAAATATTATCCATAAAAATGTAGTGGGGCTACATAGTAATAGTATATTCTATGTGTGTGCTGAGTGCATGTTGTTTTCATCGTCCTGTTTACTGTCCCTTATGTGTAAGTCAGTGAATGTTGTCCCCGTAAGTGCAGAGGGGACGGTTGATGGAGAGAGGCCGCAGCCCTAGGACGAAAATCACCTGTTTACACACCAATTACATTTGGGACATTTTACATTTAAAAAGAGGAGCGATAGGTGACAAGAGAGAAGAGAAAAAGAAAAGAAGACAATTTATCCAACCATCTACAAACTCATTACTGCTATTCATTGCTTTATTCCACTGCCTGCTTTTTCATCTACAGATCATTCATCACGATATACAGAGCCGAGAAACTCCAGGGTTGAAGTCATTCCAACCATTGCCAGGATGTTAACAGTGAGGTTGTTTTGTTGTCGGGAGGAAGCCCCATAACACCACAACCAGCTTACATAGAGGAAATGACACCATTGAAGGAGATATCTGGTTTAGAGCTGTCATAATACTGTAAGCAAGCTTGTTGATTTCACATTCTGTCCATCAAGGTGTGTGGGTGGAGGAACATGCAATGCCGAATAAGGGGATGAGTATTACGTACTGGGAATGACATCACTGAAGGAGATTCCACAAAGATAATGCAGCAGATTAGTCACAAAGAAGCAAAGTATAACTAATCAACCTATGTGATAACTAGCCAAGCATAGGCTAGGAAACACATTTAATTGTGACACAAACTAGTTTAGGTGGGTCCAGGCTTCCACTGATTAATCTCTAGATCTACCCAATTATCTCAAAGCTCAGAATGCTTACATCAATTACAATAGCAAGAAAGGCGTGCTGTTTTTCAATAAGCAGAATGAACAATTAAATGACTGGAATATAGTGTGCAGGATGCAGTGCACGGCAAAATCTGCAGACACTTCCCAGAGGTGCAAACTCCTCCCATCCATTGGACAGAGCTAATCCAACAGGGGGGTTGGGGGTGGCAACATTTAAATTCTACACAGAAACTGCAAGCAGATGAAACTGTTTTGGACATGTCTTGATATATGCAAAACAGGATATTCCACTTCAAAATAACAAGGAAACTGAAGAGCCACATTTCAAAGGGAAATTTACAGAAATGCTCGTGTATTGCAAAGTACGACCACAAAATAGCTTCAAACACCTTTCTAAAATGCTAATCCGATGACTTCAGATATACAAAATAAGCAACTAGAGCTTCCTGCTCTTCTATTAAAGAAAATAAAAGACAACTTGCACGAAGCACCTCCTACGTTATCTGGGCTAAAGGGTATAAATGCAATTTTGTTTTAGTGTGTATTTGCTAGTTTTGTGGAGGTGCAATCTTAAAAAAGTCAGCTGACTTCAAAATAATCAGAAAAACATAGTACAGGTTTAAGTGAAAATTATATCCTCCTCTGTGTATCGGGTACTGCTTTAATAGTGCATCAGTCATATCTGGAAAATGACAAAGTGTTTAAAGTCATAATAAATTAAACTTTTCCTAAACCACTTTATGCTTTTTTCAGTTCTCAACACCTAAATCTAGGACACTGAACTCATGTCTGTAAACAATCCTAAGGATTTCTCCAGAAGTAGCTGTAGGGTAATGGATAAAACCACCTCTCTACCACTTCCACTATCACCACCACCACCATTAAAACAGCCTTCACTGCCCCATAGTCAGGAGATTAGGTGAGGCAAGGATTCAGTGGGTGGAAGAAGTGCAAATTGATGGTTTAGGGGATGTTTACGTTAGCCCCTTTACTGTCTCTTGGATCTATTTTTTTTAATAATAAACACCCAAACCACTGAAATAGTTGGTTTCTTGGCAAGAGTAACCCTAATGTTATAATATACAGAATAATACATAAAAATGAATTATATACTAATAATAAAAAGAATACCTGAAGGCAAAATGTTATATATTAATTATACACAAATAAGACAATAATTGAAACAAAAAAAAGATAAAAGTCTACTAGTTAAAAACATTGTATATATAAAAAAGAAAGAAATGACAGTGAATAAAATACAGGAAGCAAATTAACTTTTTCTTTGCATAAACATTTATTTCTGAGCAACTGTTATTAGTCTGGAGTTGGGTAATAACTAAAAATGCCTAGCCTATATTCATCACTTAATAGTGACTTCTACACAACAAACCTCTTACTGTTTGTTGGTATGCTAATAAAAACTGCAACTACGAAGAATCAATGACCCTGAATCTTGAAACCTACTAAGAATTAGTATAACATTACACTGCATGAAAATATACAACAAAAAAAAATAATATAGGCACAGAGAGACTGACTAAATAATACTGAATTATCCATGCATGGATAGTTAACCAAAAATTAAAATCTAAAACTACTTACTCAATAGACAAGCCAATTTTATTCCAGTCTTAGTGTTAGGTAAAATAAATAAATAAAACCTGAAACTTTTTTTATATTACTAAACTCTGCTACTAAAGATGTTCAAATAAATTTAACCAAAAATTTTTGAAAACTCATATTAAAAAATGTAGTTTTAGAAATATTTTCTGCAGATGTTTTAAAATGAGACTGCAAAAAGATGTTTTTTGTAGGGGGAAAAAAAGTATATATACGAGGTGTGGCAGAAAAGTAATGAGACTGGCAACGCTGCGCTGTTGTCCTTGATAGAGCACGTGTATCAGTACCCTCCCATAGCTCAGTGCGAGTTTCAACTCCTTCCGTTAACTACACGATTTTTGTGACTGCCATTAGCGAAGTTGTGTTTTTGGCTGTGCGTCACGCAAAATGGAACAGCGGAATTTGGAGCAACGTTGTGCCATTAAATGGCAAGTGTGACGTTTGAAAAGTTAAAACAGGCCTATGGGGAACATTCTTTATCCTGAGCTCAAGTTTTTCGCTGGCACAAATCATTTTTGGAAGGCAGAAAACACGTTGAAGATGAACACCGTTGAGGGAGGACTTCAACTTTGAAAACCAATGAAAACATCGAACGTGTGAACACTCTTGTGAGATCAGACCGTCGTTTAACATTAAGAATGTTGACTGAACAATTAAATTTGAACAGATTTACCGTTCATCAAATTTTGACTGAACATTTGCACATGCGAAAGGTCTGTGCCAAAATGGTGCCGAAAAACTGCCCTCTCCATAACAGAATTTTTGACCTCAAAAGGCATTCCTGTGGTTCCCCAGCCCCCTTATTCTCCTGACCTCAGTCCATGTGACTTTTTCCTTTTTCCTAAACTGAAAAATGTCCTGAAAGGACGTCATTTCAGGACTTTAGAAAACATCCAAAAGAGAGTAATGGACATGTTGAAGACCATACCAGTTGAACACTTCCAGCACTGCTACCAACAGTGGGAACAACGTCTCCATCGGTGTGTAGCTGCCCAAGGGAACTACTTTGAAGGGGATAACATTGATGTTTGAAAAAAATTAAAACTTTGGTAAATAAAAAATCAGTCTCATTACTTTTATGCCACACCCGTATATATATATATATATATATATATATATATATATATATATATATATATATATATATATATATATATATATATATATATATATATATAGTATTTCCTATACGGCAAAACAAAACTTTTCTCTACATATTAATCTTTTTGTAGACCCTTGATAAAGGTGTCAGATTGGCAACATTTCTTTATTACATTGAAAAAACCTACCACCATTTTTCATGTCTCCTTCTGTTGGGGTACTGAGGATGTCTTTATCACGTGGCAGGGCCTGTGTAATAGGGCTGAGAGAGGTAGGAGGAGAGGAAGAAATAGGCATGTCTGCAAGAGGTTAAGTAGACAAGCCAGATCCATTTACCAAAAATGAGAAACCGAAAAAAAAAATCACAAATAGCAAATATTCGCAAAGAAAAGAGAAGATTGTAAATTTGAAGCAACGGGTCAAGTACAAATATATATGAAGAAAAAATGATTGAGAGGATTGGCATAGAAAGAAGCAAAGAGTTGAAAAAAGATGCAATAAAGAAAAAAATGGAGGGTGATAAAACATAATGTTAGTATTTGTTCAGTTTAATGTCATGGTATGCAGTTTTTAAAGTTGTCATTCACAAAAAGTTACAGTTAAAAATGATAGCACTCCCTTATTAGGTAATAGGGATGCCATTACATTCCATTAGAAATCAGTTGCTAAAGTCTGCAAAAAAAACATGTTTACATTTTGCTTAAAACTCATCAAAGCTGCAAAATTTGCCAGAGAGTTTGATTTTAGCCTTTTCTTTATTCTGTAAGTGAAACACCAAGTGGGTAACAACTTCACTAATTGCCTCTCAAACTATGAGAGTAAAAATCTGCCACAGAAATGCACAGTAGGTGCATCTTGCAACACTAAAACCACTTTACAAAATGCTGTACTTCTTTTCAACCAAAACTAGTAATAACATGTACTTCAACTAGAGTTAATAGACTGTATGCTGCTGCGAATGTTGTATAATTTTGAAAATATTAATTTTGCTGCGATCTTAGGTAAAAAAAAATTAGTGAATACCTTGGGCGTCGTGAAGATGCAAAAGAACAAGTAACAAAAAGTACAAATTTTTAAACCAAGAATGTCAAGTCTCAGGAACCATTTTAAACATGAGTTGAATAGAAATTAAAGCTTTAAGAAAGATTTACAGAGAAAGCAGACAACGAAGAGAGTCTACTAAGTCAGACAGTCTACTAACTCCACTGACGGTACATTTCTCTTAAAAGGTTTGGATTAAAAATAAGTGCATCCATTATTACTGTATAGCTATTTTAAAGACACTTGCGTGAATTATAACCCATGATTCATATTAATAGTGGATGTAACTGCCTTGTAAATCATTATAGTACAAAAAAAGCAAATAAAAAAAATTATTTAATCCCACTCCTAAAGTAACTGATCATCAGAAGAATACATGTCCTTCCTAATCCACTAATAAAAATTCAATCATTATAATACCTTCTTTTCAACTTCTAGATATAAAGTAATTAAAAAAATTACAAAAAATAAACCCATACTCACTAACACTGGGGTAATTCTGAGTTTCAAGTTTTTAATTTTAGTGATAATTTTTCATGTTTACAGCACAATGAATTTCTTTAGAAATGTTCAGATTAAAATGCAATTGTCTTTTTTACATTTTTTATGCTTTTTTTAATTTAAATTAATAAACATTTCACACTCACATGTTAAGTTAAACTATGTATGCATAAAAAATTATCAACTTAGTATGAAATTTTAAAAAATCCAAACGTAGTGAAAAATAAAATTTTAAAGGAATTCAATATAGAATTTTTAATGTCAGTTTTTGTAAAATTATTTAAAATGAAAGTGCCAGCAATAAAGATTAAAACTAACCTTTTCAAAAATAAATTTAGACCACACATTACATAAGTTAGTTATTTTATCTAGTGCATGATAACAAAAAAGTATATTTATTCTGGTTGGGGGACCAATATAATGGACAACTGAAGACTAACTCTTGGGTCATGTGTTCACCTAGTAAATTGGGTAGCAGCATCCTCTCATTTGGACACCAGTATTGTTGCAAGGAAACTGTACTTCCAAAGGGCAGCCATGCTGGGGTCCTTGGGTGCTGCTATAGAAAGTTGCTGAAAGAATGCCCACTAGTCATGATGGGGTTACGCCTGGCCTAGAGGTGCTTCCTGGATGCAACACTCAGCTTGAATGCAATGCATAGCACGAAAGGAGCCTCTCTGCCTCAGCTGATTAAGTCAGAATTGGAAGTGAAGGAGGAGGAAGGATAAAACGAGATGGGAAGAGCTGGTTTAGTATACTGAAAGCATTTTAGGGGTAATCTAACCTGTAAAAGCAGTACTGTGTCCCAATAGGTTTTTAATGATTAGAACTGGTGTCTAATGTAGCCGTGTCTCGCAAAACCAGGTAATATCTAACTATACGTGTAATGAGAAGTCATTTACAGATGTCACATATTTAATGACTTATAGAGTTAAATCAGTAAATACTATAACTGGACTGCATGACACATTCTAAGTAGTATCAAACAATGATAAAACATTCCATTTACACTAGGATTTTTGTTTTGAGGTAAAACTATATCTCTATTTAAAAAAAAAACACATCACACACATAGGATGTCCATTTTCAATTTTCTCTTCTCATTTTTTGTTTAAGGAGACTATTACATATTACTAATAAAATCAGTGAAACCTATTGTTGCTTAGAAAAAATGAGCATTTACAGATAACACGGTACTGCGTTTATGCAGGCAATAATTTAATAGTAATACACCTAAAATAACATACTGTAATTTTAAACATTATGTTGTAGCAGCTTTAATAAATCTTAGACCCCTAAAGCTAAAAGAGAGCAAAAATTGCATTTTTTTTGTAAAAGACTTTACATTTAAATCTCCTGTTATGTATATTGTGGACGCCCCTTAGATGGAAGGACAGAGAGACAGCTTATACAGGGCTTTACCTCACCCAGGACAATAATTGGCAGTGAGCCCAGGCTCAAATTCCCACATGGGTGCCTACAAGGCATGTCAGGTATTATAATCCCAGGTGACAAACCTGCTGGGTTCCATGGCGGCTACAGGATTGGGGAGTGATGGTGGGAAAACCCTTATAAAAAAGAGCTTTCCCAAAATAAAAGACTCTTTGCCTTTCAACCTGTGTCTGCGCCTGTTTGTGTTAGGGTTTAGGGAGCTGGAGTGCCCCCTACTGTCCGCAATACATTAACTTAATATAAATTGCTTTACACCTTCATTGAATACACCAAACCATAATAATAATAATAATAATACTAATAACAACAACAACATATTTTATTTATATAGTGCCCTTTCCATGCTCAAGGTGCTTCACAGAGGAAGAAACATGCAGGTATATGTAACATTGGATACTGAATAGTGTTCCTGATTAGAACACTAAAACAGATAGATGAAGGATATACAAAGCATTAAAGAGAATAAAAGACAATAAACCAGAGTCAAATACTAAATTCAATACTAAAAGAAAAGCCTAGCAAATCATATCATTTGTGATATAACACACACACAAATGATACTGAGCATTTGGATAGAGAGGAACACTGAAAGAGGGGGCAGAAAATCGGCTTAAGTTAAAAGCCTTCCAGAACAGATGAGTTTTAAGTTGTTTTTAAAAAATTGAGTCAGCTGAACTAATTAATTTAGGGAGGTCATTCCAAAGTCTGGGTGCTATACAGCTAAAGGCCCTGTCACCCATAGAGTACAAGTTAATGTGGGGCACAACTAGATTGCCAGAATCAGAGGACCTTAGTGGGCGAATAGGAGCACAGTGATGGAGAATGTCACTGATGTAGTCCAATGAGGCCTTTTAAAATTTTGTATGTTATTAATCAAACTTAATATTTAATTCTGTAAGACACCGGGAGCCAATGAAGGCGAAGCAGGATGGGTATTATACAGTATGCTCGCTGTTGCTGGTTCGTGTAAGGACTCTTGAAGCAGAGTTTTGAATTAAATGGAGCTATGATATAAGATTAGAAGGGGCACCTGCAATTGATGTGGGATGTGATAAAAGCTTGGACAAGTTTCTCAGCATTAGAAAAGGAGAGGGACGAACAAATGCAGGATAGGTTATGGAGGTGAAAGTAAGAAAGTTTCTTAACGTGGTTTATTTGGACAGAATAAGAAAGGAAAGGAAAAATCAAAGATTACACCAAGATTCCTTGCATTAGAAGAATGTCTGATGAGAGCACTGTCAAGAGTAACTGAGAAAGATCTAATTTTCTTAAGTTGCACTTTAGTTCCAATTTGCAGGAGTTCAGTTTTGTTGCAATTTAATTTTAAAGAGTTCTGCTCCATCCAGGTTTTAATTTCTCTGAGGCAATTTGTAAGCTGAGAAAGCACTGATGAAGTTTCACTTTCAACACTGAAATAGACTTGAGAATCATCTGAATAAAAATGATAACCCAGTCCATAGCTACGAATAATGTGGCCAAGAGGAAGCATATAGATACAGAAGAGCGGAAAGCCAAGGACAAAGCCCTGAGAAACCCCTTGTGTGACTGGCACTGAGCTGGATCTGCTGTTGCCAAGACTAACAAACTCTTTCCTGTCAGTCAAATTGGACTTAAACCACTGGAGGGCACTGTCAGAGATACCCAGCAGGTTCTCCGTTCTGGACAGTAGAATGTAATGTCTGACAACGTCAAATGCTGCACTAAGATCTAACAGAATTAATATGTTAGTTTGTCCAAAGTCTGCTGCCATAAGCAAATCATTGGTTACCCAAAGCAGAGCAGCTATGCTGTGCCCTGAAACCAGACTGAAAGGGTTCCATGAAACTATCAGAAGTTAAGTAAGTGTTGAGTAGGAAGGCTACAACATGCTCAAGAACTTTTTACAGAAAAGGTAAATGAAAAACAGGCCGAAAACTGTTAAAGATTGCCAGCATCAAGGCCAGACATTTTAATATTGGGGTTATAGAAGAGATTTAAAAAGTGGCTGTCACAAAGCCAGTATTAAGGGATGTATGTACTATTGTCGTAACAGTCGGTATTATGGTGTGAAGGCAGGATTTAAGAAGTGTGGTGGGGATGGGGTTCATTACACAAGTAGTCGGCCTCATCCTAAAAATCAAGTCGTTAACAAATGCAGATGTGACTGGTGAAAATTTAGAAATAAAAAGCTGGATGGAGTGGGAAGACAGGAAAATATATAAAAACGTGATGTATTTATGTTAGTTGAATTATTTAGATCTTTAATTTTACTGCAGAAAAAGTGGAGGAATTTTCAAAGACTTTGGTAGAAGAGGTAACTGGGCTAGATACAGGTTGAAGGAGTTTATCAACTACAAAGAACAAAACCCTTGGGTTATCATTGACACTTTCTATTAGTCTGCCATAATGTTTGTTCTTGGCTGCAGTTAGTGCATCCCTGTAACCCCTTTGATAGTCACAGAAAGCCTGCATTGATTCGCTTATTGAAAATGAAATACTTGATGGGGAAAAATGAACTAAAGGACCAATATAAGCATGTTGTGACTAATTTATAGCCTAAAAATACATTTTTCAAGTTAAAACTAAAGGTGTTACAATCATCATTTACAGAAATGCAAGTGCAAATATCACATGAGTCACAGCTTCTTAAATAAGAGAGCATTGCAGCAAATATGAACACTGAAGGTCTAATCAATTATACCCCCAAACAGAATTTTGTTATTGACTTCATGAGGTAAAACGTTAGAGGTCTGATAATAATACAGAAATGAACTTTTTGACTTACCAGATCGTGGTCTAAGTCCAAATGGAGGAGAGTTCATTGTAGGAGATGAAGCTGATGAATCATCATCTCCCTGAATTCATGAAAGAGAGATGAAAAATGTTGGACACATATCTTAACACATAACCAAGAACATTAATTTTTTTTTTTTTTAACATGATCCTTTTTAGGTAATTTATAGATATAAAAATGCATTACATTTCACTGTGCATTGGCATGCCATTTTCTTTACTGTTAAAAACTTTATTTCTTTGCTCAGATATTGCTGACTGAGATTATAAAATAATGCATAAACATATACCACATATTGTGACACTCATTTAAACATGATTTTTACTTTATGGCACAAATGGTGATTCAGTTCACTCTTCCTAGCACATAAAAAGTTTGTTAAATACCTGCCATGGCACCTTAATTTTCTAAGTCAATACAACTTTACCAAGAAGATACCTACTGCAAATATTTGTGAAGATTCCTGAGCATATAAGAGACCTACATGTATTTAATCATATTTCATCAAAATGAGTTCACTTTTCCAGAGAAGATAACAGTTTTGATCGCATATATACAAATATCCCTTATACATATAAAACTCACTTCAACTTGAGTAAGTTAGACCACACCTAAGTAATAATAAAAAAAAAAAAACAAAAAACATAATAGACCAGAATCAGTGAGCCTGAATTGCTTTGATTGTACTGATTGCAATATATACATTCAAAGCTGCCGTCCTTAAGGGAACGCATATAAGCAATGATGGACGGATAATATGCATCATCTGTAACTGGAAACAAGAAACATATTGATGTTTTAAGCATATATCAATTCAAAATACCTCAAAAGAAGTTATTTTTATTTCAGCTCTTTGCAGGCTGTATTTTTTCCATCATGGCTAAAGGTTGATTTTTTTTTTCAAAAAAATGGACTTCTATTTGCGAGATTTCAAAATTCTTTTTCATTGCTCAAAATGTGGAAAGCATACAGTTACCAAATGTATGAAGACTCGACACATGACTACTATAATGTTTATTTGCCATTCAAAACAGCTAATTTAATGCATTGGTAATTCACAAAGTTCACAATAGGTGCTGCAGTGGTGATACTGTTTATCTGCCTGTTGCTACAGACTATACAGTCTGGCTTGTGCTTCTCTATTTTATAATAGTCTGCAAAATCATGAAATGGAAATGTTTTGATAACTGAAGGGAGAATCAAAGAAATGTTCTGCATAATTGTTTGTCTCCATACTCAAACAAATCAAAATTTCTTGCTGAAGTATTGGCATTTGTTTCTTCCTGTTACATAAGGTACTGTGAAAGAGCTACCTCAAAACATATTAGCCAATTTGCAATTGACTACACAGTACTTACAGTAATTGAAAGACGTCCAACTTTTATATAAAAAAACAAAAAAAAAAAACAAACTTATTTATTAGACGCCAAAGCAACGAGATTTAGTTCTTCCCTTACTTTCAGGAATCAAAGAGAAAATTACTAATTGCTTCTTAATGACTAAAGTCATCTCAAACGTGACAACCAAAACCTTATATCATCTCTGAGTAAAACTAAATACTTCTAAATACTAATTTTTTTTCTGCAGTATAAATGAAAAGCTTTCCAAGTACATATACACCACTGGAATTTTAGTCTAACCAAAAAAATGTTTTTCATCTGTCAATTGTTACAGACTTAGATATAGCAGGTAATGTGGTGCAGTGGTTAAGGCTTTGGACTTGAGTTTGTGGGTTTGTATCCCGCCACTGACACTGTGCAACTCTTAGCAAGTCACTTCACCTGCTTGTGCTCCAACTGGAAAAAGAAATGTAACCAATTGTAACTCGAATGCTGTAAGCCACTTTAGATAAAGGTGTCAACCAAATAAATAAATGTAATATGTTTTGTCATGGAATCAGACAACAATCCAACCCAGTTCAGAAATCTGTGCTGTGGTAACTGACGGTAACCAGCTACAAACCTGTTACAGAAGCAGCTACTTTACAGCGTGAGCTAAACTCGTGGATGTAGGGACTGCCTCTAATCCATCAATGCCACTACATTACACAGTGCAAATTCTGCCAACTACGCCAAGTGTATTATCATGGAAGTTCACCTGTTCATTATTTTGGTTTACCTATGCTACATTGTTATAGTTAACTAAGGTATGTGTATGAATGCTAGGTACTGTATATCTGTTGTAAGTTGATTCAGTGTTAATTTTTTTTACCAACACTTAAGAATGTTTTTTCAGACTTTTTTGGATTGTTTTAGGTTTTGAGATATAAACAAATCAATATCGATATAGTTCTTTGTATTTAACTATTACTTACAGTTGATTTTACCATTTTGCTCCATTTGCTGCCACTTTATGAGTCCTGATGCCTGGCTGATGGGAGGCACAGTCTCTTTAGCACAACAGATGAAAAGGTCACTACTGAAATACATTCCCTGATTGAATATAACTCTATCTTGCTTGCAATATATTTAAAAAACAGACCCTTGTGGTTCTTGATCTTTAAGCATTGTATTCTTGACAATATTTTTTCTTCTAGTCCTAATCATTACAAAGCCCCTCCATCCTTCTACAGACACAACAACCTCTGTGTTATAGCACCCCAGATGTATAGTTTTAACTGCACATGGACAGCTGCCTTAAGCAAAATGAAACTTCTATATACTGTAACTGCTTTATACCACCCAGCTGCTTAATCAGTACAAAATGAATAAATCTTCGTTTTGAACATTTACAGTGTACAAGCTTGTTATTCAGTCTTACCTTTTGTTAAAGTTTTCATTTCACATATTTTTTAATTCACAGCTCCAGTATTATTAAAATAATCTTCATTATGGTTATTTTCATCATCATACAACATGACAGAAGCTCTGCAGAGCTCCTAAACCTGTTTCAACTTTTTCAGCTAGTATGACAAGAGATATAGCACATAAACATTTTTATAGTCCTGCAGAACTGGGAATGAAGTACAATACTACATTTAATAATTGACTTTATTGAAAATCATTATTAAATATAGTGTTCTTCATGAGGAATTGGCTGGCACTGACAACATTTTTGTAAATCAATGTACTGTAAACATACTTATCTTGTTTGACTTGTTGCTTAAATGCTTATTTCAATGAGCCCTCATTTCTTTTCTATGAAAATTACATACATGTATTTTATTTTAGTTATTATATTCATTTTGAGCATTATGTAATATAGAGTTCCAGCTCACTATGAAACAATACAAACGCTTAAAAATGTTATTTGTTCAACATTAATTTATTCATTCATTTTCTAATTATGCAAGACAAAACTTTTATTTGTTTGTCATAGAATTAAAGACTGTCAACGTACAATTGATACCTAGTGTTCACAGGGATTGTGAAATATAAAACTTGGTGGACTTCATTGGTGTTATACGCTCAAAATCTTTTGATATCCCACAGTAAACCTCTTTTATTAGCCAGTATTATTTTTATTAGGCTTATAGAAGCTGCCATAAGTAACTGAAACAAGCAGGATCACAGTTCAGTACAGCAGTAATGTTACCACATAAATGTCTCAACTTTTTTCACCTTACAAGGATATACACACAGGACATTGTAGGATTCTAAAACACATAATACTAATTTAACCTCACATTAACCACTCAATAGTGTAAGAATCAATTGAATTGTTACATTGTATATTCATCAATCACAGGCCAGGCTACAAATTAAGAAACAATCTTTTCCAGTTATTCCTTTATGAATACACTAGCAAAATGCCCGCGCTTCGCAGCGGAGAAGAAGTGTGTTAAAGAAGTTATGAAAAAGAAAAGGAAACATTTTAAAAATAATGTAACATTTGCTTTCTATTCATTTGCATAAGCACAGTCCTTCACCAGATATTATTTAATGTTAGCTCAGACCAGGCACTTAAAAGTTTTTCTCACACTTTTGCTGAGATTGTGCCAAACAGTATTCTATCTCTGACCATCTCATCTTCGTTTGCATAAGCACAGTCCTTCACCTGCAATTTTAACTCAGTTACAAAGTGATCAAAAGTCTCGTTTATACCCTGCGTCCTCTCAGTAAACTTGTATCTTGCGAATATCGTATTGGTCTTAGGCATGACAAACGCCAGCGGCAGCGTGTCTATGAACTTAATTTTAAGTTAAGCTTTACAGCTTGCTTTCCTATTCATTTGCATAAGCACAGTCCTTCACCAGCAAGTTTAACTCCGTTACAGCAATTTTAACTCTGTTACAAAGTGATTCAAAGTCTCGTTTATACCCCACGTCTTCTCATTAAACTTGTATCTCGCGAATATTGTATTCGTCGTAGGCATTTAAACTTACGGTTTACACCGTGCTTTGTTTCCACAGTAGCTGCACTTATGAATATGCTTGTATGCGTCACTCGCTTCATATTCTTTTGCTGTCTTCTCAATTGTGTAATGCGTTTTTTGTTCAGCGCTCTTTGGAGCTCTTCCTTGTTCTCTGCGTACTGTGTTCACAGTCAGTTCACGTGAGCCGCTTGGAGTACATGCATCGAAGACCATGGCTTTATTTAATGTTAGCTAAGACCCGGCACTTCAAAGTTTCTCTCGTACTTTTGCTGAGTTTATGCCAAACACTAGTCCATCCATGACTATCTCATCTTCGTTTGCATAAGCACAGTCCTTCACCCACAAATATTTAACGGCAGCGTGTCTATTGGATTGCTGCCGACGGACGGCCTTATATGGGCAGGCACTCAATTACGTGGGAGACGTGATGATGCGGGACGCAACTCCGCCTCACATGGCGACCGAGCTGCAGGCTATGGCTGTATATATGTACAAAAGAAGGTTCCAGTTATGACTGTTACGCGTAGAATTGCGAAATGAAACCTACTTAACTTTTCTTTGCCTTTTATTAGTATAGATTTATTTATTTATTTGGATTTTAATTACTCTATAGTTAGGATATAGTGGGTTGGATAATGGATGGATGGATGATTTTATTAAAATCAAATAACATTCCACACAAATAAATCAAGTTTTACAAAACTAGGTTTGAAACAAATTAACACATTTAAACCTATTCAAAATAATAACCACTCATTGTGTCAATAAATTACTTCCTATAAGGTTCATTGAGGTCAATCATAAATTTGTTTCACTTCTGTCTCTTCCAGAGTACCAACCCTTCCATACCACTAAATGTAATTTCACTTTATAAAGACTTGATGAGTAATTGTGTATAGATACAATTCTAAAAATTGTAATTTTTTATGTAGTTGCTTAATTATATACTGTGTGGTGCATGATTTGTTGTAATATAATAAGCTGCATAAAATACGGTGATGCCAACTACTGCATACAGTACTGTCTACCTTACTATTAGTAAAGTTTTGGATCTAACACCACAAAAAAAGCCCTACCAATTCTGATGCGTGGCAATAAATGTTTATTTGCAGCTGCCTAGCAACCAAAAATCGGGCTAAGTGTACAATTCTTGGAAAAAATCTTTGAATGGAAGCTCACACAGGTGCTGATCAAGTATAAGCATTCCAACATATATGATGTAATGCTGTCCAACTCGCTTTGTGTATTAAAGAATTCTGCCTTGCTACAGTGATAAAACAAAGATATGCATAATGACTAGTTTATCATATTTTCTCTCAGATGAAAAGCTTCACTGTTTTATCAACAACATTAAAATGTTATAGATAAGGATAAAAGTTTGAAATAATTATAACATTTTTAACATTTGATATAGGTTCAAGGTTCCTGCTTGTAAATAGAAATGATCTCTCCATTAAAAGGCATTTACATTACATATTGTGGTCTATGGCCGGCCAATACCCCCAGGCCGCCAGATGGAGCTCTCCCTGCAGCATGGAGGTGCCCCAAATACCAGCAGGGAATTATGGACAATGCAGTTTTCAACCTCAGCCCTGCTGGATACCAGAGGGGCCACTAGATGGAGCTACAGGGAGGAGCAAAGAATATTTGCCCTACGCCCCGGAAGTACATCTGAGTAACATGGACAAGAAGAATGACGTGCTTCCGGGGTGAAGAAAAAGGACTTTTTATCTGACCCGGAAGTGTTCCCACTCACATGGACAGAGGGAGAGAAACACTTCCGGGTCAAGGACTATAAAGGACTGTGGGAAATCCTCAGACGACAAGCTGAGCTGGGTGGAAGGGTGGCAATGCGTCTGGGAGAGAAGGATTGGTTTTGCATTGATTATTGTGTATGGTTAATGAGTATTGTGGAGAGGAGGGTGCTTTGTGCACTGTTACTAATAATAAAGTCAACTTACTGGACTTTTATCTGGTGTCTGGAGTCAAGTGTGAGGGTTCAAGGAAGCGATAACGCCCCCTATCTGTCACAATATTTACATGTGTGTTTAAACTAAAGCACACAAGTTACTGCACAACATCTGACAAAACAACTGGAGTTTGTTGGCAACAATAATTTTGTACCATTCTCTATATATTCTAGGTATGGCATATATACTATGTATAATTTGGAGTCCCAGTATATAATAAATATTAAGACAATACAGCAATAGATGTTCCTGACAACATATCCACAAGAAAATTGAAAACAAACTTGATGAAACTCACCCCATCCAAAGAATCTCTTCTCATGTCATTCTGCTCATCAGAGCTCAAATTACTCTACATACAAAAAACATTTTCCATTAGGATAATTCATTTTCATCTTTATATATATCATACATGGGGTATATCTAGACATCATATTGCATTCATTTACTGTTATTCAGATGCAAATACTGATTTCTCGTAAGGTATAATACAATATTCACTTTTTTAGTTAAATTCAAATGGCAAACAGGTTAATCTTTTGCAGATAACTATGCTGTAAATAAAAAAGTATTACTGCACTCACCTTATATAACCCTGTAACACAAAGTTCAACAACAAAAAATGAAGAACCACCAAAACATTGATGCTGAAAGCATAAAGAAATTGCAATCCTTTTAAAAATATATAAACAGGATAAAAAAGGATAAAAAATCCAAAAGGAACATAACATGCTAAGATGAAGATGTCCTCAGCAAAAAGTTAAGCCACTACAACTGAACACAAATATGAGGTATCTGTTCCACACAATCTTTAGGCAAGTTAATGTGGAAGAGTTTAGAATGTTGCATTTCCACTGAACAGACAGACTAATGGGAAGCAGTATGAAGTAAATTCATACTACAGGTAAATGACATCTTTTTCCATTACAATGAAAAAAGAAAATGCACCTTGACAGGTTTAACCCTTTAACTGTAAAATATTTGTATATATTCAAGTAATTATATAGATACACCCAGGAGTTTTATGTAATTGTTAAGAAGTATTAGTAAAATAATGTTAAGAAAATTTTCAGCTTTCTACTGAGCATTAGCTCTGGGGTTAAAAGGTTAAACAATTTGTGCATAAATGCCTAGCAAATCATTAAAGATGGCAAATTGACTTGGCATTTCTCCCATGTCTATGGTTTTAGTGTGTAAGTGGAAAACATTATACAGAAGCTGCACAAAAGTGAGAAAGTGTAGCAGAGCCTTCAGTGGCATGGCACACTAATGGCATCTCATTTGAGCACAAGGTGAATTACCTGGATTATTATTTGTCTCTCATATTGCTGACATGCAAGTTGGGCCTCATGCCTGGCTTTTTCTAGAATCATTTCCCTCCTCTTCTGGAATTCATGCTTTCCATCTGTACTTTCATTCTACAACATATTAAGCACCTTAGCCATTACAAACTCTCAACTCTCTCTACTGTATACTGGATGCAAGTGATATGATCAGTTCACTCAGCAGCTTGTGCAAGTTAATTGCAATAAAATGATTAATAAAACGAATCATAAGATAGGAGATCAAATGTTTCCAAGAATCCTTAGCTTCAAGCTTTTGTTATGGATTGTTAAATTCTCTTTACACATAGGGGTTAAACTGTTGAATCTGCCAAGCTTCTTGCATGCATAATATCTGCAAACACGTCTGTACATGATGTAATATTTAACAGCTGCTTTTGGAAATATTAATGGTGAAGATAAAGAGCTAACAGTAGACTTTTTGAACATAGTTCTTAATGTTTAACTTAAACAACAGATAAAAAAAAACTTATCCCAAAATGTGAACCAATGCAAAGACAAGATAATATATGAGCACTCATTTAGTTTTGTAGGTTATGGAGCACTGTTGGAGCTGCTAGAGAGATCTTTTTAAAAAGTGTTCTTAAATTAAGTTAAAATATTCTGAAATGTTTTAAACATCAATAATATAACAACCATAACATATATATATATATATATATATATATATATATATATATATATATATATATATATATATATATATATATATATATATATATATATATATATATATATATATATATATATATATAGCATGTTTTCATACAAATGATGTACAAGGTGAAGAAAGAATATAAAAATAAAATTAGACAATACTAATTAACAAAGAATAAAGTAAGGTCCGATGGCCAGGGAGGATAGAAAAAACAAAACAAAAAAAAAAAACACACGGCTGGAGAAAATTACAAAATCTGTAGGGGATTAGAGGCCACGAGACCGCCCAGCCCCCCACTAGGCATCCTATCTAACATATATGATCTAAATCGGCCCTCATGGTTTTCAGGATTCACACGGAAGAATTAGACAATGATGGTCATGTGGACCTCTGGTCTTTATTCCATCAATGTAAGGACTGCAGAGTGCTTTGATCAGGTGGTGGTGGCACAAATTAACTATTACATTAAACTACTCTAAAGAAATCAAACATAGGTATTAAGGAAACTAACACACATACGCATGTATAACCATATATTTAAAATTTGTATAATTAAAACAATACAGTATGTCTAAATTGTGAAAATGGCGTTCAGAAGGGAAAACTCAATAAACTAGAAGTGCAATAAAGCTGTACAACAGTTTCAAACAGGTCTCAATTCAGTATTCAATGCATTCATTCATTTTTTGACTAAACAGGCGTATTCCACACTGTGTAAATTGAAGCACGAAAACATGTACAAAGGTTTCTTTAAAAGCTGTTTACATGAACAATATAGAACAATTTCACATTCTTTCAAATTAGTATGGCAAGTACTGCTGTTGACATGCACAATGAAGCATGTCAATTTCTAGATCTGCACTGTGGTGAACTGCTGGGGGTCAGCAGCAAACCCACAATGTCTGGCACAGAGGCAGTCTCCTTACAGGGTGAGATAATAGAGGAACCCCTAGTCTTCACAACTACAAATATCAAAGCTAAAAAAGGGTAGTGCCTTAACCAATTTATAAATGTTAAAATATACAATAATATAACATGTGAATAAAATATACAGGGTGACACAGAAAAACGGGAACGTTTGAAAAACTCAATAAAAATAGAAGAATCCAAAAAAAAAATTTTATTGACAGCAATTGAACCACTACAACTTGCCTTTTAAGAGACAGTAATCCAAATTATCAATGTCTGAAAATTATGTCCTGTAGATGGCGTCCTCCTGTACGTATGCATTCTTCCAATGTGCTGTTGAGGTTCCCCATTGATCGCTGCAACATCTCAGCTGGGATACCACGAATTTCGTCAATTCATTCAGTGTCCTTGGCCGAGTCATGTAGATCCGACTCTTAAGGTAGCCCCACAAGAAAAAATCACAAACGGACAAATCTGGAGATCTTGAGGGCCAGGGAATGTCACAGAATCTTGAGATGACACGGTTACCAAAAAATTCTCACACAGGTGCCATTGATTGCCTTGCAGTGTGCAATGTTGCACCATCCTGTTGAAACCAGGTTTCATGAAGTTGTGGAAAACTGTTCAATGCAGGTGCAACAAAAGATTGCAACATCTCAACATAACGATCCGAAGTGACAGTCACTGTGATCCGCTCTTCATTTTCGAAAAAGTAAGGTCCGATGACCCCTTGTGAAGAAACTGCACACCATACTGTCACCTTGCTGACATGTAAAGGGCGTTCATGAACTTCATTAGGGTTGCTGTCTGCCTAGTAACGATAGTTCTGCTTATTCACGTAACCTGTGAGATGAAAATGGGCCTCATCTGACATCCACAGCTTGTCCAGAAATTCATTGTCCTCGTTTATGGTTGTCATAATTTATGGCGAAAGCACGCTGTTGACCGTTCCACTGATCCATGATTACTAAATGGCGAGATTGTTTACAGCTCAAGGTCCCTGTTCTGCAGTGCTACCAACTGTACATGGCTGCCACTACGCATTTCAAAAGTTCCCATTTTTCTGTGTCACCCTGTATTTCAATAACAGTAATAGTAACATCATATCAATTAAGACTTTAAATGAATTGATATTTTACTTATGCATATAAGTTGTTAGCATTTGTCTTTTTTGTTTTATATTTTCATTATTTTAACATATTCATTCTCAAAAACAGCAAAGTTTCCTAACAATTTTACATTATTCTGCACGCCTTACATTTCAGAAAGATGAGAAACATCTGAAGTGGGAGCATGATTCTACAGACCTTTTTTGTTGTATTTCTTTGTCATATTTCCATAGTTTAGCCCTATATACAGTATACTTCCCTCGTTCTCTTATTATTTGCTCAAGAACGGTTATATCAGTTTCAGTTTCCACAGCACTTTACAATATTCTTCAAACTAACTGCTGACATAGACTGCTCCTGTAAAGTAGGACTAGGTCAGGTCTAGAATATACTACTCGTAAGGATGTCTTGCTGCACTTAATATATATTAGTAATAGAAACACATTCTGGATTAGTGATGCCGAATTTGCCCTAGTGTGTGTATATATGTGTGTTTGCCCCTGTGATGGACTGTTGCCATATCTGGGGATTGTTCCTGCCTTGTACCCAATGCTTGCTCTGATAGGCTACAGTTCCCCAATGATCCTGCTCAGGATGAAACAAGTTAAGAAAATGGATGGATGGAAGCAAGTAGTGCACAAATGTTGCAGTAATTCTGAAATAAATGTTATTGTTTTACATAGTTTTCCCTTTCTAGTTCACAGAATATTTACATTCCCATGGGATTCATCATGATTTGGATAATTCAACAAGTAGCATTTCTGGTATTACTGAAATGAACAGCTGATTTAATAACTTGTTCAATTATAGTTTGTTGGAACATTTCTCACACCATTTATGTGTAACTGAAGTGTGTGGTGGAGGCTAAAAAGAATGAAAATGTGATGTGAGAGATGAAATGCTTTTCAGATTTTTTAAAAGAAATGGCTTGCTTTGCAAAAAATGTTATTTTTGGACAACTGTGTTCATATTAGGTTTAAGTTCACTTATTCTTCTTGCTAATATTATAACTACCAAAATCTACTTTCTTGTTGATCAGTTCTTCAAATGATGCTTTTCCATAGGTGTATATAATTCTTGTGTTAGGCTTTGTCTCATGTTTTTGTTCCTACTACTAAGACTGAAATAGAGTATAATGTTAAAAACAGAAAGGTGATTTCAGATGGAAAATTAATATGGTTTGCATTCTGTAACATTTCTGTGCAGATGCTTTTCAGAAAGTTGAGATAATATCTAAAACATCATCATTAAATAATTTTTTTTAATATTTTCATTAAACTTTTCATTTGTTCTGTAGATATACTGACTATTTAACCTATGCAGGTTTGGAGTGCAGTGTTTTATTTGATCTTGCAACACCATTTTCTGTTTGAACTGCCTTTGTTGTGGTCATGCAGCAATTTTTCCTCACATGTTATTAAGAAAGTATTCACAGGAAGTGATTGATCACCTGAGGCCTCATGCATAATGCCGTGCATAGAATTCACACTAAAATATGGCGTACGGACAAAAGCAGAAATGTGCATATGCACAAAAAAAAATCCAAATGAATAAATCTGTTCCTACACTAACTTCCATGTTCTTCCGCTATATAAATCCCAGTCTGTTTGAAATGTAATGCTCCTGCATGCGCCTGTCGCCACTCTCAGACTACTCCCAGAATTATGACTCTGTGAATATGCAAATCAATATAAATAGCCCCTTATATTTTGTGTTCTGTGAAAAGACAATGGCAAAAGCTGAGGGGAAAAAAGAAGAATTTCAGCGACTACTAAGTGGAGGCAAGGAAAAACGTACTATTTGTTTGTTTAAGCACTGATATAAACAACAAAAGGAAGTTGATCGAGTAACAGATTGGCGGAGAAACTCGAAAGTTCAAGTTTAGAAAGTCACAAAGTGTGGGAAATCAATAAGAAGTGGTCAGATGTCAAAGTCGCCATTAAAAGGCGAGTCGTAGCCAACTGTCTGAGTGTCATATGAAAGCGTATTAGAGTACAGAGAAAAAAAAACAAAAACAAAATAGGGACACAGTTAAAAATAATGCTGGGCAGTATGACCAAAATTCTATATCATGGTATTTTTCAAAATTATCCCAGTTTCACGGTATTGGACGGTATTGTTTTCCCGTGCATGAGTGGATGTTAACCACATTTTCTACTGCAATTACTGCAGTAGACTGGCTAAGAATAACCTATTCCACTGTCATGAGAATTGTACATTGTACAAAAAAACATTTTAATGTGCACACATTAAACAAAGTTTGCAAACAACAAACTAAAATTTTGACAACACATTTTCAACCATCCAAAGAGGCAGTTAGACTTAGTAAAATATCCAGAGGTGCTTGTCAAAAGTTGTATTGCACTGAAAATGTCTTAGAAAAGGAATAAATAGTAAATATTTTTTGTAAACCAACTACACTTTGTTAATGTTAACAATCTCTTTGCACTGACATGTTAAAGTGACTTTTTAAACAACTTTACCATCATCCATCCATCATCCAACCCGCTATATCCTAACTACAGGGTCACGGGGGTCTGCTGGAGCCAATCCCAGCCAACACAGGGCGCAAGGCAGGAAACAAACCCCGGGCAGGGCGCCAGCCCACCACAGTTTACCATCATTAAACTGCATAATATTTAAACTAATAACTAATAACAATAAAATAAATAGTGCAACTTCCAGTAATACTATTACTTCCAAGTCTTCAAGCCCAGGTGCATTACACAGTATTCACCAAATTAAAATAAAATAAAATAAAACAAGTGCAACTTGGTGATGACATCTTTATCAACTGAAACATCATTAAGGCAAACTGCATTAATATGGATCTTGCTTCAAGCTAAGCTATATACATAAATAATAAAACTGCAACTTGCATTTATAATGCTATTCGGGGTATAGCCCTATGGCAGCGTATTAGGGCCACAGTGAAGAAAAAAGAATATGGACACAGTGAAGAAAAAAAAAACTATATGTCAAGAATAAAGTCGACATGTTGACTTTATTCTCGACATTTCCACTTTAATCTTGACGCTTATGTCGAGATTAAAGTCAACTTTTCTACTTTATTCTCACCATTTATGTCAAGATTAAAGTCGACATTTCCATTTTATTCTCATAGTTTATTTTGTCATTAAAGTAGAATGTCGTAAACTAAACTTCATCCTAAAATCAATGTTTAATTTACTAGATTTTCTCAAACCCCGTCATAAGTTAATGTAGCACATTAAATGCTTTGTGTTAAGTGTTCCTCGACTCAGTTGTTAATCGCTACGCGCTTCTTAAACTGATTTCTTCTTGCACTAAGAGGAGGCGCAGGCAACAATCGCCGCACAGAATACATTCACTTCATGATATTCCTGCTCTCTGAAAATGTAGAATGCTAAGATACATTTTCATGATGAAATGCATTAAAGCAGGTATTAAACATGCACGGTAGTGCTGCTCCCTCACAGTAACGGTTCCCCAGGTGTATGTTCAGTGCAGAGAACTTTATGGCAAGTGTCACAAGGCTCCAAAAAACTGGATGTATGAATGGGTATCGCACAGGTTTAAATTAAATATTGTGTAAATATTGGGTTTGTGATCTGGTGGTCGGAGACACGAACACAGAATTCAATGGATGTTCTTCTGAACAGGCTTTCTTTATTGCATGCCTCTTGTCTGACGTACCAAACCCCCAGTTCCTATCCTTCCTTTTTCTTTCTCCACACAACCAATCACCACACTATAAATGTCTTAGACCACAGAGTGTTCAGAACTTTTAAAAATCTTCATTATTCCTGTGTAATTATGACATCTATTCAGGGTGGCACTCATCCCAGCCTGCATTGCGTGTGAGGCAGGAGCAATTCCTGAACGAGGCACCAGCACATCGCAGGGTGAATACGAGCAATACATACACTAGCAGGGTCAGTATAGCATAACAAAACCCCACATCCTACATGACTTTGAAAAAAACTGAAGCACGCGGAGTAAACCCACCAGAAAAACATGCAAATTCAAGGCAGGGAAGACCCGGGAACCCCTTGCTGCAAGGCAGCAGTGCACCCTCCACGCCACTGTGCCCCCACATGATTAACACATGCTTTAATACATTTCATCATGAAAATGATAAAGTATTTATCTTAGCATTCTAAATGTTCAGGGAGCAGGAATATCATGAAATTAATGTATTCTGTGTGGTGATCTCTGTCTGCGCCTCCTCTTAGTGCATGAGGAAGTCAGTTTAAAAAGCACGTATCGATTAACTTGGCTCGGAGAACACTTAACACATCTAGTAAATTATATATTCATTTTAAGATGAAGTTTAGTTTACGATGTTCTACTTTAATGACAAATTATGATTGACTTTAATCCTGGCATAAACGGCGAGAATAAAGTAGAGATATTGAGAATAAAGTCAAATTGTCGACTTTATTCTCGTCATAAGCATCGAGATTAAAGTGGAAATGTCAAGAATAAATTCAACACGTCGTCACACTATTACACAGTACCCAGGTACACTACACAATATTGAAAAAAATAAAATAAAACAAGTACAACTTGGCTTGCAGTATTATCCAGTAGTATAGAAACAGTATTCACACATTTGAACATAATGGTCTACATCCGACCTTTTAAAACCAGAGTATTTCCAGACAACAGACATGGCTCCTTTTTCAGCAAAAGTTCTTCTGTGTCATTATGTTCAGCTTTATTGTCTGCTACAGCTTCAGTTTCAGAAAGTTATCTGTACATTTTCACCGTTCAATACCTCCACTAACGCATATTGCATGTGTGTTTAGCGTTGCAGCAGTGAAAAAGGTCCCCCCTTTTTTAAACCAGTGTTGCGGTATAAGAAAAATCCATATCATAACAAAAATAAAAAATATGTTTTTTTTGGTATGAACCGGTATACTGCCCAGCACTAGTTGAAAAAAATGTCCAAATGTCAACTTTAATCTTGAAATTTCCACTTTAATCACGTAGTTTATTTTGTCATTAAAGTAAAACATCATAAACTTCATCTTAAAATCGTTTAATTTACTAGTTTCGCAGATCCCATTGTAACTAAAGTAGCACGTTAAAAGCTTCTTTCTATGTGCTCTTTGTGTGTGAATCACTACATGCTTCTTAAACGGGCTTTCTCTTCCGCCGACAGGACACAGAATACATTACATTCATGATATTACAGCTCTGTGAACAATTTAAATATTAAGATGTATACTTGATATCATTTTCATAATGACAGGGATTAAAGCATGTATTAAACATGGGGACACGGTGGCGCAGTACTGGCAATGAGATGGTGCCCTGTCCAGAGATTGTTCATTCTTCCCGCAAGATGCTTGCTGCGACGTGCGCAACCTTCGATGAAATAATTTACTGCAGCAGTACTGTTTCTCTCAAACATACTAACCTCCAATTCCTGTCCTTCCTTCAGCTATGTAATAGATGCCAAGCCATCTGTAAGCTTAGAACGTTGATTCTTCAAAACTTTAATGAAACATTGAAATATCTTTGTAGTACATGTTTAATTATTCCATCCATCTATCCATCCTGGGTTGCGCCAATCCCAGCAACCATACAGCGTGAAGCAGGAACAATCCCTGAATGGGCGTCAGCTCATCACTGCCGCTGTCCACCATGTCCTCACATGTTTAATTATTAACAATATACATTATTTTAGTGAAGTTTAAAACTTATCTGTATAATATAATAAACATGCTTTACTACATTTAATTTTAAAAATGAAATCAAGAGCTCCAAGAAGATAGTACTTGGAAATCTAAATCGAGTCGTCTTCATATGTAAATACATGCTTTATAAAGTGACTCAAGTTGTGCAATATTATAACTGTAGTGTACGTTTACAGTGAGATGATTGTACTTATAAGTGCAAACAGTTCTACCAGGAACACTTGATGGACTGGTTGAGTGCGTTTAGAGCACTTAGGATGAAACTGTTTCTGAACTGCGAGGTCCCTACAGGAAAGGCTCTGAAGCGTTTGCCGTACTGTATGTGAAAAGTTCAAATAGACTGTGCACATGGCTGAGACAGCGTGTGCTAGATGCTGTATCACGCTAATCTGATCACCTGCTGTACAGCTGTGATTCCACACTCAGATACAGTGGTTTAAATACTCAGCGATGCACTGACACTAACAACGCTAAAGCAGCTATAGTATTTGGAATAGTTTGGTCATTCTGTGCACCATTATATAGCTATGGGTTGATTACAATGAGATTCCTTAAACTAATAAACGATATGCAGTTAACTTCAGTTCATTTGATAAAGCCATGTAAGGGATATGAATCTAAAAAGTAAAGGGAAACCACAGGGGAACAGTAGCACTGCTTTGATGCTGGGTGCCACCAGTTTGCAAAACCAAACAGTGAACTTGCATATGGCAGGGATTGAGTTGCCATGATAATGTGTGTGGCTTTACGCCAAGTTTAGTTTTTATACATTGCTATGTTAGCGTGGAAATGGGCATGCACAACAGTTTTGTACGTACGCACCATTTATACTGTACATGAGGCCCCTGGTGTCTTTGAGCAGAAAAGTTGTTCTTTTGCATTTTTTGCTTTGTAAAAAGATCTACATGTGGTACAGTACATCTCTCTCCACATTGTATCTTTAATATATTTTAATTCAGTTAAAAGATCTTTGGTAGTAGGTTCCAAAGTGACCAATTAGTTTTGAGGAGACAAGATTGTGTTTTCTTTTCTAACTAATAACTAGTCCTACTGACTGAAACATTTCACTCCCATTGGCATCTGCCCTTATTTCCATGCTGTGCTCCTAGCAGCCAGTCATCTAAGTATGGATACAGTGCATCCGGAAAGTATTCACAGCGCATCATTTTTTCCACGTTTTGGTATGTTACAACCTTATTCCAAAATGGATTAAATTCATTTTTTCCTCAGAATTCTACACACAACACCCATAATGACAACGTGAAAAAAGTTTGTTTGAGGTTTCTGCAAATTTATTTAAAATACAAAAAACTTAGAAATCACATGTACATAAGTATTCACAGCCTTTGCTCAATACTTTGTCGATGCACCTTTGGCAGCAATTACAGCCTCAAGTCTTTTTGAATATGATGGCACAAGCTTGGCACACCTATCCTTGTCCAGTTTCGCCCATTCCTCTTTGCAGCACCTCTCAAGCTCCATCAGGTTGGATGGGAAGCGTCGGTGCACAGCCATTTTAAGATCTCCCCAGAGATGTTCAATCGGATTCAAGTCTGGGCTCTGGCTGGGCCACTCAAGGACATTCACAGAGTTGTCCTGAAGCCACTCCTTTGATATCTTGGCTGTGTGCTTAGGGTCGTTGTCCTTCTGAAAGATGAACCGTCGCCCTAGTCTGAGGTCAAGAGCACTCTGGAGCAGGTTTTCATCCAGGATGTCTCTGTACATTGCTGCAGTCATCTTTCCCTTTATCCTGACTAGTCTCCCAGTTCCTGCCGCTGAAAAACATCCCCACAGCATGATGCTGCCACCACCATGTTTCACTGTATGGATGGTATTGGCCTGGTGATGAGCGGTGCGTGGTTTCCTCCAAACATGACACCTGGCATTCACACCAAAGAGTTCAATCTTTGTCTCATCAGACCAGAGAATTTTGTTTCTCATGGTCTGACAGTCCTTCATGTGCCTTTTGGCAAACTCCTCGCGGGCTGCCATGTGCCTTTTACAAAGGAGTGGCTTCCGTCAGGCCACTCTACCATACAGGCCTGATTGGTGGATTGCTGCAGAACCTTCTGGAAGGTTCTCCTCTCTCCACAGAGGACCACTGGAGCTCTGACATAGTGACCATCGGGTTCTTGGTCACCTCCCTGACTAAGGCCCTTCTCCCCCGATCGCTCAGTTTAGATGGCCGGCCAGCTCTAGGAAGAGTCCTGGTGGTTTCGAACTTCTTCCACTTATGGATGATGGAGGCCACTGTGCTCATTGGGACCTTCAAAGCAGCAGAAAGTTTACTGTAACCTACCCCAGATTTGTGCCTCAAGACAATCCTGTCTCGGAGGTCTACAGACAATTCCTTTGACTTCATGCTTGGTTTGTGCTCTGACATGAACTGTCAACTGTGGGACCTTATATAGACAGGTGTGTGCCTTTCCAAATCATGTCCAATCAACTGCATTAACCACAGGTGGACTCCAATTAAGCGCAGAAACATCTCAAGGATGATCAGGGGAAACAGGATGCACCTGAGCTCAATTTTGAGCTTAATGGCAAAGGCTGTGAATACTTATGTACATGTGCTTTCTCAATTTTTTTTATTTTTAATACATTTGCAAAAACCTCAAGTAAACTTTTTTCACATTGTCATTATGGGGTGTTGTGTGTAGAATTCTGAGGAATAAAATGATTTTAATCCATTTTGGAATAAGGCTGTAACATAACAAAATGTGGAAAAAGTGATGTGCTGTGAATACTTTCCGGATGCACTGTACATGTAGTTCTCTTATTCACAGGTGTACAGCAGATGCTAACATTATTTTTCACAGATGTTCATTTAAGCTGATGGTTTAAACTGAATTGTTCTATGCTATATTGGGAATATTATAGTTTACTCATATTGGGAATACAATAATTATTTGTAAAGTGTGGAAAGAATCTCCTGCAGCTCTCTCTTCACTTTCAATATTTCTGTTTTGTGGGGCAAATTATAATGAATATTTTTTTGATAGACCAGGGTCTGCAGATGGTGGGATACATGAGATAAAGTAACCATATGCCAAGGCTTTACTTTTCCAATTGTCAGCTGACAGAAATTTCCAGTTCACTGAGACATACTGAATTAACGCCTTCTGTAGAAGCACTTATCCCCCTGCACAATCCACTATACATATTGAACAGAGGTCGTATGCTTTTTCTAAATCATGGTCTGTATCCCTCGACATTTGACATTTTAAATTACTCAGTTATGGCACAATTTATCTGCATTCAAATTCCATGCTCCAGGCCATGCTACTGTTTTACCAAAACATTTATTCTAATGATGTGCTGCATTTTTGTACCCCTACAACTAATTGTCACAAAAAGTTAAATTAGCATTAAAAGTCAAATGAAGTGGCATCTTCTGCTTATTTTCATGTTTTATCATTTGCTGCCTGTTTTTTGGTGTGTGTTTTTAGGCTAAAAATAGGCTCTTTTGCAGGGAGTGTACCCCATGCAAAGTACAGCTTTAAAATATGGAGATTAAAACAATTAATAAAAAATGAAATCTTTGATGTTACATTAAATGCTTGGAAGACACAATGTGATAAACAGGAAGACAAAGACGCTTATAATCACCTTTTCTGTATTTGATTGTGGAGGTTTAGAATTGTATGGAATTTTGTTTTTACTCAGTAAATTATATCAAATGGGCAAAAAATCCTTCTTCAGATTCTTCTGAAGATTTGTTTTAAGATAAGAGCAAATGTCAGTCTTACAGATCTAGATAAATAAGTGAAGCAAATACAGTATTATTAAAATTGTTATTAACACTGAAAGGCTTCAAAAAAAATAAAGAGAGGATTTGAAAATCCCATAAATTTTTTTATCTTATTAAGACCAATATGAAGCTCAGCAAGACTGAGTAAAGGATTTCTCATTGTTTATGCTAAATATATTTGAATATATGGATATGAAAATTGACCCATGTCAACATTTGTAGCAAACCGACATCAAAGAACCAAAAAATGTGCTAAATGTATTTTGAAGCTAAATGCCAAATCTAATAAAATCTATGAGAACAACACATCAAGAAATGATCTTGCTAATATCTCAAGAATTATACTGTGGTAGAATCATCATGGAAGAAGGAAAAACAGTTATACAGAAGAACCAATTAGATGAAGATGAACATGCTAGAATGATATTGAGGGGTGCAAAGACAACAGTGAACATCTGCTTCAGATTAAACACACTCACATACATTAGTACTGCAGTTGAGAATCATATACTAAATGATGTATAACTGAGGCAATGGACAAACTAACAAAAAATGTAAAAAAGATTGAAATGGAAAAAATAAAGAAAAATAAAAGAGAATGTTAGGGAGTGTACTCATCTCAATCAAGTCCATTAAACATGCCCTCTTTAATATAACAAAATAAGAGCAGGATTAAATCAGAATAATAAAGAGGACACACTGGCCTTCCACATCTTAAGTTTGAAACCCCCACAGTTATACCATCACCTACTTCCCTATTTGTAAGAGTCAATGGGCTCTTAATATATCATGCATCAGTCTTTTTCTTTTTAATATAAAACTTCTTTTAATAGGTTATTGTGTCATGTACTGGAATAAAAAAATGCAATGCATTTTCATTGTCACACATGACAAGGGTCTTGTTATGGGAATGTCAAGAATAATACCCTTGAGAGCGTGTCCTGAATGACATTATAGGAAATGTAAACTGCAGTTGCACTCAGCTGAATTCACTTCAATCAGATGAAGCATAGATTAAGGCAGTAGACTCATAGTCCATGATTAACACACATAAATTAGTTGGCCCAGTCCTATGAGTCTAGTGCCTCAATCTACATTTCTTCAGATTGAAATCAGTATACAGTATGTGTGTGTGTATTATATATATATATATATATATATATATATATATATATATATATATATATAAAACTGCAAGATTAAGGTGGCATGATGGATTTTCTGAGCCTTTGCTCCAAATCAAAAATTTTTAACAGGGGAAATGTCTAAATCAGTTAATTATGTGCAATCCATAAGATGATAAAGTGGTAGTGCTGCTGCCTCGCAGTAAGGAGACCTGGGTTCGCTTCCTGGGTCCTCCCTGCGTGGAGTTCACATGTTCTCCCCATGTCTGCGTGGGTTTCCCCTGGGTGCTCCGGTTTTCTCCCACGGTCCAAAGACATGCAGGTTAGTTGCATTGGCGATCCTAAATTGTCCCGTGTGTGTGTGTGTGTGTGCCCTGCCCTGGGATTTGTTCCTGCTTTGTACCCTGCCCGGGGATTTGTTCCTGCTTTGTACCCTTCCCGGGGATTTGTTCCTGCCTTGTGCCCTATGCTGGCTGGGATTGGCTCCAGCAGACCCCCGTGACCCTGTGTTAGGATATAGCAGGTTGGGTACTGACTGACTGATTGACTTTTTGTTGTAATTCACCATTCTATACGTCAAACATGAACTGATGTACTTTAATGTTACACTTTAAATTATGAAATATTATCCAATCACATATTACACATTATTTCCTTGTGTCCCTACTGTATACAGAGTGAATCATTTTGTAATTACACTTTATCAGCAACACTTGCCTTTTTATAGTACAATACAACAAAATAGTGGCTGTACAATTATTCTACCTTTATGGTCTAACTCTGTGAAACAATTTGTAATGATCTCTGGCAAAATTAACCATTAAATCAGAATCAATAGTAATTTAACTTAAACAAAGACTGAAATAATATTATTTTACAAACACATTGAGGGCATAATGAGTAGTGTAGTGACAGAGGACATTTTCAAGAAACAGGGGAATCATGGCACACTAATAAAGCAGATGTAGGAAAAGATCCAAAGGGATGTGAAAATCTATCCATTTTCATCTACTCCATATCTGAATCAAACGAAGCAAAATATTGCTTTCTTACCTTAACTAATAAAACATAATAATAATAGATGATAAAAGATGGACTGAATACAGTACATCAATCATATTAAATAAAGTATAACAGACATTGGGCTAAGAAATACCTTATGTGCACTGATTAACCCACCACCTCTACCTGTTATTATTTATCAAATCCTTGAATGATCTCTGTGTAATGTGATGTGCAAAATCAATAAAATAAAAATTAGATTGCTTTTCGAATGAAATAACATTGTTTAAAAGCACTGTCAAATGGAAGGGCCTGTGCCCTCTTTCTAATAACGGAGACATCTAGAAATGTAAAGACTTCATGATCTTTGAGGAATCTTGTAATAGTAGCTACCTTGTTTTAAAGAACATTATGCATTATTGCTACAATCCTACCCTTATAAGATTGAATAAAATCAATATTTGACAGCTGAATGCAATTTTGGAAATAAATATGCAGTGTGATGGATGGCCGGCCGTTCATCCCAGCCAATACCCCCATGCCGCCAGGTGGAGCCCTCCCTGCAGCATGGAGGTGCCCCGAATGCCAGCAGGGAATTATGGACGTTGGAGATTTCCTTTACAGCCCTGCTGGATACCATGGGGGCCACTAGAAGGGGCTGCAGGAAGGAGCAGTGACTATTTTCCCTACGCCCCGGAAGTACACATATACAAGGGGAATGACGTGCTTCCGTGGTAAAGAAAAAGGATTTTATCTGACCCGGAAGTGTTCCTAGTCATGTGGACAGAGGGGGCAAAACACTTCTGGGACAAGGACTATAAAAGACTGAGAGAGACACCAGAGCGTTGAGCTGAGCTGGGTGGAAGGGTGGCAACGCGTCTGGGAGTGGTGGATTGTATTTGTATTAGTGATTATTGGTGATTTATATGAATATAGTGGAGGAGAGGGTGCTTTGTGCACTGTGGCATATAAATAAAGTCAACTGGTGGACTTTTTCCTGGTGTCTGGAGTCTTGGACAGGGGTTCAAGGGAGCGATACAGCCTCTATCTGTCACAGTGGCGTAGCCAGCAGGATACTCTGGTCGTCTTTTTGGCAGAGGATCTGTTCAAAAAATTTCTGTGGGCAGAGAACCCCAAGACGACAGCGTCAGAACACGCAGCACCATTGCTAGAAACCCTGTTCTTCAACACCGTCATGGGAAAGAAGAAGCTGAAGCCAAGTAGTAGCACCAGCGGAGGAGATCTACTCACCATGGCCGACACCCGGGAGTGTGTATAGAGCGGCCGTGCAGCACGGGAGAAGCCTCCGGAGGAACAGGAAAACACCGAGGTATGTGCCGGCGAATTTAACGAACATATTTTTAAAACATCTTATTTAGTACCGTGCACATACCTTGGAGAACGTCATCCGGAGGCTCTGCGGGAGGCAGACAACTCTTCCGAAGATGGCGGTACACTCTCAGTCGAGCTGGTGGGGAAGACAAAAGACTTCCACAAGTCGGGTGCCGGCAAGGGACACGCGATCCAACCCGGTGCATTGTGGGAAGGAGAAGGTTCACGTCCCGTTGTTTCTACCTTTGCCCGCAAGAAGACAGACTCAGACATTCCAAAGGCGAAGGGGGAGGAGAGCAAAGTACCACTCACCCTACAAGAAGGTAAGGAGGGCCGGGAAATGGCTGATCGGTCGGTTAACAAATTAACAAAGACAGACCACAGTCCGCCGAAGGAGGCGACCCGGTCCTACAACATAAAGAACTCCAATTCCCAGAAGCCTCCGCAAGACCCGTCAGAGCACGTGCCAGAAGCGGGCGTGCTTATTGGCTCCCGGTCGGCAGGTAAGGCAAATGAGGAAGTGAGCCTACCTACAGCCGAAGTAAATAATATTGTTGACTTGCGGGAACACAAGAAGCTGATCGAGCCCGTACAAAGTTTCTTACAGGTCCTGACGAGCATCAAGAAGATCGTCGGGGAGTAGGGAGCAGCAGCCAAAGCACCGTTAGAGAAGGTGAGGAAGTACATGTGGCGATTTGGTGGGGAGCCTCCCATAATGACAAATGCGGCGGTACAGGTAAGCGAGACCCATACCGTATATAAAGAAATAGGGACGCAAAGTGAAAAGGGCCCGCGTTTAATCAATAGCGGGTGCCAGACAAATGTGTGCCCTACAAAAGAGGCCGGGGGAAGGGCGATCAATCCGGAGCAGCTGGACAGTGCTGACTCTCGGAGCGAGGCGGCCCTAAAGACGTCACCACCGGTCATTTATAAAACAAAAGGGGTTCAGACAGTAAAAGGGCTCTCTTCGATTAATAGAGACCCAAACTGTAGATAAACCCCAGATTAAATAGGAGATCCCGAAAATAAAACGGGGTTCTCCTGACAAGAATGAAAAAAGAGAGAGTGAACCGTTAGAGGCGGCGGGGGTTTCTTTACCAGCAAGAAAAGGGGCGGACCTAACGTTTCCCAATTGTTTTCAGTCCCGCAGGGGGACAGTAACAGGAGGACGGAGGCTGTGCTACGGATGCCGAAGGTTGGGCCACATTTGGCAAAACTGTCCTTGGAGAGAGGGTAACAAGCTGGCGAATTGGTCTAATATTCCCACTAGATTCTCCAGGGAGCAAGATATAAAGATTAGTCAAGGCTCGACCGGAACGTCCTCTTGGAGAAAGACTTCCCTCTTGGGGTAGGCCACTCCGAATTATAATTCTTCTCTGGGAGGAAAGTACCGTGATGGATGGCCGGCCGTTCATCCCGGCCAATATCCCCACACCGCCAGGTGGAGCCCTCCCTGAAGCATGGAGGTACCCCGAATGCCAGCAGGGAATTATGGACGTTGGAGTTTTCCTTTACAGCCCTGCTGGATACCACGGGGGCCACTAGAAGGGGCTGCAGGAAGGAGCATTGACTATTTTCCCTATGCCCCAGAAGTACACATGGACAAGGGGAATGACG
Source organism: Polypterus senegalus (assembly GCF_016835505.1). Taxonomy (NCBI): domain Eukaryota; kingdom Metazoa; phylum Chordata; class Cladistia; order Polypteriformes; family Polypteridae; genus Polypterus; species Polypterus senegalus. The sequence goes on from NC_053155.1 coordinate 209,080,580, forward strand.
TGCTTCTGGGGTAAAGAAAAAGGATTTTATCTGACCTGGAAGTGTTCCTAGTCACGTGGACAGAGGGGGCAAAACACTTCCAAGACAAGGACTATAAAAGACTGAGAGAGACACCAGAGCGTTGAGCTGAGCTGGGTAGAAGGGTGGCAACGCGTCTGGGAGTGGTGGATTGTATATGTATTAGTGATTTATATGAGTATAGTGGAAGAGAGGGTGCTTTGTGCACTGTGGCATATAAATAAAGTCAACTTGTGGACTTTTTCCTGATGTCTGGAGTCTTGGACAGGGGTTCAAGGGAGCGATACAGCCTCTATCTGTCACAGCTGCTAGAACCATGAATTATTTGCCAATAGAAAATAAATCAAATGTTTAAAATAACCTAGAAAAAAATAATGTACATTAAAAATGAACATATGTAAAATAATTCTAAAAATGTAATTTGTATTTAAATTCAAATAATCTAAAATAAATCGCTGAAAGCTTTACCCATTTCTCTACATTATGTAAACTTTAAACACATTTTTCCAAAAGCCATATTAATATCAGAAAATTTAACAAATTTTATAATGTATTATGTCCTTATTGGACTGGAAGTAAAACCCAATTGGACAAAATTTTACTTGAAGTGAGTTGGAGGTAGTGAATGCATTTTAGGAGTGTTTACAAAAGAAAAGCCAGGTACAGTATGAGCAAAGGTCTGCTACAGAAAGTGTCACAAGATATTTCAGCAAAAATCAAAAAAGTAACTGAAACCAAAAGTAAAAAGGAAACAAAAATTTCAAAGTGAAAGATTTTTCCCTAGAATTTTTAGTGGTTTCTACTCATCACTTTATCACAAAGTCTCCTGCAGGCATCACTATTAAAGGTCTTAAAGTTCACAGATTTCCCTATGTGTGCCGCTTTTTTTAATAAGAAAGTATATTGGTGCCGTTTATTGTATTATACTAGCCATACATACATTCTACAGGAACATCCAGTGAGGAGAGTGAGTGCAGTGTACTGCAAATCCCTTTCTGACAATTTAACGACCACACAAGATTTTTCATGTTGCCAAGAACTTTCTACGGTATTTGATATAGAGGAGAAGGGGCATATATAGATTAATATTTTTACTGAACTCATTTTTATAAATATTATTTGAATAAGTGGAAGAGAGAATTTTCCCATCCTTCATTGCTTTCACACTCGCAGACTAAAATAGTTTAGTTTCCCTCTGAACATAGCCACTAAGACACAACTGGAGAGTCAAGACCTGATATTTATCTTCTACTTGTTTTGATGTGTGCGTGGAAACATTTCTGGGGTAACATTAGGCTGTGAAGTAAAAGAACCTATTTTTCAGCAAAGGGTGTGTCACTTGTAAATTACAAAGGGCATCAACAAATCAATTGTAAAAACTAGTAAACATTTGTGTATAAGGGATACTCCCAAATGCAATGCTAATCTGAACTTACTTCAAATGTAATAACTATTAATGATAACTATACTAATGACATACTATTAAGATAAATTACTATGCATTTTTGTGTGAAACTTCACAAAAGAGCAACAGAAAAAACAATATAAGAATTAAAGACAATGTATGGAAACAAGGGCTGACCATAGGCTGAAGAGTTAGTTTCTTTGGCATCAGAACTTCTTAAACCTGAAATGACCAAAAACTGGACCCTGAACCAAAACGATGCACTTATTCACAGTGCACAGTCTGTTGCAAAGTTTCTTGCTGCAAACACATTCCAGTGCTTCCACAGTAACTATATTCACAAGATCTGAACCATGTGACATTTTTCTCTTCCTTAAAGAATCATTTAAAAGGATGCTATTTTCAAACAACTGAACACATTTAAAAAGTTGTAAATCATGTACTGAATGACTTCACATATTTCTCACTGCACAGTCTCAATAAATGCAGTAACAGAAACCCTGAAATTATAACCACTTTTAATAAATACATTATTTTCTTCATTCAGTAAGACCTTAAAGGACCATATTATGAACTCTGCAATACATACATTATGAAAAATATGTTTACCAATACATCAAAGGCACTTTAACATACCTTGGAATTTCATAAAACATGCATTTGCTATCATGATGTTTCAGTTGGTATTAGCAATTAAACCACACTTTCTACAATATGTTAGAGGCTACTTAGTTAGTGTGGTTATGTAAAAATATTAATGTCACAATACAGATAAGTCTAAAAAGGCAATTGATAATAGAAAACTCTACAACAAACAAGTTGACAAATATTGTATAAGGTATATTTAAAATTAATTATGTGGATATAATTTACTTTAATGTTCAGATAGAATCCAAATCATCAGAGATTCCTAAGTATAAATAAGGTATTGTTTAGTACTTCACAACATTTTGAATACATTTTTATAAAATTCAAGTTACTTACCTGGTATGACCTAGGGAGGCCCTGTATCATTTGCCCACTATTAACAAATAAAAAGTAAAAATGCGATAATCATCAGTTTGCACTCCTTCTCATGTTGTATATATTGTCAAGATTCTGGGGTGCATCTTAAAACATACTTACTTTAGAGGTGAATCTGGTAGGTCCATAGCCTGAGAGAATATCTGATCCCCTGTGCCTAGTTTTATGTTCATATTTAATCTAAAAGAAGTAAAAGTAACAACTGATGAGATTAAATCTCCAAAAAATGAATTTCTATATCTTCTTATATAAAGACTTTGAGGTTTTTCTTTTTATACTAGGACTATAATTTGGGCACTAACATGCTTAAATGTATACTTTGAAATAAGAGGTTAAGATGGGATGGAAGCATTTCACTGACGTGCAAGGTAACTGATCACAGATCATGTCTTGCTGTATTTTAATTTGTTTTCTCTATGATATATTAACATGTTGCTTAACACAAATATTTAAGTTTCTTTTTAACAAATTTGAATACCTCATTATTCTGATTAATGTATCTGATATCCTGAACTTCCTAAATGAAATAAAATGTAAGTCACTTTGACAAAATTTGCTACATAAAGAATAATAACATTGCACAGGTCTCTTTTGACCAAAATACTAAAATAGGTAACAAGATGGAATTTTCGAAATACATTTAGTCCCTCTTTTATCTATGGTTACTTGATTTGCATTACAAATGAGGTACACTAAAATTAATTTGCTTGAATTATATATTTTTTTACTTTCTGTATCAAGTATTTTAAATACTGATATGCAATATTTTGTAGGAAGCGCATCTTTCAACTTAACAATCAGTAATTAAACCAAAATTTCAATTTCAAAGCACTACTTTTGGCTAAAAACTAAATAAATACACCAGACACAAAATAAAAATGATCAGGGATGTTTTGTTAAAAAACCTTAATGGAAAGAAAACTGTTAAATACATAATGTTTAAATCAGACTACCTGTTTGGGTCTTGTAAGAGCTCCACTGCCTCTCGAAGCTGGTTTATCATTTCAATAGGAATTTCTTGGCTGTTGGCTGAATTTGGTGTTCTGTATTAAACAATAAATTAATTATCATTCTCCTAGAACTTATGCAAAACTAACATCTGCCTAATTATGAAAAACTTTTTTTTGAAAACAATGTGCATCAGATATTTCAGGAAGTTTAAACTGCAATATTTAATATCAAGCAAACAAGATGGAGAAACATTTAAAGCATCTTAGGCAATCATAATTTGCACTTGTCTTAAGAAAAACCCAATGGAAATATGCTAAGACTTCCGTGGACTAAAATGAAGGAATATATATATTGTGAGATGTGGCCGGCTTGTCATCCCGGCCAATACCCCCAGGCTGCCAGATGGAGCCCTCCCTGCAGTATGGAGGTGCCCCGAAGACCAGCAGGGAATCACGGATGCTGTAGTTTTTATCCTCAGCCCTGCTGGATACCTCAGGGGCCGCAAGAGGGTCCTGCATGGAGGACGGAGGACTTATTTGTGCCCTATGACCCGGACGTTCGTCATAGGAAGAGCGACAGGCTTCCGGGGTGAAGAAAAGAACTTTTACCTGACCCGGAAGTGATTGAGGATCACATGGACTGGGGATTGAGAACACTTCCAGGTCAGGGAATATAAAAGGACTGTGGGAGCTCCCAGACGGCGAGCTGAGCTGGGTGGAAGGGTGGCAACGCGTCTGGGAGCTGGAGGATTGGTTTATTGTGTTTATTATTGTAGTATTTGTTATTATATGAGTATTGTGGTGGAGAGTGTGCTTTGTACACTGTGGCAACAAAATAAAGTCAACAATTGGACTTTTACCTGGTGTCGTGGACAGGGGTTCAAGGGAGCGAGAGCGTCCCCTATCTACCACTATATATATATATATATATATATATATACACACACACATACATACAGTGAAACCTGTATACCAAACAAATTTTTCCTATAAGAAATAATGGGAAAATGATTAATCCGTTCCCATGAAATAAAAAATCCTATTGCTATTGGCATATTATACATTGATGGGGTTGTAGAAAATAATTTAAACACTGCTTAATACTAAAATACATAAATACAAAAGCAATTAGATGAAAAAAATGAAAATTTTACCTCACTTTACTTTTTAATAACATCTTTGTTTTTCACAATCGTAGATACCGTCATTCTCGGCAAACGGTATGAAACAGCCATGTCCCGGATACGCATGCCACCTCCATACTTTTCAACAATCAATTCAAATTTACATGAAAAAAACACAAAATCATGTTGTGACGATACAGGTTTGCTGTATGCTCCCATCTGCTGCCGGGAAGCCCTTGAACCCTACACCGTCGGTAATGTGCCTCACTGCTAACCTCATCGGTAAAGCAAGGGGATGGTGAAAAAGTGCAAAGTGCTTTTATTAAAACAACTAGCCAAATACCCGCGCTGAAGAAGTTATGAAAAAGAAAAGGAAACATTTTAAAAATAACGTAAGATGATTGTTAATGTAATTGTTTTGTGTAAGATGATTGTTAATGTAATTGTTTTGTCACTGATATGAGTGTTGCTGTCATATATATAGACACAGACACACACATACATATACATGCATATATATATATATATATATATATATATATATATATATGTATATATATATATATATATATATATATATATATATACACATATATACATATACATATATAGCAAAATACCCACGCTTTGCAGCAGAGAAGTAGTGTGTTAAAGAAGTAATGAAAAAGAAAAGGAAACATTTTAATAATAACATAACATGATTGACAATGTAATTGTTTTGTCATTGTCATGAGTGTTGCTGGCATATATATATATAGTTTTTCACACCCCTGTGTGTGTATATATATATTTGCCCCCTTCCTGATTTCTTATTCTTTTGCATGTTTGTCACACAAAATGTTTCTGATCATCAAACACATTTAACCATTAGTCAAATATAACACAAGTAAACACAAAATGCAGTTTTTAAATGATGGTTTTTATTATGTAGGGAGAAAAAAAATTTAAAACTACATGTCCCTGTGTGAAAAGTAATTGCCCCCTTGTTAAAAAATAACCTAAGTGTGGTGTATCACACCTGAGTTCAAAAAAGCACCTCAAAAGCTAGACATCATGCCAAGATCCAAAGAAATTCTGGAACAAATGAGAACAGAAGTAATTGAGATCTATCAGTCTGGTAAAGGTTATAAAGCCAGTTCTAAAGCTTTGGGTCTCCAGCGAACCACAGTGAGAGCCATTATCCACAAATAGCAAAAACATGGAACAGTGGTGAACCTTCCCAGGAGTGGCGGCCAACCAAAATTACCCCAAGAGCGCAGAGACGACTCATCCGAGAGGTCACAAAAGACCCCAGGACAACGTCTAAAGAACTGCAGGCCTCACTTGCCTCAATTAAGGTCAGTGTTCACGACTCCACCATAAGAAAGAGACTGGGCAAAACGGCCTGCATGGCAGATTTCCAAGGCAAAACCACTGTTAAGCAAAAAAAACATTAGGGCTGGTCTCAATTTTGCTAAGAAACATCTCAATGATTGCCAAGACTTTTGGGAAAATACCTTGTGGACTGATGAGACAAAAGTTGAACTTTTTGGAAGGCAAATGTCCGTTACATCTGGCATAAAAGGAACACAGCATTTCAGAAAAAGAACATCATACCAACAGTAAAATATGGTGGTGGTAGTGTGATGGTTTGGGGTTGTTTTGCTGCTTCAGGACCTGGAAGGCTTGCTGTGATAGATGGAACCATGAATTCTACTGTCTACCAAAAATCCTGAAGGAGAATGTCCGGCCATCTGTTCGTCAACTCAAGCTAAAGCGATCTTGGGTGCTGCAACAGGACAATGACCCAAAACACACCAGCAAATCCACCTCTGAATGGCTGAAGAAAAACAAAATGAAGACTTTGGAGTGGCCTAGTCAAAGTCCTGACCTGAATCCAATTGAGATGATATGGCATGACCTTAAAAGGCGGTTCATGCTAGAAAACCCTCAAATAAAGCTGAATTACAACAATTCTGCAAAGATGAGTGGGCCAAAATTCCTCCAGAGCGCTGTAAAAGACTCATTGCAAGTTATCAAACGCTTGATTGCAGTTATTGCTGCTAAGGGTGGCCCAACCAGTTATTAGGTTCAGGGGCAATTACTTTTCACACAGGGCCATGTAGGTTTGGATTTTTTTCTCCCTAAATAATAAAACCATCATTTAAAAACTGCATTTTGTGTTTACTTGTGTTATATTTGACTAATGGTTAAATGTGTTTGATGATCAGAAACATTTTGTGTGACAAACATGCAAAAGAATAAGAAATCAGGAAGGGGCAAATAGTTTTCACACCACTGTGTATATATATATATATATATATATATATATATATACACACACACATACATATATACAGACACACATTTACATACACTTATATCTATCTATGTATATATATATATATCTATATATCTATATGTACTGCATATATCTATCTATATATATCTATATATATATATATCTATATCTATCTAAATATGTATATCTATATCGATATTTTGTATCAGTGCAATACGCTGCTTGTTAAAACGGATGACTCCTAATCTTACGTGCACTTAGTGCTGCGTGGGTATTATGAATTATCATATTTGTTCAAGTTCTATTTAAATTTTAAATATAAGTAATTTTTATTTGGTCGACAGAAATATGTTT